>NW_004524640.1:6616599-6624544 GCF_000260255.1 Octodon degus
TCTTTCACTTTCTTCTTTCTTTCTTTTGTATTTTAGGACAGGGCATATAGGGTCTCACAGCATAGATCAGACTTGTAGTGATTTTCTTGTTCACAGCCTCCCAAATTCTGGGATTATGTTCAATCTCATTCAGAGTATCCTGAGTGTGGGGCCAGCATGGCACACCCGGGATCGAACCCCGGTCACTGTGCTCCCCCTAAGCAGGCACTTTAGTCCACTGAACCATCTGGCTGGCCCAGGTATCACTTCTTGAACCCTTAAAACTCCCATGAATCAATCATTTGGGTCCAAAAAACTATTTAATATGTATATGCTTCACCCACTGGAGACTATGCACACGGACTTAAAAAAAATACATTAAAGTGATAAACAACTTGAGGGCTATCGTGAAATAAGAAAGATATTGAGATTATGACTTATGTTCTGCTTCTTCCACATTAATGTTTTCTTCCTGGCTTTCTTCTGGCCCTCAAAGTCACCCAGCTGATGATCCTGGTGCAAAAGCTGCTCAAGTGGGGAAACCCCACCCAACAGATGAAAACCACTTTAGGAAATAGCTTCTGTCATTGATGTTTGCTTCATTATTTAATGTGACTTCTCCTTGCTCAAAACCAAAATAAAACAAAACATTAAAAACAACAATAAGACCCTCAGAAAGGGCAATGTATTTGCTGAAAGTTAAAAAAAGCTAAATCTAAATGGAGGCACTCAAACCCCAGGGGTACCAATGCTTTTGATAGTGGAACTGATGACAGCTTTCCACAGCTTGCCTTTTGCCTGTTCAAGCATTGGCAAGGCTGAGTGAGCACCATGCTTCTGTCTAACAGAAAAGAATTAGGAGATCCCTTTTCCATATGCTATTTCCAACACTTCCATTCAATTGTATTTTCAAATAAATATCAATAAGACAGTTGTTTCTGACTTGTAGTCATGTTGGCATCTCACAGCCTGGTCCTGGGGAGGGAGAGTGGCAAAACAACATAAGTTTCCAGCCCTCCTTCCTGAGAGTCAGCAGTCAGAAGAAAGATGCTGAACAACTTTTCTAGAGCATCTTTCTCCCTACTGCAGCTGTGTAACAATGTGTATCCAACATGTAGATCCTACTGTGCCATCTTTTGCATTAGAAAATAGGTATTAGTACCTCTGACCTTTGTACTAAATCTCAGAGCTCTTGGTTAAAAAATCAGTTGTGCTTTAGTTAAGCTTTGGAAAGAAAGAATTGTTTGCTCTTGTCCTGTTTTCTTTGTCATCTATAATATGGCCAATTTTAAATACCTAAGCTCTTGAGCATCTTACCAATAAATAGATTAACTGTACTTTGTGTCAGACACAAATATTAATTTTATTAGCTGTGAAATAAAAAATGTATTCATTGGACTTTCTAAAAGTAAAAGCTTCTCTTCACAAAATAAAATGAAACAAAAGTGAACTACAAAATGGGAGATGAACCAAAAACACAACGTATCACCCTAATGGAGAAAAGCTTGCACAGAAAATTTTGCTGCTCAACAATAAGAAACCAAACAACATGAGTACAAACAGGCCAAGTGCACACAGTTGACGTGAGAAGGCTGTGTTCCATATCATTAGCCACTGAGGAAATGAAAACAAATGTTGCCATGCTACCTCCCATCCATTAGAATGGCTGAAAGTAGAAGGACTAAAACTCACAAGCGTCGGTGAGAAGCTGACCAAGTGTGCATACTTCAAACACTGCAGTACCTTTGGGAAGCAACTGGGCAGATTCTTAAACATTAAATACTCCAGGTGGTCACTCAAAGAACTATAAAAAGAACAAGCAACTAAATAAATAGAAAACAGAGAGAAGGAAATAATAAAGTTGAGAATAGAAATAAAATAGAGAAGAGAAAAACAGTATAAAAATGAAACTGAGTTGGTTCTGTGAAAAGATTGCAAAAACTGGCAAACCTTTAGCTAGACTAAGAAAGAGAAGAGATCACTCACATAAAATTAGAAATGAAAGGGGAAACCATCCAACCAATGCCACAGGAAATAGCAAGGAGTGTAAGACTACTACAAACATCACCAGACAGACTGGATACACTAGAAAAAGTGGGTAGATTCCTAGAAACATAAAACCCATCAAGACTACATAAAGCAGAAATAGTCTAAACACACCAGTGACCAGGAAAGAGATTGAATTAGTTATCAGAACAAAGAAAAGAAAAAGTTCAGGCTCAACAGACTAGACCAGATCCCTGTCTTCAATGGTGAGTTCCACCAACCATTTAAAAATTTAGGGCTGGTACTCGTCAAACTCTTACAAAAAATTTAAGATAATCAGAATATTTTATGAGGCCAAAGCTAGACAAAAACACTACAAGAAAACTGTAAATGTATATTCCTGATGAACATAGATACAAAAATCCCCCCACATGCTAGAAAACTTATTCAACGGCACATTGAAAGGATTACATGCTGTGACTGGGTGGGATTCATCCCTGGGATGCAAAGATGGTTCAATATATAAAATCAGGGGGCAGCAAGATAGCTCAGCAGACTAAAGCATCTGCTTGGGCAGATGCAGGGACCAGAGTTTAATCCCCAGCATGCTAGTACTCTGAGATGGTGATTGAGATTGGGCGTGGTGGTGCCTACCTGTAATCCCAGTGCTTGGGAGGCTGAAAATAGGAGGATCATTAGGAGTCTGTTCTGTGTAGTTAGACCCTGTAGACCCTGTACTAAATACTATATATATATATATATATATATATATATATGATCAATTAATGCAAGCACCACTTTAACAGAATGAAGAGTAAAAATCCCATGATTATTTAATAGATGCTGAAAAAGCAGCTAGTAAAATTCAACACTTTTTCATAATAAGTGTTAGATACAATACTAAAAGTATTTCTCTATGTATATGAATTTAATCAGAGAGATAGATAAAATGTATGCTCCAGGATGTTTCTCATAGTGTTATTTTTATTTATTTTATTTTGTACTGTTATTATTATTATTATTATTATTAATTATTATCATTTTGGTACTGGGGATTGAACTCAGGACCTTGCGCTTGCCAGGCAGGTACTCATGCTGCTGAGCTATTTCCCTAGCCCTTCACAGTGTTATTTTAGTAATGAAGACCTGGAAATTGTCCAAAGGTCAAACAATAGTGGATTAATGCATCGAAACAGGGGCCTTTGGAATGATGGGTACATAACCACTTATACCTGGGCTTCTTGTCCCGGCTCTAACCTGCCCTCTAGCCTTGTATTTTCCTGGTCCCAGCATTTCTTGGCATGCTGAAAGTTCCTCCATAAGATCTCACAAGAAGGTTCTTAGAAATGATCACACGTGGTGACCATTTGCAATAATGGTTTGCATTTTCTCTTGCGTGCTCTTCCCCACATCAGTGTCTTCCTTGGTAGCACCCTTTGGGGACCCTCAGTTCTGCTTTGTGAACAGGACATGCATGACGTGGCCAGCATTCCCACCAGCAGTGCACCTGCAAGGCTCTCATGTCTGCGCATTTTCAAACAGTCTGAGCGGTGTCGAGTCCCAGAACAAGCAGCTGTCATCCCTGGTGTATGCTGAGCTCCAGCACATCCTCCAGGTTCTGATAAGAACCCGACTCCATATGAGCCCTTTACTCATCCCTCCTTCTCATGCTGGTCTCTATCCCAAGAATCCTCACTAGATTCCATCTGAAAGCCTTTCGGAGGCACAGCCACAGGCCAATAGGCACTGAGAGACTTTCCTAGCCTTCAGTTCTACAAACAGCCCCTGGACCCCAGAGTGCCCTCCAAGTTATGCCTGCATGTTTGAATGTGCAGAAAAATAGCACAATCGTTATGCTGCAAGCAGGTTTCTCTTCTGAGTGTTTACTTTGCTTAACTGTACATACTAAGCTCACCTGTGAAGGTCTGACAGGCAATGTAACTGACACACCCTCCTAGGTAAAGGGTCAGGGTCATCTCCCAGCTAAAAGGACAAGTGAATGCTCTTCTACTTTGTCTTAGTGTTGGGTCCTAACGGGGCATCTGGTGCTCAACTCCCAGGGTCTGTGGCTCACTATCAGAACAAGCCAGCATCCACAGAGAAGCCTGCACTCACTGGCTCCATTCGGAGGGGTATTCCAAGGCACACAAGCCCATGGCGGAGTACAGGCGCTGCAGCTGTCCTGTGTGGACTCAGCCACCTGGGGAGATGCAGTGCTGTCTGGTTGACTGGGCCACCATCGCTTGAATTTATTTTGGTTTCTAATTATAGATAAAGGAAATAAGAAACCCTAAGAGTTTGTCAATCTTTAACACTTAGGGGCTTTATGGCACTTACAGTGTTACTAGGCAGCAAGCGTGGCTTTTACGTAAGAATCCTAATGAATCAGATGTACCAGAATTACTGTTTTGATCCAGTTCAGCAGTTCTGTCTCTGGGTTTGAGAGTTTCACATGGACACCTGGATACACGCATGGTGAAGCTTCATTGCAAACTCGACATCCAGGGCAGCTCGACAAACTATTCTGCAATCGGTTCCAACAAAGAAAAGGAAAAGCAGAGCCGGTAGTGCCACCAGTTAATCAAGTCACGGGGCTGACCCACTTGTTCCAAAAACTTAATATCCACAAGCTCAAGAGCAAATGGGCTCTTTGAATTGTTCGGGACTAATGGGCCTCAGGGAAGTGCCTGCTCTCAGCCTCGTGATCTGAGCAAGGTTCAGGAGCAGGAGTGGGTTCGGCTGAGTCACCGCTGACTGCGTGACCCCACGCACATCACCTGACCTCCACATGCTTTAGTTGGCCCAGCTGGAGAGATGAGTAAAGGCTGGCCCGGAAAGCCCTGGGGTGCACAGGCAGGCCTCTGCACGTAGCTGCCCTGGGGAGCCTCTTGGGGGCACAGCTTAGCTCCGTCCGAGGTGGGGGGAGCCCTGAGACAGACCATTAGAGCATCGTGCCTAAAAACCATTTCTGGAAAAAGGCCACTTTTGTGCTTTGGAGGTAGGAGTATAAGCTGGCAAATGTTTGAAGCCTTAAAAATATTCCTATGTTTTGATCATATAATTTCACTTGAATGAATTTATTCTTAGAAAATAATCAGAAAGGCACGCAAGTATTTATATGCAATTATATTCATCACAGTGTAATCTTCAATAATGAAATACTGAAAATTATCTCAATGTTCAACTGGAAGGCATTAGTCAATATGTTATGGTACATCTATATGTTGTAATGTTCTGTGACCATTAGGAAAAGAAAATAATTGAGAGTGGATTAATGACCTAGGAAAACATTCACACCAGAATAGGATACACCCTTGGGCAGGATGACAAAACATTGGGTGGGGGAGATGGCTCAGTGAAATAAGCGCTTGTCTGGCAAGCGCAAAGGCCTGAGTTCAACCTCTGGTTCTGAAAACAAAACAAAACAAACAAACAACAAAAAAAAAAAACAAAAAAAAACCCAAGATATTATTTTTATTTATTTATTTTTATTTATTTATTTTTTTTTTGGCGGAACTGGGGATTGAACTCAGGTCCTTGTGCTTGCCAGGGAAGCACTTATTCCACCGAGCCACCTCCCCGGCCCCAAGACAAAATATTATTAAAACAACTCATTTCCAACTCTATTCTCCCACACATATAGACAAAAGGTTGGAGAAGAGATGATAAGTTGTTAACAGTGTCTAACCTCTGAGTTTGGGGATTTTTAAATTCATGGTGCTTAAATGTAGGTCCCATTTTTCACAGTGAAAATGCCTCCTTTTTGCCATGCAAATCAATTTTGAGATCCCCTTAGTCTCTGTTAGCCTGAGCTGCCTTCATCCGTGGGGCCAGCATGCATGCAACCTGCGGACCAGATGAATCCAGTGACCTCTCTATGACCTGAGGCTTGAGCAATCCCAATCTGGAGGCTCTACTGCCTGAGAACAGAGTGGGATTTCTTTTGGAGGAGGCTGAATCTAAAGACTGATGCCTCTGTGGGTGGCTTCGGAGCTTCTCATGCATGTGGCCTGCAGCCTTGATACTTTCTTAAAATTCTGGCTTCCTGGCCAAGGCTAAAAGGTGAGTTTGCAAAGCAGCCAAATCTACCTTGGCTGATGGTTCACTCTGTATCTAATTCATATCTGTTAAGCAACACCTGGTCCTATTCATCAGGAAGTGTGTTCCAAGGGAATCCTTTCAAAATCAAGGATACACCCTTGGGCAGGAGCCCTGCCACCTGGGAACAATACACTTTTCAAGCATAAGCCTCGGTGAGGACGGGGGGAGTAAGATCAGTGGCTTAAGGGCCTGCCTAGCAAGTGCAAAGTCCCAAATTCAATCCCACAAAAGAAATAAATAAATAAACCTAGGTGAATGTCCCCAGCTCACTGAGTATTAACCCCTTACTATGGTTGGTGCATTCCTGCATGGGAAGGAAGTTTTATTAAAAGGAAGCTGTTGCTACCGAAGTCCCTACTAAAAAGGAAACAGTTAATTTCTGACCCAACTGAAGTAAATTGGTATATAAGCAAAAGGGCTTTACCGATGGATGGTGCCTCCTAACACATCATAACCTTCTTGATCCCTCTTAAGACGAGTGAAGAGCAGGGTAGTAGATGAGCAGAACATGCCTGATAGCTTCTGTGGGTTGTAGCGTGTCGCTGCCTTGCTCGGGTTACCAGCGGACAGATGCCTTACCGCAGCCCGCTGGGTGAAGAGGACCCGGGGGCCCTCCAAGTAAACCAGGAAGGCAGCACGAGAGGTGATTTTATGTTGTCAAATAAGCAACAATGCAACACAGATTATAATGGAGTAATGTCTCCATTTCACACAAAAGGACCCGAAGTATCAACTGGCATCATGATGAGTTTTCTGAGTATATATTCTATATTTATTCATTTATTTATTTATTTGCCTTTTTTGAGACAGGGTCTCACTGAGCAGTTCAGGCTGGCCTTGAGCTCACTTTGTAGCCCAGGCTGGTCTCAAACTTGAAACGATCCACCTGCCTCAGCCTCTGGGTGCTGGGATTACAGGCGTGTACCAACACAGCTGGCTAAGTATATGCTTTATATCTAGTACTATTTCAGGCACTAGGAAGTGAGCAAAACAGGTAAAGTCTTTGCTCTCGAAAAGATTCGATTCCATGAGATAAATAATAAAGAGATTTCGAATACATTTGATGCCAATAAAGCTGGGCAAGGGGATAGAAAGTGAGAAGGTGTGATTTAATAGCGTGACCGGGGGCTCTGTGACTGATGAGATCTGAACAAGGGCAGTGAGAAGCAAGTCGCTGGGCTCCTTGCTGGATGAGGGCTTAAAGCAGTGAAAGGAACGAATGCAACGAGAGAGCGTGTGTTAGGGTTAGAACTGACATTTCTGGAAAAGTCTCATGTGTTAAGAGGTGAGAGAGGTGGGAGGGGTGGGATTTGGGGAGGTGATTGGACCCCATGGGCTCTGGCTTCTTTAGTGGATGAATAATAAAGCTACAATTTCATGACATTAGGGCTGGGGAGATAGCTCAACAGTCTAAGCACCTGCCTGGCAAGTGCAAGGACCCAGGTTCAACCCCCGGCAGAGGTGTCTTGCTGGCCTCCTCCCTCATTGTGTTGGCCACTGAGACCATGCCTGGTGGCGCATGGCTATGATCCCAGCACTGGGGAGGTTGAGGCAGGAGTATCACTATGATTCTGAACTGTGTAGTGAGACTCTGTACCAAATACATAAATAAATAAATGATTTTATGAGACCGACACACTACCTACTACACTAATGGGGCATCTAAATTAAAAAAAAAAATTTTTTTTTAAAGATTTAATGGCATGTATGGGGCCAAAGAGGAAAGTGATCGATGACGTAGAGTGTGCCTAAGGAGAGTCACATGGGGAGAAGACACTCTCTCATGCTTTCACAGAGAGCACATTGGCCAAGCATTGGCCGTGACTCATCCACATGGCTGCATTGATAAAGGTTCTACAATCTGAGGTACAGGATCTCA
>NW_004524640.1:6625004-6629295 GCF_000260255.1 Octodon degus
TGTATTATTTGTTGAAACTGTACTTCCGATTTGATTTGAAACTGTCTCATTGCTATCTGTTTATCAATAAAACTTTGAAAAAAAAAAGAAATTACAAGAAATGCAAAAAAAAAAAAAAAAGATTTAATGGCATGATTGGGAGGTGACAGAAACACAATGTGGAGCCTAACTGAAGTAAATGGATCATGGAAGCAGAGGCTGGGCCTTTGTTCTTCCTTCTCTGGCTCTTGTCCTCTGACCCTGATGCCTGGCCTGAATGATCCCAGCTTCTTTCTCCACCACACCTTTCTGCCATCACATTCAGCCCCAGCCTCTGACACGGAACAATGCAACCAGCTGCTACTCGCCTAAACCCTCTGAAACCACAAGCCACAGTAAACCTTCCCTCCTTTAAATTGAATTTTTCAGGTATTCTGTCACAGCAATGCAAACCTGACATAGCTTGCTGTGATGTGCTGGAGGGTCAGTCGGATGACAGTGAGCTGAAAGCCACAGTAAAGACCTGGCTGGCTCTTGCTCCAAATAGGATAAGAAGCCATCAGAGGGCTCTCAGCAGAAGTGTGACACGCTCTGACTCATCTGTGTGTCAAGGAGCCACAGTCCTGAAGAGGAACAGACAACCAACTAAGATACAACTTCCATAAGCAGGAGGACTGTGGCTTGGGCTGGTTTGAGAGCCTGAAAGTCTAGAAAGAAGAGAAAACTCACAGGAAGCTATAGTAAGGCTACATCATATGAGAGGAAAAGATGGGTGCATGGTAACTCCAAGGCTGTTGGCCTAAGCAACAAAAAGAATGCAGTTATTTCCTGAGATGAGTAAGAGTAAGGTGGGAGGAACAAGCAATTTGGTTTTGGACATGCCTGCAGCTGATTTGTGCTACTCCTTGTATGTTCCATGAAGTTACCTGGAAGACTGAATTGGCCAATCCTGACTCACTGCTACCAGGGGAAATGCGGGGTTCCCATGAGTCTTGGCCAAAATTTTTTTGTCAAATTACCACAATTTGTTTTATTCTCTGTATATTTCTGTTTCAAGATGCTTTAGTTGGTGTGTTGTTCATTTTTTAACATTGCGCTCAGCCTAAACGAAGCTTATCCAATGCATGTGTTTTCTTTGTGAGACACAGAGAACTCCCTTGAATTTTGAAATACTAGAACTTAGATCTTAGAAATATTACTATAGAAATACTAGATAGGCTGGTCCTACCCTTCCGAACAATGCTTGATGGTATTTTAGACAGCGAAAATCATCCAGAAAAAGCACAAAATGAGAAAACATGGCACTAACTAGAACACAAAAGGACACTGAATTGACATTATGAGAACCAAAAACCATTAAATGGAACATTACCTTTTGTGAGTTCTACTGGAAAATGCATGCTAGTGGCTAACATTGTTCTGCACCTCTACTCATGTCTGCAACTGACTATGACAGCACCATAAACGTTGACTTGGGGGTCTTTGGTAATCAGGGTTTGTAAGGAAAGCAATACAGGACACATAATTTATAGGATTACTGTATAATAGTCACCCAAAGAGTTAAGTTCAAAAAAGTGCAGGAAATCTGTCCACACTGTAAAGCCCCAAAAAATCCAGCTGAAGGCCCAGATCCCATGACAATGTGTTGCATGAGTCCAGCTGAAGACCTAGAACCCATAACAATGTCCCCATGAGTACAACTAGAGGCCAAGAGCCCATGACAATGTCTCACACAGGCCTGTTTCACAGATCTGCCCTGGGAAGGCCCCAAGGTCAGTGGTAAAAGCCAGAAAGTTTGTGCCAGCAGGCTGAGGGATCTGAACTAAAGCTAGGAAGCAATGCTCAGTGTAAGAACTAGAGATTCCCCAAAAAATATCACAGCCATCCTCAGTGACAGAGAGGTCCACAGGTCCTGCTACAATGAGAACAGATGCATTCATATCAGGAAAGCCAGAGTGACAAGTTTCTCTAGGACACTGAACCTTGCACCATCTTCCTCTCTGGAGCCAAAGTAAGGACCAGAGCTCCCCCAAAGTGAAACCTACACATTCTCAGTTACAACAAAGTCCCAAAATCCTTCAACAATAAGAACAACCTAGTTCATATCAGGAAAGCCAGCATGACAAACTCTTCAGGAGAACCAACAGACCCAGGAGAACCAATAGCCCCACTAGCAGCATCTCTTCCTCTTCTCCAATTCTTTTTATTTTATTGGCAATAATCTTCAGCTGGGCCTCCTATTTACAGCACCATGTTGATTCAGTTTAGCTGGGTGCTACACATTGCCCACAAGTTTATCAATTCACCACAGCATCACAAGTAAATTTCAGTGTGTAGACAGATTCACCAACATGGAGCTCAAGAATCATGAGGACTGTCTGCATTGAGATTTAGGGACCCATTCATCTAAGTGAACCTATGTAAACTGTATTGAAGCACAGGAGATCTGAGGGAAAAGGTTAGGGCTGCAGGTACTGATTTGAGATACACTGCTGTGAGTCTCAGTCATTATCCATAGCTAGCCGGAGGGAGATGAAATCATTTAGGGAGTGCAAAGGACAAGGAATGCCAAATCTTGGACCCTGGGGCACTCAGTAAGAAGGTGAGGAAGTGTAGATAGTGAAGCGAGACAGTAAGCAAGGAAGAGTTGTTTCGTAAGTGAGGGAGTCCGGGAAGATACAAATGCAGCTAAGAATTTGAGTTTCATGAGAATTTGACTTTTAGATCAGGTAAGATGGAGGACCCTGGGAATTTTGATGAACAGTTTCACGCCTTTAGTACAGGGTCTACAAGGGTCTCACTACACAGATCGGACTCGTAGTGATCCTCTTGTTTTCAGCCTCCCAAGCACTGGGATCACAGGCACGCCCCACCATGCCCAGTCTCATGAACAGTGTCATTTGAATAGTTGCAGCAAAAGTCTTACTGGAGTGGATCAAAGAGCAAGTGGACAATTCTTTAAAAGAGTTTTGATATAAATGTGAGAGATGGAAGAAGGCAAAAACTGGAAGAGGATGTAGAGCCAAGAGTTCTTTTTAAGGGGAGGGGCTGTTTTGGGAGGAACAGGCCGATGAGGGGGGATAGTGGGGGGTGCAGAAGAAGTCTCACCTGCAGTTAGTGTCCTCCTGCCGTTCTAGAGACCCATTCAACTTCACATGAATTATAAGCATTGCTCTTACTCTTTATCCACATGAGAAAAATGAGGCCAAGCAAAATCAGAACTTTCTAGTGGCCATCCAGTCAATAGGTGGTAGAACCAAGATGCAAATATGGGCCTTCTGTTTCTAGATTCTGTGCTGTATTTTTGTACCTCAAGAGTCTAATCAGGGTATCATAGTAGCAGAAAAAAAATATATATCTCTATATGCAGAATAGCATAAATATACAGCTAATTTGTTAGTTCAGTGAGATGGTTTTGAACTAATAGTGTTTAGACAAGATATCATGGCTGCATCTTGTGCTAGGAATAACTACTACAAAGACAACAATATGCAATGTATTATTTATTATAACTGTACTACTAATCTGTTTTGAAACTATCTCATTGCTACTTCTTTCTCAATAAAGGTAATAAAAAAGAGTCTAATCAATTCAGTTATTGATTACCTTGAGCCCAGCAGTCACCAACCAAGGTTGAATGGTGCCAGGAAGAAGGAGCACAATTGCAGACTTGTGTCTTGCCTCTGCACTCTCCCGGAAATATTATGCTTTGGCCTCAGAGACAGATGAAGGAGAAACACTTCAGCTGCAGCTTAAGCAAAACCCAGCAAGTCAGGGTCATTGCCAATACCTTGTCTCACCTTTGCAACACTCCGAGGTCAGTTTTGCAGCACCTGGGAAATAAAATTCATTCCTTAGGGTCATTCCCAAATCAAGAACTTAATTAATCTTTTCATAAACCTCTGTTCTTATTTTGATCCCACACGAGAGATTTCTGAAAAAATAGCTCAGCTTTTCCCAACAAAAATTGTATGCAGCTTGGCAGTCCCTTGAACCCTGTCTACAGTGGTTAAATAAATCACTTGTTGCTAAACAGAACAATTCATCCCCTTGACATCTACGTGGCCCTCTTGTTTTGTTTTAAAATATATCAACTGACTTGCCACAACTGCCATGGCTTTTAATGTGTCTGACACATCCAATTTCAATAACTCAATGAAAATGTCACATGATAAAATAGAGACAGGAAGCTAGGGAAGGCGGTAAGAGGCACTCTTCAAAAGAAAGTCAGGAACACGCTAGCTCAGGTGGGACTCCAGAGAGGGCATTTTTGCCAGCACCTGAGGAATTTAACTAGAGTCTATGGAACTAT
>NW_004524640.1:6630510-6633156 GCF_000260255.1 Octodon degus
TGAGCTACAGCTATTTCTTTGAAATCCACCCTGTAGACTCAGGTGGAATCATGACCCATAGGGTGGAAGAGAAGTCCATTTGGGGCTACTTCTAATTGTATAGAATCAAACGATCTAATTGGACTCAAATTCCTCATCTGTAAGAACGAGATATTAAATATTATCTTGTCAGTGCAATTAAAAGTGACAACACATATCAAGAACTCAAGAAAACTCAAAACCTCACATAAAGTTCTTGATTTCTCTTGACTGAGCTTGACGGGCTTTGTGACTATTGCTTACCTATCTACAATGTTCAGGGAAAGGTTTCAGTTGCCTAACTCTATCATCTTTCTGGTGTCTTCAGGGTGCAACCACCTGGCAATAGGTGTGGAATATTATTAATATGGCTCATGGTTGCAGGGCTTCAGTCCATGGTTGTTGGCCACATGCTTGTTGGGCCCATAAGAAGGCAGAATATCATGGTAGGGAACATGTGATACAGTAAATTGTCCCACCTCATGATGGACAGGAGGTAGAAGAAGAGGGCAGAGAGCCAGGGAAGAAGCACTCAGGGGCCACAGAGAGTCCCTACAGTCAGACCTTGTGATCCACTTCCTCCAATTAGGCCCCACTTTTGTTTCCATCACCCCTGATAATGACATCAGATTATAATCCCAGGCATGGATTAATCTGCCAGTGAAATTAGAGACTTCATGGTTCACTCAACCAAGACGCTGATGCTTGCGTATGGGGGGGACATTTCAAGTAGCACCTTCTTTCTCCAGTTAAAACCTTCATATATCCCCAGTGCTCTCCTTCCCTGATGTCTTATTTATCAGATATTCTGGACCTGTGCATCCTTTGTGTCTCCTGGGTCTACCCACGTTTATTCCCCATATTGCCGCTGCTCTGGTTCTGTTCTCCTTGATGGATCTTCACAGCAATCTCCACCCGAATTCACGCCCCCGTGGGAAGTCTCTTTCTCTTCTTTCCATCCTGAGCTCTGCTTGTAGTCACATCACTAAAAACAAGTGTGATCCTTCAGCTGCTTTCCGTGACATCACACCCACACTGGACTCTGCCCAGGCCGTGAAGGATGTTTCTTTCCCTCCTCCTTTCCTGTATTCTCTTTCCTTCTTTCTAAGATCTCAGTGTCCCCTCCCTGAGTCCTCTCCTTAGCTAAAGAGGCAATTTAAACCTTTTGTTCAACCCTTCAAGAATTTTCTCCTGCATACAATCACTCTCAATTCCCTGGACATATCATCTTCTTTTGAATTTGCATGGCAGCTTCCGTATTTTGATTGGAGTGTTTGCTATGTTATGTTGCAAGACACATTTGGCTTGTCTTACCCTTAATATGCTGTCCTATAGATCAGTGGTGATAGTTTATCACTTTTGCATCTCTAGTGTCTAGCTCAGTGTCTGGGATCTGATGGAATCTAAATTTGCCAGATCTTGATAATAAAGCAGAAGGAGGTAAAGCTCACATCCATTACCTCCCTTCTCTTGGCCACTTGTCCTGGTATTCCTGTTCTAAGTCCTGCCTAGCTTCCCTTCTGCTTATACCCCACCTCAAATATTAAACAGTATCATTGTTGGTTCAGTCTATTGGGGCTGCTCTAACAAGACTCTGGTGACTTAGACTCTGGGAGAAACTTGCTTCTCACAGTTCTGAAGGCTGCAAGTCTCAGACAAGGGACCAACATGGACAAGCTCTGGTGAGGGCCTCTTCAAGGCTGCATGTTGCCAGCTTCTCTTTGCATCCTCCTATGGAGGCTGACTGCAGAGAGCTCCTGGAGGTCTCTTCCATGAGGCCATTCATTCCATTTCATGAGGGATCCAGCTTTATGATCTAATCACCTTTCCAAAGCCTAGCTGCTGAATGGATATGGGGCACAGGCCAAGAAACTGCCTGCTGAGGCAGGAGGATTGATTGGACCCTGCCTGAAAAAAATCATAGCAGAACTCCACCCATGGGGCTGGGGAGATGGCTTAGTGGAATAAGCATTTGCCTGGCAAACGCAGGGGCCTGAGTTCAATCCCCATTTCTGAAAAAAAAAACAAAAACAAAAACAAAAAACTCCATCCATCTCTGGAAGAAATAAAAGATCCCACCTCCAAATAACAATATATGGGCAGTTAGGATGTTGATGCAAGAGTTAGGGCTGAGGCAGGGTCCAAACATTCTGTGGTCTCACCCTTCCTCAAACATTCTTCATCCCATGCCTTCTGCTTGTGAATCAATCAGTGTACAGTATGCAGGCTGAGAGCAGGCATTCTAGAGCCACACTGCCTCAGTTCAGAGCCCTCTGCTAGGGGCTGGGGGCCACTTAACTGCCATGTGATTGGATTTCTCATCTTTCAAATGGAGATAATTATATACTGACATCACGGGACTGCATGAGCACAGAGAAAGTCATGTGCAGCACTTAGAAGAGCGCCTGAGCCAGCTTGGCACACCTGGAATCCCAGCAATGCCCCGGCCAGAGGATTACAAATTTGAGTTCGGCCTGTGCAATGTAGTCACTTCATGAGATTCCTTCTCAACATTAAAAACTATAAGAGGGCTGGGGATGTAGCTCAGTGGGAAGGCTCTGGGTTAGTCCCCAGTACTGTAAAAGAAAGGAGACAGAGAAGGAGAAGGAAGAGAAGGAGGAGGAGGAG
>NW_004524640.1:6633908-6641660 GCF_000260255.1 Octodon degus
CAAAGGAGCCCGTGAGGTCCAGACAAGAAGGGAGGCCCCTGGCCAGCCCAGAATCCACCAACACACCCTTGGTTGCTGCAAAGCTCATGGACTGAGGGGGCTGGGTTAGTGACTCTTCCTGGCTTTTTCTTGGCCCAAGGTCCAAGAGTAAGAAGAGTGAAGAGATTGTGTGGAGCACAATAAAAACAAAATGACCCTGAGATACACCTTTTAGTATCTCCGACTGCTGACCAACTACTCCCCCTTTCAGCCTGAAGAAGCCAGAGATGTCATCGCCCATGAATCCCTTACAGCAGTTCAGGTTACTTCTTCAGAGGGGAGAATGTTCTCGGCAGCTGAGTTGGATAGAAATATTATAGGCAGTCATACAGGGCTGAGCCCTCAAGGTCCCAATATGGAAGACAAGACACCTTGCAACTGGGGGAAAGATAGGTATCTCCCCTGTGGGCCAGACCTCAAGACAAAAGATGAAACAAATGCAACTCCATACCTTCCTAGGGATGGACATCAGGGGTTGATATTCTAAATAGGTGTCAATCACCTTGAAAAAGCTAGAAAGAGCTACTAACCCAGCCCTCTACCGGAAAAGCCCCTGTTTGGTAGTCACACTCATTTGGTACATGACTCATGACTGGATTCCCCATTTAATCCTGATTTAATCTATTTTACCTGAGCAATTGTGCTTGTAATCTTATCGGTTGGCCATAGTTTTGTCCCACCTCATGCCCACCTAGCGGGTTCTGTGTTTTCTACCTTAGACCCACCTCACCTCATGGTTTTGCTCTATAAAAATCTTTAGTAAAGACAGATTCTTTGGCAATCCACTGGGGTCCCTTTGTGTCCCTGTCTTGGACAGATGCTTTCTTTACCCCCATAAATATATTGTGCTCTTTTTTTTTTTTTTTAAAAAAAAAAAAAAGACATCAGCCTCAACATTTAGTAACATAGTATGTTCATCGCTTGTGTAATTATCTGTTTGTAGCGGTTTCAGGACTGCTGTGTTGCTTTAAGGCAAGAGGAATAGCACAGCACAATGGATGGGCCAAACTAAGAGAGAGATGTTGACATCATTGAGTAACAGCCAAATTGCCATGTGTTGTTTGTCTCGAAACCAGAAAACCAGAGCCCATAATTATAATAGGTGAATTTAAACTGCTATAGTAACGTTTCTCACTTAAAATATTCTGAGCTTAAATGACCAATGGCTCGTCCTGTAATCAAATTTAGGGAAGCATTGAAGCATTTAGGCCTGATGTGCTGGTGCACCCCTGTAATGACAGCACTTGGGAGGCTGAGGCAGGAGGATCGTTGCCAGGTCAAGACCAGGCTGGCCTAGAAAGTGAGCTCAAGGCCAGCCTGAACCATGTAGGGAGACCTTGTCTCAAAAAAGGCAAAAAAAGAATTGAGATGCACAGAAAGCTCTTTTTTCTTTAGGCCAGGCCTCGGCGTCATACCTACTGTATCGCTCACCTGAAAGTTCGGTTCTTCAGGTCATCACTATTGAGTCCATTCTGTGCTATCTTTCCAGTTGCCCTCCATCAGGAAGGGGGATAGAAAGCTCATTTGGTAGAAGACCATTTTCCTCACTTCCTGTCTGCTTGTATTGCCCAAGGTAGGTGGTTATGCGTGGCTGGTAGTCCAAATGTCAGGGCCAACACAGCAGTCTTTATAGAGAACTGCCTCTAGCTGTCACACTGATACAATGGCCACCTATTTTTCAAATAAATATGGCCCATTCTTGGAATTAGGGACAAAGTATAGAGTGAGTCAAAATTTTCTTCTAGTTCCTTTCTTTACACTGTCCACAAACTAGTTATTAAAATAAAATGTTGCATATCCATGATACGGTTAGAAAAACTCCTTCCTAGATTTTACATGGCTTTAATAATGGTACGTTTTAGCTTACATATAATTAACTATTTTGTTTTTACATTATTAGAGCAATACTCCCTAGTTTTTTTTAACTTGTTTATAAATAGGAAGTTAGAAGAAGCTAGACCAAGCTCTGATTGTCTATGAACATATTTGACATGAAGTTCCATATCTTTTAAAATTTCTATGTTGACTTATAAAACATTTCTCTTGGTTCTCTCACTAGCTCCTCTGTTTTTAATATCACTTCTGACTCTGCTTGCTAGCTCTTTCCTTCCTTTTCTTTTTAACAGTACTCTTTCTTTCAGCAAGCATTCATTCCTCTGGTTTCACTGACATATATATTTATTGATGATGTCCAAACCTTTTTTTTTTTTCCTACTTTTGACTCCTTCCATGGATGAGACCCATGAACCCATAAAACTCATCACATCTGAGAACAGCTCCACCCCTCCCCTGCACTGTGCAACCCCTTCACTTTTCCAGGATTTCTTATCTAATGGACAGCACCGTGTTTCTCCCACTTAGACAGCTGAGAAGTCCAAGAACCACTCTGGATGCCCCTCTCGTTCTCTCTCCTCACCTGACTGAGCCCAAAGCTCTGTAGCTTCACACTTTGGAGTGCATATCTCTTGTGACGAGCCCCTCTTTCCATTCCTGGAGCCCGCTGAGGCTTAGCTCAAAGACAATCAGCCTTGAAAACTAGGGATCCAAAATGCCTATTCTCTGCCATACAGAGAAGCCACCGAGCCACGGGACAATGATGGTAGGCTGTTTGGGGTCGGCTATTTGGGGATGGCAGTTCTGATCTCTAGTTTTCAAGGCTGTGTGTTTTCTGGCTATGCTTTATTTTCAGGGAAAGAGCGCAATCATTTTTAAGGTAAAACCCTCCTCATCCTGTGTGCCCAGATTTCTCCAAAAGTACTTAAATCTATTAAATTCTAAATAAATGAATATATAAGCACAGAGATGGAGGTTATTAAAATTGGTAATTGAGTCTTACATGAATTACTCTCTGTTCTAGACTATATTTACGCGATTGAGCATTTTGGAGCCAAGGTTTGTGTATTTCTTAAAGTTCCTTGGAATAGCTTCTTTCACTGTTCCAGATTCCTGACATTGTTGCTGCTCTCTCAGCCATCATGTTAAACTCTACTTCTTACCTTTATGTCATCTCCTCAGTTTATAATTTAGCAGTCAATTTTTTTATTCCAGACAGTGAAATAAATGTAGATTAGGAAAAGTCCAAGGGCAGAGGTCTGACAACACACCAAGGACTTTTTACTCTAGCTTCACATTAAGTAAAATTGTTCACTTGCATACCAGTTTTTAGAATTCCAGTTTTATGCAGGACAAATCTCTCTACATCATCAACAGAATTTCATGCAAAGTTTTGTAAGTTGTCTGTTGAGATTGATATGAACTCTGGTCATAGTACTCGTTTAACCTACAATTCCAGTGATCTTATAAAAATGTAAACTCTATGTAAAGAATCTAATAATCCCAATGAATGCAAACATTATATGCCATAGCTTGAAATAAGGCAAATCATGTCAACAAGAACAAGAACTGGGATTGACAAACTGGAGTTGAAGGGAGGAAGGGAGAGGAGAGGAGATTTAAAAAAAAGAAAAAGAAAAAAATGTAAACTGACTTTGGAAAACTTGTTCTTAGGACATGCTAATTGGATTTAAGTGATGAAGAAACTTTTTTTTTTTTTTGAAAGAGTGTTGTTATTAAACTATCAAAGTTTTTAAAACTGCAACATGTTTAGAAGATAAAAAGATATATTATATAGCTATGTTACGGTGACTATCATTGTATCCTGTTGAGAAGCATGATTTCATATAGCTAATAGAGTATATAATTTGATAGCTACTTAAAAAGTAATCATGGGTCTACCTAGAGTTCAAAGATGATCCAGAACTAATATGGCCGCCCCTACTGGGTGCCGCCATCTTTGCCATGGTCCTCCATCTTGCCATCCATGTTAACAAGGCCAGAAAGAAGTACAAGGTGTAGTGTCCTACCACATAAGACACACATCCTGAGAATGGGGACCTCTTCACCTGCATTCAGCAGATTCCTCAGAACACATTGGAAATGTACTCTTTCCTCAGTTGACTTTTTTTTTTTTTTCCTTTGCAGTACAGGGGATTGAACTTGGGACCTTGTACTTGCCAGGTAGGTGTTTATGCCATTGAGCTATCTCCCCAGCCCAGAGATGTACTCTTGCTTCTTGCTTTTCCTTGCTGCTGGAGTCATTTATCACCTGTGTACAGCTTCTGGCTTGGCCTGGCCAGAATTGGTGGACAAGTGCTTTATGCTTAAAGCCACCACCCCTGCAACCCCAGCAAGTGGCATTAAGGGTCTGTGGGGTGTTTCACCCTCTTTGCCTTCATGGGCACAACTGTGTGTTCTTCTTTCCAGCATCTTGGGTTCAATCTGGCTTGGGTGGTGGAAGCAGAAGCTGCCATCAGAGAAGTACAGGGGCATAAAAGCGCTCATTCCCTTGAATGACATACCTTGATTTCCAGTTAATATTTTTTTGTAGATATAATAAAAACTTACCTGACAGCAGCCTCATACCTAAACAAATGTAATCCTGCATGTTTTCCAATATTTCCTACGCACATACTTCCCATAGAATTGATAACATTTTACTTTGTGTCTGAATTGTAAGTTTCTAAATGTCCCTTTGCTGGGTATTTACACTACTTTCAATCTATAATGATGTGGTGAATATTTTGTACACATGCAGTTTTTATTTTATATTTTTCTTAGATAAATCCTACAATTTTTATATTTAGGCCAGTAGTCTGGTGCCTAACACTTATGTTTCTGTTAGTTGGGCAACCTAGGTCATGCTGCAGTAATAAACTATGATATATCACAATTTTGTTTAACAACCACCCAAAAAAAAAAAAAAAAGATAAAACAAAGCAAAACAAAACAGGGATAGCTCAGCGGACTAAAAGCCTGCTTAGGCAAATGCAGGGACCAGGGTTTGATCCCTGGTACTGCATGCTGTGCCAACCCTGTTCTCGGGAGTGCTGAGCCAGCAACCCAGTCGGGGCATGGTGGGGCACGCCTGTAATCCCAGCGCTGGGGAAGCTGAAAACAGGAGGCTCACTAGGAATCCAAGCTGCATAGTGAGATCCTGTACCAAATACATAAAGGTAAAAAAAAAAAAAAAAGAATTTTTTTTAAAAAAAGCTGGATAGTTCCTTACAAAGAGATGATTTGGATTTAGGCTTATTCCATTTGGGACCCCATAACTGAAGTGGCTAGGGGAGAGCTGGAGGCTGTCCAGGGCCTCAGCTGATCCACTGTACTCACCATGTTGGCCAGAGCCAGCCATGCATCTTCATCCCACCGTAGTGGGTGCCGGGAAGTGTTTCTTCTGTGTGCTCACAGTGAAAAGCAGTGTTTCTATTGGTGAGGATTAAGGTTAACACCACTGGAATGGTTTTGCAGTATGTCAGTTTAGTTGAGATGAGACTACAGTTCCCAGAATTCCCTTAACCTTACAATTATACAGTAATTGAACAGGAGATATATTCATGAGGTTTGGATGGGGAGAGTCAAACAGTAGCTAGTGAGTTCAGAAAGAGCAGATGCCAGGTGCCACTGAAATTCACACTTGGTCTCCTGGCTCACCTTGTTGGTGTGGGGCAGTAGCAGGCATTAGGTCCCCCAGCTCCTACCAAATCTCCTCATTCAGCTTCGCTGAGTCCCAGCTCACAAGCACATGAAGCTGCACAGAGGCAGGCACTAACCCCCCTCAAATGTGCTGTACTAGAGCTCGGAGGGAATGGGAGCTGGACACCAGCTTTGCTTTGTCGCCATGGGCTCCAGTTTGCCTTCGCTCGCCTCTATTCCACACCTGGCTTCTCTGGTCAACAGCCATCCCTACTGACTCACAATGCCTTTGGGCTTGCTGCCCTTTGCAAAAGCACCATGCGCTCCCTTAGAGTGCTCACCCATTCTCCACCCTACATGAACAATGTCTACTCCCTACTGCAACTCTCTTGGGCCATGTTAGCCATGGTGATTTTGGTTCCCTGGCATAATCCTACTCGACAACTCTGCATTATGAAGCAGGGCCCGTTTTAAGGTATTGTGGGCACAGACGTTTTATTTGAGTATGCTGCTGACAAGGCAGGATCACAAAGTACTGGACCCGAGTTGAAAGAGAAGAGAAAATAGGTTATTTTCATAACCATGCAGAAAGAAGGTACAAATGTTCAATATAAAAGGAAAACAAAACCAAAAGCAGCTACAGAGCAGGGAGCAGCCTGTGAAGCTTTTCTCTTGTGCCAACAGTTGAGGGGAGACGCTCCAGGCAGGGGCGCAGCAGTGGGCCCAGGGGTCACATCTCCTGCGTCGATAGAGCCCAGAGCGCAGAGAACGGATGCTTCACCCTGGAGCTCCACAGACCCGAGATAAAAGGGAAGAGACTAATCTCAGGGAAAATCCCCATGGAAACTATCAAAGCCAGACTTTCCTGTTAAATTGAGTCCCACTGAGTTTAACAACTAATTTCTGTTCCTAAGAATTTTCTACCTGCAAAAAGTTTGTCCATGTTGGCCACGTGACTTCCCGTGATGGCTCTTTCCCCTCTGCTGGAGGCAGCAACAGAGAAGAGGCTGAAGCACAGAGATTTGGGGGCCTAGGGTTGGGCTCCTAAGACCAGTCTTCCTAAGACTTCCTCATCACACTCCCTGGTCGATCAGCCCACAGCAGGGTGACCAGTGAACCCTGGTCATGCTGTCCTCGGGGCCAATCACTCTCACTGGAAGAGCAGCTTGTTATGTCATTTCCCTCCCCCAGCCTTTCCTCTGCCTCCAAACAAAACAAAGCATGTCTTGCCACACCACTTCAAGGAACTGTGGCCGGCTGGAAAATACCCACATGAGCAAAGAGATCTATTCATAGATCGCATGTGATTCACACCACCCGTGTTGACTTCAGTTGCGGCGTGCTTAGTTCTCCTCTGAGGGCAGCTATCACTGGAGGCAGTGGGTGTGAGCGCCAGGAAATCCAAGACAACCAAATGGCCTGTGTCCAGTTGAGATCACACAGGGCATCAGACACAAAGTGGACACACGAGTGGTGACCTGGAGACCTGGCCCACTGCAGCACACTGCAGGCACCCGGCTCCTCTGGATCTGGTTGTCAGTGTCCTGGAATCATAATACTTTTGTCCTTCCTTTCTTGTTATGTAAAATACCAATAATAATAATAAAAAAAATATTTTCATACCACTAGAGAGACTAGAAATGTGTTAAGGAACCAATATGACTCACAGGTATCACGCACACACACGTTATACAAATCCCATTTTATTAATATTAACTTATACATTATCTGGCCGTAACATACTGTATTAGAATCATGTTTTCAGAGGCAGCTATAGTAATCCCTCTGCTGCAGAGGGGGAAAAAAGTCCACTTGGTGATGTGGGAAGCCCTGACATGATAATTTCATAAATTATTCAAGTCTGTGGAAACACTCCAGTCCAGAGATGGGTACCTAGATTTATTTTCTGATTTCTCAATTTTCACATGCATGCTAGTTTTCTGCTTCCCCTTGGCCCTGTGTGCTTTCTTCTACCAAATGGAATAGCTTTATCAATAATTATTTCAGAGACAGCAGCAAATGAGAGGCTAGAGGGCTTCCAACAGCCTCGGGCATTTTCTAAAAACTGGAATTGGCTGTCACATCTTGAAAATAGAGAGCTTAGCACGGCTTAGCACGGCATCCCCACTCCCCACCATCGGTGTGAACGTCACAGTGTCATGCATTTTAGTGACTGGCCTGACTCCCGTGGGCACCTGTGTTTGTGTCTAAGCTGCCCACTCCTGCTGTATCAAATAT
>NW_004524640.1:6642080-6680243 GCF_000260255.1 Octodon degus
GTGGGACTCGGCACCCAATGAATTCTGACTTGATTGAATTTGCTTCCTGTTATTATTAACAGTCTACTATGAAACTGTATCCCCTTTATCAACTGAAAAAATGTCAGTATGCAAGAAAATAAAACCTCTTCTAATTTAACTTTTAAAAAGTTGATAGGATGATAAATCTCTGCATGCAGTATAGTTTATTAATAGTATCATCCTAGATGATACAAACAGTTCTGAACTCAAATTATTATTATTATTTTTTTCCTTTTTTGAGATGGCATTTCACTATGCAGTTCAGGCTGGCCTTGCATTCACTTTGTAGCCTGGGCTGACCTCGAACTCATAGAGATCCTCCTGCCTCAGTCTCCCAAGTTCCAGGATTGCAGGCTTGTGTCATCACACCTGGCTGATATATTCATCAAAAAAAAAAAAAAAGTACTTGCATTAACTCTTGAGCCTCAAAATGGAACACACAGGAACAAAACCTTTTTGAAATGATAAATGGTATTCAGTAGAAGCAGACTTTTAAACCAATAGGGATTTTCACAACTAAATATTTAAAAACTCCCTTAACATCCAAGGTAATTATAGTCATCATTATATAAATATGAAGATGCCATTGGTCCTCACCCAGGTCCTGTTACATGGACAAAAGTGTCCCTAAGAAGTATGAACTCATACCAAATTTTCCTCTTCTCTTCTCCTTCATGAATTCAATGTCGTGGGAAAGGCCTTTCTGGCTTGTTTTTTATTTGGCTTTATAAACTAAGCATGTGGGCAGAAAGGAAAGAGGCACTAAAAGCACAACTGAGAACTTCTTAAATTCTGATGAAACAGGAGGCCTGTCAGTCACAGTCCCTTTCAGATAGTTACAATTGAAGAAATAGTGAAGTAGTGGGGCGGCCTACGCGAAGCTTGGAGATGTTCAGTCATTTCTAGATGGCAGTTATAGACTCAGCAACTTATTCCCTATAAAATGAACTATCACAGCATCAAGAGAGGCCTCAGGGGTCACCATCTGACAGTCACACTGATCACATCTGTACAAGTTAATTCATTGTCTTGACTTTCAGACTAGACACCAGAGGTATTTTATTTTGTGCTGAAACTGAGACAGCATTCCATTGTGGAATGGCCTCAGTATTGGTCACATTTTTCTTCTTTCCCTGCTGCCCAAGATTGCCTGATTCAAAAACATTATTTACTTATTTGTTTATTTATTTTGCAGTACTGGGGATTGAACTCAGGACCTTGTGCTTACCAGCCAGGCGTTTAAGCCGCTGAGCTATCTCCCCAGCCCCTCAAATACTTTAAAGGGTGCTTTTTACCTTAATACTGTTAACAGCAATGATGACCTGGGATTTTAAAAATGTCTATGTTAGTCCAATTGTGGTGAAGTCGCTAGAAAAAGTGATCTATTTTAAAGTTTTTATAATGAATTCATTATAAGGGTGACTAAGTGACAGCTGTGTTCCTCACATACATATCGAATGCTCACTAGGTACAGAGCTCTGTACTGTTGGCAGATATGTCACAATTCCTTAGTGTCTCTGGACCACAGATATCAGGGTCCTCCAACTACTGGTCAGGAAAACATAACTGTGTCTGAGTGAGGAATTCTTAGTTTGCAATGGAAATGGGTGGAAATCCCAAACAGTAGCTATAGCTCAAATAGGCGCTGCTCAAAAGTTCGCAGCTGGGCTTTAAGTATATGGTAACACTGTCAGAAAGTGCTAGCTCAGATTTCCTTTGCGTTTGATGCATTTCATTATCTGGGGTCCCCTGTCCCCTGGGAGCCAACAGCTAAAAGTACATGAGAATGATACAGAGGCAAACATTGCTATAGCAAGTGCTACCTGGCCTTAGACCTGGGCCGTCATAACTGAGAGTTTAAAGGCTCTGGGGACCACCGGGTCAACAGCAAAGCCTCTCTGAGAGTCTAGCGTCAGGGGCCTTTGTCCCTTGCCACGCAGCAGTTCTCCCAATACTTTCATTATCTATATTTTGCTTTAATGTCCCCAATGTGCAGCCTCTAAAAATAATCTGGCCACATCAGGTTACTTTTTCTCCCTCAATAAGTTCTGATTGCATCATTTGACATAAAAATAATTGCAGGAAGCAACGATGATCTTTCTACCTTTTGAAAAGATGATTCTGTTAAAGTTCTAAACATGCAATTGAAATGCTCCAATTTCTTATGTATTTAATAGATGTCTTAGATTTTTTCCCCCTAACTGCAGAAATAGAATAAATAGAAACACTGCATTCTTTAAGGATAACAAACAGGAATCAAACTGCCTTTACTCCATGTCTATAAAAGGCAAGGCCACCATTATAAATTTCTCAGTATTTCCTGTCACCTTTAAACATTTTTATTTATTCATCTCAGAATATTTTAATAGCACATATACGTTCTCCAAAAACACATCCCTGCGGCTTACTGCCAAGTTCCTCTTTCACAAATCTTACAGTCTTAGCCTATACACGAGTTAAAACATTTTCTTAACAAAAGTTCTGTGAAAATTTTCTTTTCTTAGGAAAGGCCTCTGCACACTGACAGAGCCTATCTGAGATATAGAGAAGCGCTCACATTCCAGTTATCCTGTCAGCACGAGGGGCATAAGCTCCGAAGCATGAAGTTCCTAGCGCTGTAAGTCCGTTGTGTCTTACCTTATAAATAAAGAAATGGCTTAGTGACAGCTACAGTTTGGAGGCATTGACATTTTTCTTTCCAACTCTCATTCTGAATTTTTCAGTATTTTCCTTCATAAAATATAACTACCACAGTTCGACTTCCTGTATCACTGACCCATGCACCACAATTAAAAGAAAGAAACCCCAACCAGCCATAACAAAGGTTGCAGTCAGCGCGGAGGGGGAGGCTGAGCCCTCCCATCGAAGAAGTCACCTCGCACGGCCCTGGCTTTCCACACAGCAGCTTGCCCTCTCCTCCGCCCCTGTGAGCAGGTGACTTCCTGGTGCACTGAGAGTATGTGCCGCGTGCTTTCGAGCCGCTGTTTTTTAGCATGGGGGTTCTCAACCACGAAAACACAGTCCCTGATTGTCCTCAGAGCTGAGCCACTCGACGTCTTGACACTTGGTTGTTTTTAACTTTTCCACAATAGGCACTGTTCACGTCCCTCCATCTCGGTCCTTTATTCAGTGATCAGGCAGTGATGAAAGGCCAGTCACGGCTTCCCCCCATGGTATCAGTGCGGTGGCATGTGATGATTCACATGGGGAGTGTTTGATCCGAGGAAGCCCAGTCTCTGCTTATTCTTCCTTTGTTCTGTCATCTGGGGAAAAGAGAGAGAGAGTGTGTGTGTATTCAGCTGATTTTCTCACTCCTCCCCGGGCCGATGGATCACAACCATTTTTTTTTTTTCCACTATTTCCCAAGTACTTATTCTCTGCCATCATATAGAGCATATTTATATAAAAAGGGAGATTTTTTTTTTAAAGAGTGAATTTCCATAAACAGAGAAAAAGAGCCAAGCCCTGGCTGCAGTCAAGAAACAGGAACCATGGTTCTCAGACAGATCTTGCTTGTCATGTCATTGTCCCCACAGTCATTTTAGTCACTTGCGTGGTTTCTGCTGATATTATTGTTTTTTAAACGAATGCTAACAATGTCACATGACACAGGGGTTGATTATAGCATTGAAGGGGCAGCTACTATGATGTTCTCCCTTCCCATGACTTTGGTAATTGGTCACTTGGAAGAAAACGTGATCTTAAAGAGCATGCACACTGCTCCCTATACATCGGCATCTGCTTCTTTCCCTTTGCTGTAGGAGAAATGTCACATGGACCCGTGTGGGTTCAGCAAGCAGAAGGCCCTGGGTCTACAGCACAGCGCAGGGCTCTCTGCGGGAGTCTAGAGCCCCTAATGGTGACCCCAGGAGACTCCAAGTCTTCCCACGCTCCGCCCCCAGCTCCTGGCCATGGGCACACTGACCTGCTCCTTTAGCTCCGCTAGCTGACCTGACAGCTGTTTGACCAAACTCATGGTGGATTCCAGCTTCTCCTGCAGGTTCCGGATCTCGTTTTGCTCACTGTCACTTTCATTGCTAACAAGAGACATGGCTCGCATCCGAGGAAACCAGTCCAAATTCTTTTCCTAAGTGGAAATAGGAGCAAAGGAATTAAGACAGAAGAAAGGCTAAAGTCCTATAAAGATTGTTCATAGGAGTTCCTTATTATGGACCTGTGAGTCAGTATCTCCTACCACTCCTATCAAAAGGTATTCTCTGGCAGGGTAGGGCAGGAAGCAAGGGCAGGCTGGTTAGACACTGGTCTTCATGACCTGCCAGAAGGTCTCAAATATTGAAGCAAAATTTTTATGGGCTCTCAGGGAGTCCAGGATGGAGCATTTAGAAGACCACCCTGTACCCTTCGGGTATTCAGCAGACCCTGATGAAATGTAAAGTAGGGTGTGAGGCTGGGAAAGAGACCCACGTGGGCTCAGACTGGAAGAGACAGGGGCAGCTTCTCTCTTGTTCCTGGCACAGGAGAGAAAGGGTTGGTAGAACAGGAGGTGGTGAAACTCGGGTTTCAGTTCTAGCTGCCTATGCTAACTTCCCTCCCACTGGCTGCACTCCGGGGGAAAGGAGTGGGAGGAGATGGCTCTGGGTTACTCTGTTTGCTCCCTTTGGAAATAATATTGCGCTGGGGTGACTTCCCCAGACAGCAATAGCCAGTGCCACTTCTGCTTTTCAAGGCCAACAGGGCATGTCTCATGTGTGCTTGTGTGCAGGCGCGTGTGCGTGTGATTTCTTCCCCATGGTGTGGACACATAAATATCCTGAAAGCTTTGCCTGATTGCCTAACATCTTAAATGGCCATGTGATATTTACATTACATTTTTAAAGGTAAATCATCTTGTCACCCAGCTAGGTTACCCATAAGCCAGTAAGTGACAGATCGGTGGTCTGAACTCTTTGTGCCACAGATGGAGCACATCAGCCTCTCTTCCTCTAGATGCCCATGTCTCTAAGTCATGTCCACCCAACATCTCCACCAGCGAGCTTCCCACTTAGGACCCTTCCCTCTCCAGGCAAGTTCCTAAAATGGCCGTGACACCTCCACCTGGAGCATTCCCAACATGTAGCCCATCAGAGTTCTTTCTGTTCTTGAGGTATACTGGAGTCTACGCCCCTCTGGACTGTATCCCATCTTGCCTGGACGGTCTCCCCATCTTCCTTGGCCCCTGAGTTGGCTTTTTGTTGTAACTCATTGGAGAAGAAGTCCTACCTCCACTGGCAGTGAAAAGGGATGATAAAGGATTAAAGATAAAACACAGAGTTTTTTAAACAGCATTTAAACAGCTGTAGCTAATTAGCATTTCAAAGCCAAACAGTCACTTCCTCTGAAGTACAGAGTGACAGATTCATTCATTCCATCAATCCTTTCAGCATCTATTGTCAGGTATTTAGGGATGAAAGTCAGATAAGACCCTGTGAATGCTCTCAGGGAGCTTGTGGCTTAGGTCCACTGGATGGCACAGGGTGCCTATCAAAATCCCCTAGGGTTGTTCCTTAAAATTATGGATTTCAATTCTACCACCGCTCACCAAATCAGAACTCCAGCAGCATCTGTGTGATTCTTATGCTGATGCCAATAAAGTGGAAGAAGTCTGGTCACAGAGGCAGTAAATAAATAAATAAATAAATAAATTACTGACTGTTACAGGATAGGGACCCATTAGATTTCTGCAGGACAGCATGGAGGGTTCAGCTGAGTATGTGACCATGCCTCGTAATGACTGTGGTAAAGGCTACTGTTCACCAACAGGGGATGTGTAGGTGAAGCAGAGGGCTGGATGGACACAGGGCATTGAGTGTCCCTGGGGTGGGCATCAAAACAATACAGGTGTAGGGGAGCTCAGAAGGTCAGCAGAGAGGCTGGAATGATGAACACTCAGAACAGAGTGACAGGAAGGCCAGAGAACGGAACAGTGCTGCACACTTTACAAGCACTCCTTTCAACAATCCAATGAACTGAGGTATTATTACCTCTCGTAGGATCTCTATTATCTGAATTTTACAAATGAAGAAGCAGGCTCGCAAGAGGGTTAGCTGGCTCCCAGGTCAGATCTATCCACAATCTCGGCTATTGGCAAGACAAGGGACTGCAGACAGAAAATGGAATAAATTTAAGATCTATGAAGAAAATAAAGGAAGAACAGAAGGAGATAAGGGGATGGATCTTTTGCAAATCGGAAGAGGCTCAAGGCATCAAAGGCAAGGTGTGAAGGGGAGAGGATGAGAAAAACGTTGAGTGAATATCTGTCCCTTACGGGATCCTAACAACCCCAATCCATGTGGACACTGTGCCATAAACGTGAACAAAGATGAATAATATCAACAAAAATGACAAGAGGGAAAGGAGAATCATAGAAGAAGGGAGGGAAGGGGTAGAGAAGGGGATTTAAAAAATACAAGCTCTAGTATTGTGGGCATGCATCAACTTCCCCAAGATGACTGTAATATACTGAGTGTACTGCAAACATGTACTAATAAAATAAAAGATTCTGAAAGAAGGACAATTTCAGGTCATGAAAGCTCTGGGGTGAGAGTGCAGCAAAGTTTCTGAAGAATTGTGCATGGAGCCCCTGAGGTCATCCTGAAGATGGTGAGAGGTCTGGGGTGGATGAAGAGGCTGTGAGCATCCAGAGGTCAACATCTATGCAGAACGAACAAGACTGACACTGGGGTATTAGAGGTCAGGGAGAGAGGAACCAGGAACATGCCTTCTTGTACGTGGAGTTGAAAGCATGATCACTTCTCAAGGACAGGGAGCTCAGAAGGTGTTGACTTTCTTCTACTACAGAGGGGTTGGGAAAAAAACAAGGTGCAACTGGAAGGCCAAAAGGGAAGGGCTCCCCCTGGGAGGGTCTAAGAGGTGGCGCTGCGCGAGAGAGCACAGTCGACAAGAGGATGGGGCTTCCACAGGGGCTGCAACAGCAGAAGGATCTGAGAGCATCAGATGCCTGGGCTTAGGGTGAGAAGGGACCAGGTGACAGGGTAATGCCTCATGTGAGGGTGAAAGTATTAACTATTAGGGAGTTTTCAAAAGCAACAGATGCAGAATGTCTTAATACTCAACAGACTATTGCTCTGCCAACTCGGACACAGGGGAAGCCTTGTGAAAAGTCCTCCAAAGAAACAACATTGCAGGCATCTCTGGGGCCGTGGTGAGTCAAGTCCACGGGCTCTTCTTGCTGTTGAAGAAACAGCTGGAGTTCTCTGCAGACCACTGCTGGGGTCCCTTGGATCATGGGCTCATTCTCTACCCTCTTTCTTCAATTTTCCTTTATTTATCCCCTCATTTAATAATTCTTACTCATGATTTCTGTATTAGGCACCAGAGACACAACAGGGCAAAAACCTAGCACAATGTCTATGCTTCTAAAATCTGAGTAGAGTGAGACTTCCATCAGAGATGATAAAAGTCATGACAAGCTGTGCTTAAGTGCTAGGTCGCAAAGTTACATGATCTTCTTGTCTTTTCTGCTAGTTGCTAACAATTATTCTCTTTCAGTCTTGCTTTCATTCTTTTCTAAATTCTTTCCTTATTTATTTATTTTTTTTGGTGGGACCGGGGATTGAACGCAAGCCCTTGCACTTGCTAGGAAAGCGCTTATTCTACTGAGCAATCTCCCAGTCTCCTAAATTCTTTCCTTTTAATGTTTACTGTTTTAGTCTTCTTTCCCTTTACATACCAACTGAATGAAAATATAATGTGCAATCAATTTTTTTCACTATTAAATAACATCTTATGGTTCCACCTTAATTTCTAAAAGACCTGAGTTCAATGTTTTACATTTCTCAGTACAAAATGGGAAGATATAACCAACTTCAATTAATGTTTTTTTGGTCTTCTTTCCTTTTTCCATAAAGCCAGTCCTCAAAAAATTAGTTTCACAACTGATGCTTTTAAAATTTAAAGTTCCCAGTTAAACAGCTAGCAATTCCTTTCTCTCTGTGCTGTTCGTTCCCATGGAAATCTCCTCTTGAAAAAGGTGAACTCCAGACCTCAGCCCAATTTGGAGCCAAGACAGACAAACAGAACACTTGCTAGTTAACAGGGTTCTACGTCTCCACTCATGGTGTGTTCGCTATCTAACCACGCCATTTGATTTGATTTGTTGTCTGTTGTTTACACAATGTGCTGTGTACATCTTGTGATAGTGCACATGATTATTAGGTCCTCATACTGACTTTGGTTAGTCCAAATGAAATCATTTCCTTATTTCACCAGGAATGAAAATATCTGACCACAGCGTAGTACAAAGCGAAGAAAGCTGTGGGTCAACTGTTAGACTCTGAGGGTATAATATATACTCTAATAACTTAGTGAGTGGAAATTGAGACCTAGAGGTTTCTGAAATGCAGAGCTCAGAGATGAACTTGTTGTGACTCTGAGATGTCACTTGAGGACACCCAAAGCATGCCAGCTATAGCCCTTTTGTTGTCTCTGAATTCTATAATGTTATCCTTCTGGAAGACCAATAGATAGAAGTATTGTCAACAACAGTCAGATCAGTCTGACCTATTGAAGTTTATAATTAGTCAATAAAATGAACATATGACATTTCATTTGTAGGAGAGAGGCAGTGTGACACAATGGCAAGAGCACTAGTCTAGGAGTTCAGATGCCTGGCTTCTGACTTTATCTCAGCCCCGACTAGCTGTGTGACATCAAAAGGTAAAGCCTCGCTTTCCAGGTTGCAGACTGCTCATCTGTAAAACCAGAACAGTACTCTAGGTGGTGTCTCTGTCTTTTCCAGCTCATCATTCTGTGAAGCATGAGGGCAAGGAACGTTGTAAAAATCATAGGACTGAGAGGAACCTTGAGCCTGGCAAGAGAACAAATAGAAATGAAGCTCTAGGTGAGGAGCAATCTTGAAACTGCACGGCCCAAGCCCAGGGCATTGTGGATGCACAGACTGAAGTCTACAAAGTTTAATAGCTTAGTTTCCTTGAGGTCTTGCAACATAATCATTGCAGATGTCTCTGCACTTGTTCTGTGTCTGGATAAACTCTTCCACATTACCTTGTGGAACACCTCTTACATAACCTATCCTTTTCTTTTCCTCTTTTTCTTCTCTCTCTTTCTCTCTCTCCCTCCCTCCCATCTCTCCCTTCTCTGTCTGTCTGTCTGTCTGTCTGTCTGTCTGTCTGTCTGTCTCTCTCTCTCTCTCCCTTCTGTCTCTGTCTCTCCCTTGTTTCTGTCTCTCTGTGTGTGTGTGTGTGTGTGTGTGTGTGTGTAAGTCTGTCTCTCTCTGCCTCTGTCTCTGTCTCTCTCCTTCCTCTTTCTTCCACTCTCCTGTCCCCACCCTTTCTTTGACATAGGATCTCATTCTGTAGTCCAGGTTGGCCTTGAACTCACTATGAACCAGGCTGGTCTCAAACCCTCTTCCTGCCTCACCCTCCCAAGTTCTAGAATCACAGGCCATTTCTCTTGACACTGAACTGACCACAGGCTCAAGAAAATAAAAAGTGTATAATAATTTTTTTTCACATAAGAATGAGATGGAGGAGCTGTCTGATTAATTTTAGCTGGTCAAACATGGGAAAGATCGTCTCCCAGCTTTTTAGCTTTATTAGCCACACATTAAATGTTGCCAGGAGGTAAGATAAAGAGAAAGCAAGCTCTGTGATTCTGTTTTTCGTAGGGCTTTTGGTACCTGGGATCCAACTTGGGACTTTGCACGTGTCAGGCAGGTGCTTATACTGCTGAGCTATCTCCCCAGCCCTAGTTCTGTGACTGTACACTGTCATAACAGATGCCATCTGTGTGCTGCCTACCAGATGTCAGGCTAGTCGTTCTATGACCTACACCCACCACAGTTCCACAAGGAGGGACTGTTACCGTACCATTTCACAGACAACAACAGGGAGGGAACAGAGGATTAGGTACTTGCCCAAGGTCATACCAGTGGTGTAAAGGCCTCGGCCAGGCTTTGACCTCCACTGTGTGGTTAAGAAATCTCATAGTCTTTTGACCACACCAGATGCTCTTCCTGGGTAATGGAGAGCCCCCAGGCCTGGTTTCTGAATTTGGCAACAAACACAAAGACTAAAGTGAGTCTCCAAACAGACTACTATAGCTTGAACCTCTTCAATTACCTTTCCTGGGATATGCTAAGGGTTTATTTATTGAAAAATCAGAACAGGAAACCATCGAAGCACTGTATTGCAGACGCACGCTCAGGTTCTGATGGGAATGAATCGAGGCATGCCAATGGTGTTATGGCAATTCGCATAGTGACTTCCAATACTGCTAATGAGATGAAGCACATTACACGTACCATACACGGTACAGTGATGGGACATCCATGAACTGTTTCATAGTTACCTTCACCTCTGTTTCCAGATTTTATATCTAACACATACAGGGACTGTCACAAGACTGTTTCTCCTAAGGTTCTCCTCAGATAAAAGAAATTTTCCATGCACTTCTGAGCTTTATGTTTATATTATATTTTTTATTCGAAAATTCACTGGTAAAGCCTCCTTGACAGAAACACATAGCCCTTTCCCCAAAGCCTCACAGAAACCTGCTGCATTTTTCTCTTTGCAATTTTTGTCTGAAGATGTCAGCAGAAATGGCTCTCAAAAAGAACACTGGAAATACATCTACTACCTACTTACTGGAAGCTCCCTCAGGGAAAGAAACCATCCCAGTTTTCCTGGAACTTCAGACATAGGAAAAGAAACTGGAGCCTGGCTCGAGAAATTGAAGTGATCATTTTAGTTAAAGGTTGGTGCCTTGTGTACCCCATCCCAGTGTCTGCTCATTTTAGGGCTTCCCACCCTTGTACCAATATGGTAGCTTTGAGGACAGGCTAGGTATGGCCTCAAAAAAATGAGGGACACCCACAACACTGGTGTTTGGGTTCCTGCCCTGATTCCTTGTGAATACTGCACCTGTATACAACAAGTATTGCTCTAGGTAAGCGACTGAAAGTCTGATGCTCACACGGGCTCAGATGCAAGCCCTGGGTTCATAAATTAGCAAGATGGGCTGGGAAACACACTCTTATTTGACATAGGGACTGCAGGGGTGTGTGTGTGTGTGTGTGTGTATGTGTGTGTGTGTGTGTGAGAGAGAGAGAGAGAGAGAGAGAGAGAGAGAGACAGAAACAGAGAGAGAGAGAGAGAATCCAGCTGTATCCTTTGAAATTAAACATGGATGGAAAAATATCAATGGTCTCCCTTATGATTTATTCTAAAAAGAAGGGAAGAAGAAAAAATGGTTCTCTGTCACAAAAACATATTACAGAACTCAAGGATTCATATTCAAGCCCTTACCAGCGTCTGTCCCTTTGAGTCTCCCTGATTTTTCTTTCTCTTTTCCAGCTGGATCCTTTCTTGTTCAATGGGCAAGTTCCTGCTAATATGGTAAGTACCATATTTATGTGGTTAAGAAATTTTAAATTTGCGAATTATCCAAAGTAAGTCTGTACTGAAATATTTTATAAATAAATTCCTGAGGAGTACTGCCATGATACTCTAACCTGTTTTAAAAATTAAAATGTTTATGGCCTGACATTATAAAGTGTTATACAAACAGAAAGTATCTTTGGACAGCCAGGCAACATGCAAGGTGGCTGGGGCCCTTACCTAACATGTTGGTGCCCTTGCTGGGCTCTTGCCTAGGTCTTTTGTCATGGTGCTACCATTAGTGCATTGGCTCAGGAGACTTTCAGGGACAAGGCCTGTGTAACAGAATCACTGTGCTCCTGGAGACAGAGGGAAAAGATGTACACTGAAAAATGCTGGTGAAGGATGATAGTGCTGGAATGAAAGTGACTTGACCTCAGCAGGGCCCAAATTTAAAATCAAAAGTTACAGGTAGAGAAATTGGGGGACATCTCATTTTCTAGGCTCCTCGTGGTAGGACTGGATAGCCATGGAAGGAAGCATCCAGGATCTCTTCTAGCATAAGACTTGTCGGGGGACAGGGTCATAGGAATCCTCATGATGCCTGGCCCTACAAATGTGGCTTCTTCAGAGATGGGAAGGTCTCTCTCTCTGCTGGCTTTCTGACTTTGGTCAGGCAAGTGAATGAAAATCCCTGCTACAGTCTGAATATTTGCTCCCTTCCAAACTCACCTCTAGTCTGTGACATGCTGTTACAGTGGCACCAAAGGGACTAAGACAATATTTTCAGCTGAAGAAGGGTCAGAGTAACTGAAGAACCAGTCTATAGGGTGTAAAGCCAAGTGTCAGGCTCTGGGGTTTTGAAGACTCAAGGATCAAACTTCTTTTTACTAACATGTATCAGTGGTAGTGAAGCGGGCACTCACAAAGACAGGTAACAAGGAGGACTTCAGTCTCCTAAAATGGGCATCCCAAGAGCCAAAAGGCACCAGGCACACCGGACACCAGCAAATCATTTCTCAAGAGTTGCCACAGGATGCATCAGCTCTTTGTAGGAATTGAGAGATGGATCTTCAAGACCTAACTCCCTTGAAGAACTTGAATATTTGCTCCCTTCCAAACTCACCTCTAGTCTGTGACATGCTGTTACAGTGGCACCAAAGGGACTAATAGCCTGAGAAATTGCCAAGTTCAAAAACCAGAGTGCTGGACAACACAGTGAAAGATCAGGTGCTGACGCCTGTGTGATGGGAATGTGTCAGTGTCTGCGGACAGCGCATCTCACCCTCAGATACCAGCTTGGGCTGTGAGCAGGGACCTCAGCTCCAGAGAGTGCACGCTGCTCCCCTTGCCTGTCCCTTCTCCTTTCCAGCTCTCTCTTCTAAAGATATCTGTGTTACCCATCAGTGAGAAGGCAATGGCTCCCTCTTTTGGTCCCAGGTTTTTCACCACTGACCCAATGGATGATGATCTTTGGGTGTCTATGGAACCCACAGTCACATCTGCTTTTGGTGGGGCTGTATTTGTTCCCAGGCTATGGGTGTGGGATGAGGTGGGCAGAGCCACAGTGGAAACAGGGAGTGTCCAGGTATGGAGAAGTCTAAGAAAGCTCAGATCCAACAGCAGCTGAGATCTGCTGGGAAGCTTGGGCCTCTTATTAGTCACATAGCAGCCTTGCTAGAGGAGGAGCAAAAAAAGGCAGCAAGACTCTAGGAGGCTCTGGAGCAGACACTGGGCTAACAGAAAAGAGCAAGTAGGGTAGGAAGTGCTCAAAGAGAGGCCAGGAGAGCCAGCACCCAAAGCCATTAGGAGCCATGGGTCAGCTGACTTCTGGAAACCACGCATGGACGCATTAGCTTCAAGGGTGGAATCCAGTTGGTGGAAGAGCTGGGAATTTTGAGAGACATCCACTTAATGCAATGGAAGGAGGCTCATCTGGCAACTCACTGTGAGTGACTGAAGAAGACAAGGCCTGGCCCAACTTGTTCCTCAATCCCCAAGGTCTGGCCCAACTTGTTCCTCAATCCCCAAGGTCTGGCCCAACTTGCTGCTATTTTTCCTGCAGCAGTGTTGAGTGGGAAACATTCTGACCATGAAGGAAAAACAAATAAGCAAAGCTCAGGCATCATGAGAGCCCTTCACAGCCACCAGATGACCCTAAGCTTTTTCCCATATATGCCCTAGAGCTGATGGTTTCTCTTCTTGTTTGTGCTTTCCTTTACCTATCAATAATTACATATTTTGAATCTATATTTTATCTCTGGAATTTTAAAATTTTCTTATTATTTATTAATTTCTATATTTACTTCCTTAAATTATTATCTCTTGGCCTCTTTACATAAATATTTATTCTTTTCTGGAAATAATTTGAAATAGAAACATTCTAGAATTTCATTGGGACAGATAAAACTGAAGATGAAGATATCAGGCAAAAGCATTCTAATCAGAGTATTCTAATACTCACATTATTAAATATTAATTTTCTGGGGTTAGTGTAACAGAAAGATTTAACAATGAACTCAAAGTTGGATCCAGATGAGGTACCAGGTTGCATTAGACAGATCTTTTTCTTTGACCAAATTTTCTCAGCCTTGGGAACCTAAGAATTTTTCATTAGATTTTTCCAAAACAGCATCTTGTGGCTTTAGGGATGTTGAATAAAAATTGGAACAGAATCCAAACCAGTATGTTCTCCTGGGAAGGAGCAGACAGGGTGTGAGGTCAGACAGGATTGAACTGTCAGTCAGATTACAGCTTTGCAGAGTGTGGCCTTGACCGCTGTCTCGTTGGCACTAGGACTTGGACTCACTACAGGATGGTGCCCAGCTCAAGAAAATCTAATTTTTCTTAACTCACCACAGTCACCAAAGAGCTGACAGCTAGCAAGGTGGGTCCACAGACCACGTGGCTCTGCACACAGGGAGCCCAGCAGCAGCAGCTGATAACAGACAACCCTTCCAGCTATCTGTCATGTAGTGAGATGCAATGAGCTAATTTCAAGTAGGACAAACAAGAAGAACCTCAAATAATGAAACATAGCCACAGAAATCTCAGTACACAAGTGAGCCTAAAGGAAGAGTACAGTGTACCATCATTCCAAAGGCTCCTACTTCTCTTTCAATAACAACCTCTGGCTGTTTCTAACACGCCCAGTCTCAAAAGGCACCAAGTATTGGTGAACCAGAATCATAGCCATGAGACATAGAACAATTTCACACAAATGCAACATGAAAATAACCACAGGTCATGCAGTAGGTGCTATATTTCTACTTTTTAACACTATTTCATAAATACCTTTCTCATTTGTAAGCTGAGGCTACTCAAGACTGTATGCATTTTGGTCATCTTTTTCATCTGTAAACATTTCACCATTATTTGTTTCTATGGCATATCGCTCTAACAGAAGACTTTAAAATGCAGAAACAGCTACTGAGACAATTCCTACATGTAAAACTCATTTCTAACACATGATGGAGCCAGTCAGATGAAATAATGTATGCTTTGTTATGATTAGTGGACCTACTTTGGGTGCCCTATGTGGACAAGCACCCCGATGCTGTTCTGAGACATCTGACAATAGTGACCAACTCTTCAGTTGTGGCTTAATTTCAATTACATACATATTACCTCTTCAGTTCGATTGTACATATCTTAGGAGTTGAAACCATAGACATACACGTTTATAGTTTCCATAGCGATATTGTCAATGCTAAAATTTACATTTCTTCTTAAGCTGGCTTCCAACCATGCAGTCTATCATGCTCAGGCATGGAATACTGTGTTATAGTAAACTACTTAAGTAGTCTTTGTTTCCAGTTCCTAGGAGGATGGTCTACATCTCTGGAATGCCCCAAGTGATAAAAGTGGCTTTGTTATTCATCACTGTCCTGACCCCATGACACCTGCATTGATGCTGCTGGATGTGTTTATGCTGGGCTCCTAGACATCTACCTACAGGAGGGGGGTTACTAGAATGACCAAACACACATGCACACACGATGACAAGGTTAGGATTCTGAACCAACCTTACCTCTGAGCTAAAGATGGGGTGCAGTCACACAGCCAACAAGTCAATCAATCAAGATTATATAATGAAAGTCTAGTAAAATCTCTGGACACTGAAGTTCAGTGGAACTACCATGCTGATGACGTTGAGGTGCAGGGGATGGGGGTGGCAAGCCCTGGCTCCACTGGGAGAAGTCACAGAAGCTCGGTGTTCTTTACCATGTGTCTCTTGAATTGGCTGGTTCTCTACTTGTGTCCCATACAATGAAAGGATAATATGTACAGACACTTTCTGAGTCCTTTGAGTTGTTGCACCAAATTAGCAGCCTTGATGGGGCCATGAAATCCCCCAAATTTATAGCCAGCCTGCAAGAAATAAAGTAGCTTGGGGATCGCCAAAGACCAGCCACTGTCTAAAGTCCTATTGGGGAGCATGCTTTCTAACTTGCGGGGTCTGCACTAACTATGGATGATTAACACCAAAACGGACTCGCAGTACATCCAACTGAGGTGGAGACTGAATAGCTGGTGTCTGAATAGTCCGCAACCCTCTTACCACATCTGGCTGTGGTCCCACTGCTTCTGGTGGCGATCAGGCCGGGAGATTAATGGTAGAAACGTTAAAGAAACACTGAAGGCAAAGTACTGCCGATTACTGGTGTAGCTGGGCATTTTGTTTTTGCTAATTCTTGCCGGACTAAGGCCTGTGAATACCGAGCATTTGGATGACATTTTTCAGAGACAGCAAGAGGAGGTATGGAGCTGTGATCACATGCATATCTAGGATATGATGATGGAAGGCAGAAGAGGTTTATCCCGCATGTGTCCATGGCTAAGGAATAATGGAATTCCTTTTCTTTCCTCAGCAGGAAAAGGATATTCTCTGAGTAGTCTTATATAAGGCCTCTGTTTGTCCCTTACCCATGCTGTCTGAGGAGTTAGCGACAATCTGCAGTCCATCAGTCTGTGAGTGCCTGGCAGATTAAACTATTCATTCTTTATGTTCTACCCATTTCCTTTCCAGGAGTGCATTTTGCATATTGCAAATTATTCATGATATTTGGCATTTCTCAGAAACAAAAATAATGCTTTGATATACATATATGGGGACAGTTAACAAACGCTAACTGAAAAAATGGCGAGGTCAAAATGGAGCTAGGTCCTCCATCCACAATGTCATTCCAGGCTCCAGAGGCGAAGGACACTCAGATCACAGGGGAAGCGGGTGACCCTTCTGGGAGGTTCTACGCACCATGTTAACAGTAACGTAGGGGAAACCAGCCGCTGCAGCCCTGAAGAGGCAGGGGTTCAGGTGTGCAGCTGCTGGGGCAGGAGAAGCCTGCGACTAAAAAGGCAGGGGTTTGGGGGCCACCCCATTTGTGTGAATCTCGCTTACCTCTCTATAAGTGTGTGGCTGGGGAAGATGATTATTTAAGGTGTTTCCTCTGGAATGAGGGGAGGCTAATGCCCTTCTTTTATGATTTCTGCCAGGCTTTGCTAACCCGCCGCAGGAGGACTTACGTGTTGCTTTTCCAATGTGTGGGAAGAGAGCTAAGATCCCAGGCTCGCTTAGGGCTGGCGAATGGGATCACGTGGAAATGTGGGGTCAGGCAAAGGGTGGGGAGACAGGGGATCAGGGTCTGGCTTCGTGGCTTTATGATGTCCCAGAAGTGAATACGTTGTCAGGAGCCGAAACAAAGAGTCACTCTGACAAGAGTTTTAAAACAGTCCCGTGCCAACTGCCACTGGGAATTCTGGTGGGGGGGCTCCTTCCACTCTGCCCGCCCTATTGTTTGTTCTACTTCCCTCTGTGGGAAGGAGGAACCATTCATTGCATCCACCTCCCTGAATATAACTGTTGCCTCTATGTCTCCATTTTTTTTTTTTTTTTCCAAATGTAAATCCTTCGAGTTGTCACACTTTTACAAAATCTATTTTCTGAAAATCACTGACTCGCTAGAAGTAGAAGGAAGCCACCCCAGGACAGAAGGACTTTTTTTCCACCTGTGTTTGGTTGGAAGGCCTGTCAGGCCGGCTTCCTGAGGGGCAAAGCTCTTGCGCCCCTAGGGCTGACCCACCAGTGTGCTGTGATGTGCCTTGGAAGAAGATGGGCAGAAAGCCGGAGGCTTTTCTTCCTAGGTATTCGTAGACCTTCCACATTGTAGGAAACACGCTATGAATCCTGTTTCACTTCCTCTTTCCTTATTCATGTTACCCACGGGGGTGGTTCAGATAATCACTTCCACACACCAAGTTCAACTCTTCCCCCTCCCTCTCTGACCTCCAAGTTGCTTCTCTTTAAGGGTTCCAGGTCTGGAGAGGCAACAGCGACCTTTAACTTTGCCTCCTCCCAAACTTCATGGTCACAAGACAAACCCGTCTTAAGGAGGCCTTGACTTTAGAAGCACTTAACAGCTTTGCCATAACCTTGTGCTTAGAAACCAGATTCCAGGAGAGGCCTGTGCGTCAGCAGAGTCTGTAGCTTCAATATGCTGCCAGCGAGTGCACGTCTACGTCACTTCAGAGCTGACATGGCTTTCAGTGGCTCCACAAACAGGATTTATTTGGATTTAAAATTTATCACTCAGGATGCAAAACTGACTGTCTTGCCAGTTTTAGTAGCCAAAACTTAAAAAGCTGTGTTGAACTCAGATTTGTCCTTAGATCTTTAATAGATGATCTCTCAAGATTTTAGTGTATTTTTTAAAATAATTTCTTTCTCTCTTCCTTTTTTTTTTTTTTTTTTTTGTGGACCTGGGGATTGAACTCAGGCCCTTGCGCTTGCCAGACAAACACTTATTCTACTGAGCTATCTCCCCAGCCCCAAGATTTTAGTGTAATTTGACTACAGCTTTGCACAAGTATTTTAAAGATACTGTGATCACCACCCCTTCAAGTTTAGCAGATATTTGCCATTGGTATACTAATTTAAAGCTTAAAATACTAACAACTACCATACATTTAATTGTGCTGGAGACAGATTTAGTTAAAAACTTCCCAGGCATATTGAAAGTAAGATTCAGTTCTCAACACGAAATATATTTATGTGCAATATTTCAATAACGTGTCCAGCGTACAAAGCGAAGCAGAAATTATGTTGATGCGCACTATCAGGCTAAGCAACACATTTAGAAAAATCTTATTTATACAAACTACTGTTTTACTGCAAAGGCAAATTTTACAGGATGCAAACCCCAAATGCAGTGCGCAGGGTAAACGCTCTACTCGCAGAGATCTGCATCTCATGCGGGAGCCTCCTGCCATTCCCTGATTCACAGTTAACAGCAACTTATTCTATCAGATCCTGTTGGGTTATAGCGGCTTCATCGAGGCAGGGAAGCATTTCTGCTACATCCACCTTCCAAATGGTTCGGCCCCCAGGGGCTGGAGGGAGGGATCTGAGTTCCTGGGCGTCAAGCTGGGATCAGAGAGCTAAAGCTCCATTGAGCAGGCTGGGGCCGCGGGCATCCTCATGTCCCTGGTTGGTCTACAGGGCAGCTTGCCACTTGCTCCTGTTTATCTACCTCATTGGACAGGTTCTCTCTCTCTCTCTCTCTCTCTCTCTCTCTCTCTCTCTCTCTCTCTCTGTGTTTGTATTTCAGGGAAGGGTCTACAGGGTGTTCAGGGTCTCACTACTAGATTGGACTCGTAGTGATCCGCCTATTTACAGCCTCCCAAGAGCTGGGACTATAGCCGCATGCCACCATGCCCAGTCTCTGGACAGGTTCTCCATAAGAGTAGCCACCAGCAATTTATTCAGCCTGAGCCTGTGATTAAACCCAAAGCTTATAAGGACATATTCTCCACCAGTACAGTCTAAAGCAATTCACAGGACTCCCTGGGCAGTAAGTACCAGCAGAACATTTTTCCATCTTTTTTGTTTGTTTGTTTTTTATTTTTCCATCTTAGCATGAGGTCACATGCACCTAATGACCACTCACACTTTCCCTTCAGTTCCTAGCACACGAACCCAGCAAGCACTCAGGTATTTGCAGACAGGTGGTTAGATGAATAACATGAATAGACTCTTGCTAGCATCATTTCCTTGCTTGCTATTTCTAGTTACAGATTTCTTAAATCCCATTCTTCTTAATGTCTCTGATCTCTGCCCTTTTCCTCTCAGACAGTGTAGCTAAGCCTTTCAACATCACCATCTGAACTTCTGTTAAAGTATCATGCTTTTTAATCTCTCAGATCCAATTTTCTTGGTTTCCCTGGCTTAATATTAAGCCTGATCATTAACCGCCTACCCAACTTAGGTGCACATGTCTTGTCTTCCCCCATCATTTCTCTCTCTCAGCACCTCTCTGCTCTGTAGCTGGAAGAATGCACAACAGAAGTACAGAAGATGCAAAGCCTACAGGCACTGGTGCTCGCTCTTGGGGGAGTCATGTTTGTTTTCTGATCCTGCCTGAGGAGAGATTCCTGAGTGGGGCTGGGTAGTTGGACTAAGGCTTTGAGGTGCTATCGCTTCAACTCCCACTTGGGATTGTGGGCATAAGATCAGAATAGATGGGAAAGGAACAATGCTGTGAGCTTTTGAAGGGGAAATTCTAAATAACATGATTGATATTGCTGTCTTTCATTTGGATGATATTTGAAAAGCTTAATTGCTCTTTTGAATTTGTCACCTCTTTTTATTCTCTCACAAGCTCTGGGAGGGGCAGCCCCAACTGCCTTCAGGACACATGAGGGCAAGCAAAAGTACAAGGCCTTCACAGCTTCACCAGCATCACCTACATCATGAAAAAGTCATTGCCAGGATATTGACTTTTGGTCTCTGGTTTTCAAGAATCCTTCTTGGAGATCCTCGTGCGTTGGCAAATGTTTGATGATCTTGTCTTAGAAAAGGTGCCCTGCCCGTTGCTCAGTGGATGGAGATAGCTATTCAGTGTCTGAGGTCACACTTAAAATTTCCACTCATGAGAAAGAAACTGAAAGCACTTCATAACACTTAAGGACACGGTGTCTTCCAGAATAAAGAAGAACCAGAGGCCGGGGAGCTGGCTGGGGAGCTGGCTCAGTGGAATAAGTGCTTCTTTGGCAAGCACAAGGGTCTGAGTTCAATCCCCGGTTCCGCAAAAAATAAAAGGAAGGAAGGAAGGAAGGAAGGAAGGAAGGAAGGAAGGAAGGAAGAAAGAAAGAAAGAAAGAAAGAAAGAAAGAAAGAAAGAAAGAAAGAAAGAAAGAAAGAAGAACCAACTATCAATGTGATTGACACCTTTGAAGATGTTGCTGGGGACCAGGAGAAGATGGTGAGCTGGATCCCAAGGGGGTAGAAAGAGGTAGCTGGATTCGCACCCAGCACTCTGTGGAAGATACTGGTGAGGCTTTTATGCTTTCCTTGAACAATGAAGAGAGAATAACAAGATAGAATAAAAAATGTGATTGGTGAGTGCTGTCACATGTCCATTTTTTTTTTTAAATTATATTTAAAAGCTGACTCCATGGCCCTGGTTATTTTACTTTCCCTTTTTGTTCGTCTCCCCAGCGCCTGTCACCAGCTAGCACCTGACATTCCTTAGCAATTTTACTGACTGCTTGCACAGAAGAAGGTAAACATCACGCCGGCAGGGATTTCTGCCTGTTCTGTTTGCAGCTGTTCTGGGACACGTGCCTAGAATAACGCCGGGCACATCGCTGGCAATAACTGAGCAAACTTGCACAAGAACCCTAAGGTAGGGATCCTGGAGCGTTTGCCACGATCACAGAGCCAGTGAGCAGTGAGTCCAGGGCACACGGGCAAGACTCAAGCTGTCATCTAAGCTGCGGTCTGTAGCTGTGCAGGGTTCAGGGGTCACCTCGGTTTATCTCAGCATGGTCCACTAGACATTCAAGTCACGCAGCCCACTAACTCCCTTTCTTCCCAAACTCTGCTCATTAAGCAACTTTCTGATTCTAATCTGGCTTCCCAAGGGGGGAAAAATACACTGACCAGCCAACATGCCTGTCTGTTCTGCTTGCAAATTGTAATTTATCTTGCTAAGTCAAGGACAGGCAATCAATGCATACACATTCTCATCTGCTTTTTGACTCCGCCTAGCGAATTCCTAGCCCAGTCCATTCTGTGACCCTGACGACATCTAGGCTCTGAGCTTGCAAAGGCTGGCAGTCAGTCTAGACTGCTGTCACCTGAGAGAGAGAGACAGCCTTGGGACACTACTCCAGGGAGACCATCTGCCGAGCTCTCTGGCCACCTCCCCAGGTGGTGACCTGGTATCGTCACCATGTTCTATTTTTAGCAAGGCTGTACACTGACTACAGCTACCTATTATAATTTGGGAATGACAGTGATGAAGAAAAATTGTGAAATGAAGCTTACTGCTATCACACGGGCTTAGCTAGAGCAGGAAAGCAAGCCAGGGCTTTATTTCAGGGTACATGTGCAGGGTGAAGCTAGATTCTACACTCAGGTCAGACCATTTTCACACCGGAAAAGGCATAATACCATTACAAAGGATAAAACATTCATTTGAGCTACTAACAGATTACAAATTCCTGTAGCTTGGGTCCTAATATGTTAAATATAACATAAAGGGATGGCTCTGTACATTCCTCAACCATGCAAGGACTTACAAATAGCTCCTTCAACTTTAATCACATAAATCATTTTTTAACTGTAATTATTTCATGGACATACAGTTATCTTCAAACTCGTAAGACAGGAATTTAGAGATTTTATTAAATCCACATGACACCATAGAAATGTTAAACTGTTCATGACTGTTCACTATTATATATATCTATGGGTTTACAATTTTAAATCCCAAAGTAAATTTTCTCCAGTGTGCTTTCATTCTAGGAGTAATAAAGTGGGAAGGAAGGTGCCTTCTACAGAAAATAAATTGTGGATAATGTTGACATGCCATTTAAAGGACTAAGATGATTACATTTTAAGCTTAAAGTATTTAAAAGGCTTTAAATAGGAGGTTTGTAGGCCGGGGAGATAGCTCAGCAGACTAAGCACGTGCCTGGCAAGTGCAAAGACCTGGGCCTGATCCCCGGTGCCACATGCCATGTGGGCTCCACCCCAGGCCCACCAAGCTGGCCCCCAAAAGCGGGCATGGAGGTGCACGCCTGTAATCCCAGAACTGGGGAGGCTTAGACAGGAGGATCACTGCAAGTCTGAGTTGTGTAGCAAGACCCTGTACCAAATACATAAATTAAAAAATACTAGTAAATAGGACACTTGTTAACAATTATCCTATTTGGTTAAGGCGGTATTATGGGATAAAGGCATTTAAGGTGATCAAGCACAAAAGCCCTGGGTATGGAAGGAGAAAACTTTTAGACAAAACTGCTTCCACAGCTGGTGCCTTTCTGAGAAACCACTTCTAATCTGACTAGTTTTGCGTATCATAGTATTTCTCGCCTATTGTCAAATTTGCCATGAAAACAATAAATTACTTTAAACTAGAAAGTAAAAATAATGCATAAGCTTTTAAAAAGCCAGGAGAAAAATGAATTTTGAAGTAATTGCCACTTAAGCATCCTTTCCTGGCTGCTGACAGGTTTTGGTAATTATGCAACAAATAGTCTTATTTTCTGAAATCAGCTTGTCTCCGCGTGCATCGGCGCAGCTCACCCTGCTCCCATTCCCATCAGAAACTTAAAAGACGTTGCCCACGTGATGTGGAAAATGAGCTTTCTGTCAGCAACAGGAGAAATAAGAAAACCCAACTAAACTGCGAAGAAAGTAATGAAAGGCTCCCCGAGCTTTAACTACAACTTCACGCCCTGCACAGCCTTTCATTTTCAAAGGTATCATTACCGATTCCCTTTGTTAATTTTCGGTTTTGATGCCTATAAGTAATGTGTTTTGCCGAAAGTGGGGTTAAATAGTATTCTTTTTTTTTTTTTGTTAGCAGCGATATCTCTATCAGGAATCACCTGAGCGTAGTCTATCTCCGCTTGATCCTCAAAATAAAACCTGCTCTCTTGCTGTTGCTGGAGTAACAGTGTGGTCTATCATTTTCTTCTCCGCTGTTGTTTTCTGCTTTCTTTTATGACAGGAAGACTAAAGAGGTGGCAAGGTTTTCTGTTGGCTCTTTGTTTAGGCTACTAGGAGTTGAACTCAATGTGTTTGCATGTGTCTCTATCTACCTTCCCAGCCCTTTCTATTTGGAGACAGTTACACTAAGGTGCCCCAACTAGGCTTAAACTTGTGATCCTCCTGCCTCTGTCAAGCAGAGTACTAGAATGACATGGGCGAACCACCACAGCTGGCTAAAATGCAAGGCTTTTCTTTCTGTTTTTGTGTTTTTTTAGGGAAGGGTCTACAGGGTGTTCAGGGTCTCACTACTAGATTGGACTCAGTGATCCGCCTGCTTACAGCCTCCAAGAGCTGGTATTACAGGCGCATACCACCATGCCCCGTCTCAACTGCCCTCTCAGTGCGCCCTGGGGGTGGGGCTGACCCCTGAGCCTGCTTACAGGTGCTTTAATCTGCTGAGCTATTTGGCCGGCCCTGAAATGCAAGGTGTTTTTGTTTTTTGTGGTACCAGGGATTGAACTCAGGACCCTGTGCTTGCCAGGCAAGCGCTTATTCTACTGAGCTATCTCCCCAGCTTGAAATGCAAGTTTTTAAAGAGACTGTTCCTCCCCAGCTAGGAATCCCTAGATATGCCCATCATAGGAAGGAAGAACCCAGTTGGCCAGGAAGAGAGCTCTCTGTTTGAATAATCTTTTTCAGAAGAACAATAAAAGCAACCTGTTGATTGGCTCCTTTTAAAAAGAATGAGATATCAATAGTTCCAATAACCACAAAAAAGTCATTTTCTGCTAATTTTAGAATAAATTTTCTAGTTTCATAAAACCAGCATGATGACTTTTTTTCCCCTACAGAATGAATAGATAAGACATCAGGTGGTTCCTTGGTCTCACAGAAAATTACCCAGAGACCATTTGAACTGGGATTGATTAAAAAAAAATGACAGCTAACTGTGAGCTTTGAAGATGACTCAAAGCCTTAACTCTTCCAAATTCTCAGACAATAAAGCAATTCTTGATCTACTGAATTCTATAGAGTGACTGTAAAGGTTTCCATTACACGAGACCGAATACACCCAATTTACAACCTTAGATATATACTTTTGTCTTGAAGACCCGTAAGGCAATTGTGTAAAACACTATGTCAAAGACTGTTGTTGGAAATACTAAAAGATTTCATGATATAAAAAAGACACCGATGGCATTTAAATTGAACAAAATGATTCCTTACTTTCCATATAAATTTTAACCATCTTTCTAGCAAGCTTTTTCAGTAAATACTCACGAAATAAGTGTTTTGTGCTTTGTCCTGCAGATGCAGTTTACCTCCCTGATTGATTTCTTTCTCGGAGCTCAACCACTTTCCACACTCCACCTTTTCTCCCTTATTAGAGGTGATATAGTCTTCGCTTCTATTAAATTCACGTCCACCAAACTACTGAGAACAAGGGAGATGCAGAGACGATGATAGCGTGGGACAAGATTTCGTGAAGCAGGTTTGTCATCAACTACAAAAATTCAACAAAAGCCCATGATGCAGATAGGGAAAAATAAAGAAAACAATGGAGCTAGAGGAAGAGAAGAAACCTGGCAATACAGCCAAGCTGAGACACAACCTTGGGAACAAATACAAATAGGCAATAGAACAATATATTTATTCTGGAAAGAACTATCACATTACCATGCTGTAAGCAGATCTAATAATTTGCCCTTTCCCAGCTGGAGAGATTGTATTGAGGTGTGTGATCCCATGTGGCTACCACTGCAGACACCTGGTCCTCCTTAGGGCCCTGCCTTTCGTCACTAATAGAAATGGATTTCTGTTCCTCCTCATGTAGTCCTTGATCAGGGAAAGAGCAAGAGAAACGAGTTGGCTGATGCAGATTGTTGACTAAAATCCAACCGCAGTCTCCACTCCGTTTTCCTAGCTGTGTTTCCCCAGACAGACCAGAGGTGGGACCCTAATCATTACCAGACTTGCCACTTCCTTTAAGTCAATTCATTTGGTGCTGTGGGGCTGTTTGAGGGCCACAGAACCAGTGGGGCTTATAATAAGGAAGAGCGTCTCGCTGATTCTCCAAGCTTGGAATGTGAAGTCTTTACCGACCTCTGTCTTCCAACCAGGTCTGGACATGCACTTTTAATTACAGAGCCACAGACTACCAGAGAGCAAAAGGTCTTTTGGTGCAGTTAATTTAATGCCCTGATTTTCATGAAAGGAGGCAAGAGGGGGTTAAATAACCTGACCAATCTCCCCAAATCTCTTCTTTACTAATGAGGTTCTCCATGTCAAGGCCAATCTGGAATCCTTAGATCCTCTGACCAGAGGATGTACCTGACTGTGTGTGGACACCAGAGCTATAAATCTTAGGAAAAGAATCACATTCCTCACTAGTAGAGGTCTTGGGTACAGTTTTAAGTGTTAAAACATGTATCTCTATATCTTTTTTGGACAGATAAGGACAATGAGAAAGTAAGACAATTCCCCAGAGTCACACAGCTAGCAGTAGCCCAGCTCTTATATGAACTCAGCCACTTTAATACCTGTGCTTTTGATTACTGTACAGTTTTGCTATAGCTCTCACCTGCATTATTAGGAAGCCGAGCTAAATTACGAATGCATTTCCTCACATACTATTGGCCCATTCATTTATTCAAGCATTCAATCAGCAGATATTTACGAAGCACTGCTGTATGCTGAAGCTGCTCGAGGGCCTGGTGCTACAGCAGTGACCCAAGAGACGCTGCTGCCCTAATGCACATCACGTTCAAGTGTGGGAGGCGAACGCACTAAAAGAATGGTATGTTCGCTGTCAGAAATGTTTCAGGGAAATAGAAAAGCAAGGTAAGGTGATAAAGAAGGATAGCAGGGAGGAGGCAAGTTGTTCTGAAAAGGTGACCAGAGCAAGGCTCTGTGAGCTGGTGACATTTAAGCAGAGGCTTGCAAAATGTGACAGAGCATTCGGATGTTGTGACTGCGAGGAGAACAGACGCAAAGGCCAGCGAGCGGAAGGGAGCTGGGCAGTGTGGGAACAGCCAGGGAGTGAGGCAGCCAGAGCCTCTGCGGGGGAGGGCGGAGGGCAGCAGAGGGCAGGGCTCGTGGGTCTGGACAAGATGCTTAGATGTGATCCTGTGCGCAGGAGGGAGCCAGCCGAAGTCTGAAGCAGGAGAGCGCAGACTCTGGTTTATGTTAAAAATTGTCTCATTGTCCTGCAGGGAATGATCAGCAGGAGGACAAACCTGAGAGCACAAAGGTCACCTGGGCGGCGCCTGCCTGCATCTAGAGGACAGCTGAAGGTGATCGGGGCTAGTGAGCTAGGTGTTTGGGGATTAACACTCAATTGAATACGATAGAAGAGATATTTGATAGATTGTATAGGAGAGAGAAAAATGAGGAGTGTTAGCGTCCAGATAAGACGTAAAGTTTCCTATTAAGTATTTTAAAAAGCAAAAAAATGCAAGAGCAGAAAAGGGAGACTAGTTCTGACATACAGCAGAGAATTCGACTGGTTCTGTCCCTGACCCCCGGGAAGAAGACTCTAAATACTCAGAATTTCCTGGGACAGGGCTGCTCACCGGGAAGACCAACTCTGTAGTGAGAGGTGTGGGTTCTGAGTCAGCCGTGCTTTGGGGAGGGCAGGAGCCTGGAGACTGAGTTCACTTATTGGCCAGTATTTGGCCAGTCAGCTGTTGTAACAAAACCCAGTAAGAGCTGCACGGAGAAGCTCAGTGGTGCTTCCTCGTAGTTACACATGTGGCTGAGCCGGCAGGCAATGACCCCGACTCCACAGGGAGAGAGCACAGAAGCCCTGTGCTCAAGACCTACCCAGCCTCCTCACTGGCAGCCTTCAGCACTGATCTGTAGCTGTGAATGCGGTGCTCCTTTGGGTTCTGCGCTATTCTAGTGAATCAGCAAATCTTAAGCGGTCACAGGAACCCCCAAATCTTCAGCCAATGAGTCTAAAGTATGGATGATCTCAGAGCCCCCAAAGGGCAGCAGGCCTAAGAAGTAAGAAGCTCTCTTGGGGACAATGGTCTACAATTTTTGTGGGTTCTGGGGTAACTCTGAGTGGTCAGCATCATACTTGGACTGCAGGAGCACCAGTAGGTGTCACACAGCACCCCGGGTCACTGTCATTGCATAACATGGGGGGACCTGGGCAAAAACCTTTATTCACAGTCAGGCACTAATAGGGAGGGAGTGTTGGAATCCCCAGGCCACTCTGTCCTAAAAGGTAAGCAGAGGCCTGTACATATTGCATCATTCAAATCAATTTACCAGGCTAAAATCTCTTGGCATTGTGGTGATGGTGGGGGTGGTAGGGGGTGGGGGTGTCTTCCATGTGGAGTTTCAAATATAAGTGGCTCCACCAAATAAATAAATTAACTGTTAGTAACCATGCTACTACCAACCAGAAAATATAAGTTTTATGCAAGACCGATCTCCCTTGGTCTTCTCTTCTGAGCCCCAGTTTTGTTATTTTCAGGCCCAAGGAATCATCACTCTCAGAGTGGCCCACTGTCACCATATGCACAATGTTCCGACACTCAAATCCCCATTTCTCTAAGTGTTGCAGGGGAGAGATAGCAGCTATTCATAATTCAGGCGGTGCAAATATTCTTCTCGTCACTCAAACTCAAAATTTCAGTCTTTTTCTTTCTTCCTCCTAACTAGAGTCAGCAAATCTCTCTGAATTGATTTTTCCTTTGTAGTCAGTCAGAAAATTGATCCCGAAGGCCCCCAGGTCAATTATTTAGTGTTTTCCAGTAGTTATTTGTTGAGACCTTTGTCCCACATATGTTTAGGAAGAATCCAGTTCCCAAGGAAAACAAAGCAGTAAAACACTTAAACAATGCACAAGGAGATCATTTTAGACACAAGTAAAAGTTCTCGATAAAATAGACTAGCTGTTCTCACAGAGGCCTTCTCTTGTTGGCATGGGATGAGCACCCAAATATTCAGAAATACTTCTGAATTTCTGAAGCATGCAACATTCTTTACGAAGACAACAACTCTGTCCAAAGTTGCCAGAATCGAAACCCATGTAAGGATCAGCAGGATGGGCACAGTGATAAAATCAGTCATGGGGTCAGGGCCACCAGGCACTCCTGGTTCATGGGTGGCAGCACTAGGGTGACAACTCTCCCACCCTCCAAGTCAAGTCTTTCCACCATGGGCAGCCCATGTTCTCTAGCCATGGGCCTCCCATTATGTTGTCCATCAATGCAAAGACCACTGCTTTTCCTGCTTTTGCCCCTTCAGATCTCCTGTGGTGTGTGTGACACCTCCTAACCATTCAAGGAAAAATCATAGCCTCTCTAGATAAAAGTCACTGATGACTAGGTGCTTTGGCATACACCTGCAATCTCAGCATTCTAGGGGACGAGGCAAGAGGATTCTAGGTTTGAGCCCAGCCTGGGCAACTCTGTGAGATCCTTTCTTAAAATCTGAAAAAAAAAAAAAAAAATGGAAAAGAAGAAAGCAAAGATACAACTCAGTGTGAAAGCCCTGGGTTAATTCTCTAATACTGCCAAAAACAGAACAGCAAAGATCACAGACATTTTTCTTTTCCTTGCAAGATCAAGCACAAACGCCTTCCCATGAGCAATTCCTACCATTTAGCTCCAGCCTAAGCCAGGTAGTTTAGGCTCTCGCTGGGTATCCATTACAGTCAGCTCTTCATGTCCCTAGGTTCAGCCTGTGTGGATTCAACCAACCGCAGATCGAAAATATTTGGAGAAATAACAGCTGTACGGAAAGAACATGTACAGACTTTCTTTTCTTGGCATGAAATTCCTTAACACTACAGGCTAACTAATTACCAAGGGCTTCTTCTGCAGGAAGTGTCACAAGTAATCTGGAGATGATTTCCAGCATATGGGAAGGTACTGGTAGGTCCCATGCAAACATCATGTGAATTTATGTAAGGGGCCTGAACGCCCACAGATTTCTGTATCTACAGCAGGTTCTGGATACACAGGGATAACTGGTCTCACTGCTCATTTCTTTTATAGGCAGTACCTCTGTGTCTAGCCTGGAGAATAGCTTCTCATCTAGAGTTCACCAGGTGTCACTGCCTGATGCTGTCAGTGCCTTCGTGACCATGTGCTACGGTCTCTACCAGTCCCAAGCTTCCGAAGCAAAGGAATTCACCCTCCTTTACTTGGGCTTCCCTGGAGTGTCCAACTCTTACAATAGCCAGGACAAGCTCTCAATAGAAGTCACTAAACAAGCATTCCATGAGCCTCGAAATGTCATCCTGTCTTTCAAACACTCCTATAAATTAGGGAATTTAGTGTCATATTTACCATTTTGTCACATAACACATAAATAGTAACTTAAGTTAATTTTCGCGAAACCCTATCAGTAGGAACCGTTCCTCGTTCTACAGATGAAGAAATTGAGGCACAGAGAGACTAAGTGACCCGACCAAAGCTCCCAAAGTCTTTTCGTCTGTGGCTAAAACTTTGTGTCACCCTGTGGCTCATGCACAGTATCCCATCATTAAATCCCTCTACTCAATCAGGATTCTTCTTTCATTTTTCTTCAGCACAAGTGAGTTACACATTAGAAAGTGAAGTACTCATTAGACTGAGAAGAAAGAATAAATTTTATCATCCCCAATAAAATGAAGTTATCTTATTAAATATTTGCTGGCACTATATCTTTTTCTCCCAAAGTGACTGTTCAAGCTAGATTTCACCGTTTCAAAGGATTCTAAGCCCTCAGGGCAGGAAACAATAATTTTCCCAGCCCTGCTATCTACCTGCACATCCTGAGATTAAAGACCCCAGCCCTCATGCACCTGCCAAAAACACAGGTGAATTTTCTCGCAGAAGATTTGGCTGTGGATCTTAAGGAAAATTCATGGTCTGTTCTGCTTCCACGTGTCCTACTGAGAAAAGCATGACACGAAAGTGTAATCCATGGGCTCGAGCTCAGCAGGAGTTAAGGCCAGATTCTAGCTGGGGTGGATCAAGCCACATGCGACCTCCCAGAAAATAAGATGAGGTCAGTCAACTCTCACCCCTTGAAAATCTCTGCTACAACTGCCTCTGATCCTGTCTTACAAAACAGAGAGGAGTATTCCAAAAATTTGTTGTAAAAAATATCTTAGGTAGTAGACATGAGCCTCTGCGTCACAACTTGGCCTATCAAGACGCCAAGAGGAAACTCGGATTATCTCTTTAAAAAGGTACAGCTACTTTCTCGATCAACCTACCTCTGAATTTGGCTATTTTTGAATTTCAGGTTCTGGTAAACTAGAGTTTTATTTTTATGTAGAGCATGTTTGAAATGCTCATCCCTAATCCCACAGAATAATATAAACACTTTGAAACTTTTTGTCAGTGTTAATAATTACGGCAGAATACTAGTTCTTCTACTGAGGAAATTCAGAGGATCAGAATATGATTTTTAAATCAAAACACTGTGCTTCATCCTGGATTTCTTGTCAAAAGCTAGAAGACATGAAAAAGTTGACTTTATCATGGCAAAATGCTGCAAGTTCTTCATTGAGGGATCCTACAATGTATTTTTTTTTTTTAATGAACTAAATATCCTGGATGTTCTCATCAATTAGATTGGTCAAAGGCAAATGTGGTTTCCAGTATGAAGAAGAAGCTAGGTAAGGCATGTTCCTAGACAACTGCGTGTTCATCCCACATCAATGCCCACCACCCCCTGCCACAGGACTTCTGCCCTGTGTCCTCTCTGGGATATGTCACATGGCATCATTCCACACATCTCTGTGAGAGGACTTATCCTAAAATCACATGTAAAATTCAGATGGATTCAACGGTTCCAGTAATCAAATATGAAAGAGAAACATACAGTAATACAGGAGCAAAATGATAAGTTTGGGTTTGGTGCAGACAATCTATCAAGTTGCTTTTGCCCAACCTTTGTCTTGGTAATAATTCTCATTATTGAACTATGTAAAAATCATGGTCACTCATTAAGAATCTGCCTTCTGTACCAAATAGGAAACCTGTGACAGGTCCTACCTGTTCTGGTCTCTGTTCCCCTTTCGAGCTAGTTTTTACTACTGAACAAGTGTGTCCCAGTTACGTTCAGTGAATTGGTCGAATGCTTGAATGTTGCGTGGGTTAAGGATGATTTGCAACTGCAAAGCAGCTTTTCTATTTGGCCGCGTTATTTTAACTAGCTCAGCCTTTGCAGGAGAGATGGAACCACCAAACATGCTGAGCAACAAGCATGCAGGAGATGCCTTGGCAAGTACCAGGATATACAGGACTTGTGTAATTCGCACAGAATTCTGGTAAGGACTGGTATCACTGCCCCTTACAGATGTGGAAACATGCTGGGGGCTGAGGTAACTTAGCTCAGATGCTGTTATTTCAAAACACCTTGATCTCTAAATCCCATAAAAGTAGCAGACTATACCAACATGATATTTAATAACTGGTCTCGAAAATACAAATGTGGAATTGCTTTTGCAAAATTCAGCAAGTACTTCTTTATAGATAATATGAGTTCCAAATCCTGCGGAATGTAGCTTGACTGATAACCTTACCTAATGCAAGAGTAATATTTCAGGTTAATTGTCAGACTTACTAATTACTCAGAATGTGGCCTGGGCTACGCTAGTCCATGAGGGGCCATTAGAGGAGCCCCACGGCTTTCCCGTATATAGTTCTCATTCCCACAATTTACATTTTGATGGCATCTGTAGCTCTCTGGAAGAAAGCCAGAGTTCCTGAGTAAAACGTATCAGTCCTAACAATGTGGACATTATCATTCCAGCAAGCCAACTGAGAATTCAACAAGATCTTACAGTAATGACTAGAACTGGGAAACAAGAATTTTTTTTCAGCACAGCAGGAAGAAATCTTTTTATTAAGGTTATGAGAATCAGAGATGTGAACATCCTTTTATAGGCTTAAAATAAACAATTTAGGGTGGATCATTATTTCCAAAGGCCTTTACATATTGCACAAATCCAGATCGTTTTGCTCTAAACATTCACTGTTGCATAATTTCATATAATCAATGTTGAGTCAGAAAATATCTGCAAGCAGACCAAACCTCTTCTAGGTTCATTGGCTAATGAAAAACTAAAATCCCCTCTCAGACTCATCCTGTGACCATAGTTTTTTCTCCTCTTTGATTCAACTTTGTGATGATTTAAATCTGAATGGTAGACCTGACCTTATGATTGTTATTATTAAGTTAACAGTTATCTCTGTCCCCCGTTGGGTCCAAGGGCAAGTTTTCTCTGATCTATTCATTTTGCACAATCTTTTGGTTAGTCTTAGCCAAATCTGTGGCTTCAATGGTGAAGTATATTTGAGTGACTTGTGAATCTTTATGATCCTTTAACAAATCATGACTATATACCAGGCACTGTTCTATGCTCTGCGAGTGGTCTAGTGGATAAAAGACACTAGAATTTCATCTTTGCAGTAGTAGTTGAACCTTCTAATGGATTGTCCATCTGAACTCTACGCTCAGGTACTCAGCTTCTTCCTGGAAGAGCCTATCACGTCGTTTCCACTCCTGTGCAGTTCTCACCGCTATTTAAGCCCCTTCCCCAACTATCCGATGTCGGTGAATGAATGACCTTCCTTTTGCTTTCGTTAACTCTATCTTAATTTTTCACCTCTAACATTTCTTTTGCATTTCTAATGGCATTTCCGCAGCAGCACTGTTGTGGTTTGGATCTAGTTGTTCCCCTAAAGCCTCATGTAGGTCATAGGGCAGAACCATCTGGAGAAGCAACCAGTGGCTTGAAGGGTGGGGCTAGAGGGCCAGGGTGGAGCTTGAGGGGGCGGGGCTAGATGACAGGGGCGGGGCTAGAGGGGCGGGGCGAGGTTTGAGGGGTGGGGCTAGAGAGGTGTGAACTGTTAAACCCACTAGCCTGTGTTTTCTCAGAGGCGTGGAGACGGTCATTCTGCACACCGCAGCCCCCAGCCTCTCCTCCAGTGTCTTGAAACCTCCAGTCACTGTGAGCTAAATAAACCTTTCCTTCCCTCATTTTAAGTGTCAGGTGTTTGTCCCAGCAACAAGGGAAGAGTAACTAATACAATCATCTCCCATGCTTGTTGCTGGATAATAAAATTGTTTTCTGGGCTGGCCAGATGGTTCGAAGAACTAAAGTGCATGCTGCCCCCGCCCCCCGAGAGGGCCACTGAGACTGGGCGTCGTCGTGGTGCACGCCTGTAATCCCAGTGCTTGGGAGACCGAACACAGCCGATCTGTAACTCCTGACTCTCATCTCTTTGATTTTCTCTCTCTGAGGGGCTTTCCTCAGCTTTTCCAATAAGGTAAAAAGCTGCCAAGCACACGCTCTTTGTGCTTTGGCTCCTACCCACCATGCGAGGCCTAGCCTCTGTCTCCTCCGGCTGTCTGCAGACACATCTTTCTTCTCCATCGTCATTAGCCGGGGCACCCAGGTGTAACCGCCTCCCAGGCCCTCTGTGCTACCCTTGCTGGGAGCCGAGAAGCTCCTGCACCTCGCGTCCTGACTCTATTGCTTCATCAGAGCTTCCTGCAGGAAATTAGAAACCGGCCTCCGCTTTGAATCCCTCAGCCAGCCCAGTGCCAGGAACGCGGTCAGCACCCAGCCTGTGTGGGTCGAACAGACAGACCTATCAAGAGTGGGAAATAAATGAAGGCCCACGTGTTCAAGGCATTTTAGATTGTATCTTCACTGCTGTGGCTTAGACCCCAGGAACTGTCATTCCTGAGAATCATAGAGATGAAGAAAGTCTGGCTCCTTCTCAAGGACTTCTTGGCTTTCGAGCCCCACCTAAACCTCTTCTTCAATATTTTTTTATATATGGCTCACTTCTGTCTGACCAGGAGATGGCACACCTACGGCGGCGATTGTAGACTTCGCCCTAGACGGGAGTGGCTTTACGCCCCGCTTCAGTCCTTTTCTAGTCAGCACTCTGGATGAGTGAAACTCTCCTCTGAATCTCAATTTACATAAAATAGTTATAATTAAAAAGGATTAGTGCAAAGCTGCTGGCATGCATCACACAATTAATTAGTTTTCTTTCTTTTTCTCACACTTTCCCTCTAAAATATACATTCTGCCTGGATCATACTTTCTTCTATCCCTTGTGCCAAAATCTTACTTTTTCTTTAAGTACTGGGAATTGAACCCAGAGCATTTGCATTAAGTTCTATCCCCAGCTGATTAAACTTGCATTTTTATTTGTCTGTTTTCAGTTTTGAGACATAGTCTTGCTAAATTGCTCAGTTGTGCATAGTGGGCTTGAACTTGTGGTCCTCCTGCCCCAGCCCCCCAGAGAGCTGGGAACACACACATGCACCACCATGGACTCAACAATCCCCCTTCTTTGAAAGGTGCATCACCTTTCATAATCTTCTCTGTGAAATAGTCCCCAGTGCCTTCAGCCAGAAATAACTGTCCTCTCTTCCGTACCGCAGTGGCTCTCTGTCTTATATATTTTGTTTAACAAATATGTGTTGAGTGCTTACCATGTACTGGGAATGAATATAGGTGCTGGGAATACCTCAGAGAAAAAACAGCTCTTTAGGCACTGGAATGGAGTGTATGTTATAACAATGAAGAAGAAAGGCATTCACAAGAATAAAAACTATAACATAAGGTTTGAATCTAAAAGTTATACAGGGTGATAGGAGAGGAGTCAGGGAAAACTGACACTTGGAACAAGCTGGGGACAATGGTACACAACAGAAGCCACACATGTGCAAAGATGCTGACCAGGGGAAAGAAAACAAGAAGGCTAGTCAGTTAGTCAGCCAATGGAGGTGGGATAGAAGGAGGTAGACTGGTGCTGGGGAGATAGCTCAGCGGTCTAAGCACCTGCCTATCAAGCACAAGGAGCTGAGTTCGATCCCCTGTACCATATGCCATGCAAGACCTAAAACCAGGTGTGGTGGTGCACGCCTGTAATCCCAGCACTGGGGAAGCTGAGACAGGAGGATCAGAATCACTATGTAGAATCTGAACTGTATAGTGAGACCTTGCATCAAATAAACAATCAAAAAGAATGAGGCAGCCTGGAGGTGGACTGCATGAGAGGTCCTTGGAAAAGGGTCAGTTTGATCCTAAGTACCACGGAAGGGTCTTCCACATGAGCACCTTTGTCTGAATGTCTGAAGATGTCCCTGGTGGCTGAGTGCATATACAGTAGTCTAGCACTCGCTGGATCTCTGACCTGTGCTGTGGTGCCTGGTGTTTATGTCTTTCCTATTCAATGGTGGTTGTGCATGGCAAGGGATGATGTTTTACTCTCGTTTTTACCAGAACCTGGTGCATACTGTTTCGCAGCAAACACTGGTCAAATTAAATGCAAATATCCTACAGCTTCTTGCTTGCTTGCCTGCAACCCTCAGTACATCTTCAATACCTCTCATCTTGGTGGATGTGCTCTGTGGCCAACCAGCTCTGGAAGAGTCCTTTTCTTCCTATTTGTATTCCTCTCAGGCCTTCCAGCCATTGTGAGGCTGTCATGTGACTTCCTGTCCCCTAGCCAGGTCTACTCCCTGCCCTGTGGACTGAATTTTTATAGCTCTCTCCTTTTAAAGCACCATGTGTGCTGTCAAGCGTGCTGGGTTCAGCTGGCCTTGCCCGCTCCAAGGGGAGCCACGGCCTCTCACTTTCTGCACTGCCCAGGAGCCAACCCCTATAGACTTTGATTCCTACTCGCATGTGCCTGGCACACGATGGACACAACATCCTGTTGTACCAGCTCTGCCACTTTGTGCAAGTGGCCCAACCTCTCCAAGCCTTGGCTTCCTCCTATGTGGACTGGTGATATTAGTAACAGGTTGCTAGAACCCTCTGAAAGAGATGACACGCTCACTCACCCACACCCAGTCTACTGTCAGGATGTATCTCAGCCCTCACATCAGCACCCATGTCGTTCGTCTGCGTGACTTCACTCAACCCCTCCAGCAACTCCTCCAGGAAAGCACTGTTGCATTCAGGAGTAATTTTTAGCTGATATGCAAAGACGTGGTTACACTAACTGCTACAGTACTTCAGAATCTTTTGTCAAATTAGCCCTTGTCCCAAGCCCTCCAACTACCCCCTCCCCCTTTTTCCTTCCATCTTTATCTGCCATGGTCTTCCCAGCAACTGAAGGGCCAATGCCTGGGACAGCTGGCAGTTTCTAGGGTCCTCTACCTTAGTGCAGCTGCTTCTACTCTTGGTTCTGACCAACCCATTACATGTATTTTGTCAGTGGGCAGACTGAAGGACCAAGAAGCTGAGCAAAATCAACAGTCCTGTAAATAGAGACTCTATGAAGTCAAGCCCCATATTCTAACAACCAGCTTCTTCACTCTACACTGAGGAATGACTAACAGCAGCCACTTTTTGGCATCTTAAACTCTGTGGACAATTACTGCCTCAGTTACTCTTCTTGCATTGCTGGGCCAAAATACCTGACACCCAAAATGAAGGAAGAAAGGTTTATTTAGCTCACAGTTAGTGGAGGTTTCAGTCCATACTCAGCTGGCTCCAAGGGAGAGTGGCACATGGCAGTGGGTAGCAGTTCATGGTAGCAGAAAACAGCATAAAAGCAAGAGTAAAAGAGCAGGAGCAGTGGCAACAATGGCAAGACAGAGCAAGTCTGTCTCCCTTATGTTGCATCCAGGATATTTGCCCCAGGCTGGGTGTAGCACTCACGCCCATAATCCCAGCAGCACTCACATCCATAATCCCAGCAACACTCATACCCATAATCCCAGAAGCACTCACACCCATAATCCCAGTGGGTCACAAACTCCAGAAGCCACCCTATGACTGCATGAGGCATTGGGTGGGACAACTAGACACCAACCATAACAATTACCTAGACACCAGCAGGCCCTGTTTTTGATAAAAATCAGGAAGTGACCCGGAACTGACTGCTCCATGTCAGTGCCCCACCTGCCTGCCTGCCTGCCTCAGCCTTGTTCTCCATCTCATTTGGAAACATCCATGCAAATCATCTCAACAGCCCCCAAATCATTTTGCTCTCCCTGCTCGCAATGAGCTCTAACAACCTTAAATTGTGGAGTCTCGAGTTCTAGCCCAGACCTGGTGAGTGTATGGGAGAGCTTCCAGTTACCCTGCGCCGGCAGGACCTACTGGTCCCAGTCCAGGTGCAGCATGGGTGAGACCCTCTTTCACCACCTTGGGACAACCCCCACCACTCTGCAGCACCTCTCCAACCCCACCTGCCCAGCAGGAATTTCTGCCACGTTCCGGGAACCCCCAGATCCAGTCCTAGCCCAGCCCAGTGAGTGTGTGGGAGAGCTTCCAGATACCCTGTGCTGGCAGGACCTACTGGTCCCAGTCCAGGTGCAGCATGGGTGAGACCCTCTTTCACCACCTTGGGACAACCCCCACCACTCTGCAGCACCTCTCCAACCCCACCTGCCCAGCAGGAATTTCTGCCACGTTCCGGGAACCCCCAGATCCAGTCCTAGCCCAGCCCAGTGAGTGTGTGGGAGAGCTTCCAGCTACCCTGTGCTGGTGTGACCTACTGGTCCCAGCCCAGGCACAGTGTGGGTGACACCCTCTTTCACCCTCCTGGGACGCCCCCTATCACTCCATAGTATCCGACACACACCCCGCCCATGGAGTAGGAATTTCTGCTGCCTTCCGGGAACCTCCAGATAAAGTCCTAGTCCAGGCCCGGTGAGTGTGTGGGAGAGCTGCCTCTCCCCCTACTCCACCTTGTACCCCCAGACTCAGCTCAGGCCTGGCATACAGGCCTGGGTGAAACCCTGCAGCTGCAATCCCTGCAGAGAGTGTAGGGGACAGAACCACCCAGCTAGTCCAGGA
>NW_004524640.1:6688848-6703828 GCF_000260255.1 Octodon degus
TAGGATATAATGTCCACATCTTGTACAGCAATTAACCACTAGGAAGAATGTATGCAATGTGTTAATTATTGTAACTGTCCTACCAATTTGGTTTGAAACTGTCTCATTGCCATTTTTTTCTCAATAAAATTATGGAAAAAAGAATGAAAAAAGAAACAAAACTGTGCAGTCTCATTTTTCCAAATGAAGCCTCTTAATGCAGCCCCACTAACACCTCACATTTTGCTCTCTCTTTTACAGACAAGAAAGAGGATTAGAAAGGTGCAAACCTGTGGGCACAGGGTGGCGATTCATGAACCCTGCATATGAATATGACACAGAAAATGAGAATAGTTTAGACTGTAGCTCCCATCATGACAATGAAATCCAGAGCTGGGAACTTAAATAGATTTCTCTTCAGTGGAAGTCACATGTGTGCACTTCACATGTGGGACATGAAGGTGGTGGCTTCGTGGATGTTTACACTGACTTCCCCCTGAGCTACAGAGACTTCCCTGTAGTTGGCTTGACACAGAAACATTTTTAAAAAGTGTCCTCTTGATTTCTGAAGTTTTTAAATTGGTTTTAGTTTAAAAAAATGAAGCAGTTATAAAATTGGCTTCATTAGAGCCAATTACACAATTAAATTAGAAATAATAGAATCAGAACATATAATTTCATAATTGTGACACATAACAACAATGCAGAAATTAAGGCAGCGGATGGTGCTGATGCGGCACAGTGCATGTAAATTTTAGAGGAGCTGATGTTTTCCACGCAGAACCCAGACGTCTCCCCCTACCAGGAAGAGCCACAGCTCACAACTCTGACCTAGCTAAATAGAATTGATTTTGAGGTCTAGTTTCAGAAAACATCCAGGAAATTGTTAGTCCTTTTCCTTCCTTCTGTGGCTAGCATAACGAGTGACTGGGCTTCAAAATCTTCACAGATTAGGGCATGGGAGTAGATCTGGAAAACCCGCCCACATAGCTGTCCCTCCACTTGGAGTAGCTTGCTGAGGATTTGTGTGTGAGTGGGAGGTGCCAAGCTGCAGAAAATGCTAGAAGGGAGACCACAACAGGATTAAAGTGCCCCCTCTCTCAATTCAGGCACTCAATTTTGAATAGCACCTTCATTATACATGATTCAGGTGACATAACCCTTCCTGTAACCTCTTTATCTCCTAAGTTTTAAGAGGGGAAAGGTAGCATTTGACTAATAAGACACTCATGTTCCAATGTCTTGCAGCTATTTTTGATGTATCATTCTGTAAATTATGTCCAACAACCAGAGGGCTAAAAAGAAATCACTTACTTAATTCACTTGTTCTTGTATTTATTCATTCAACAAATGTTTGGAGTTTCCTGGGGGAAGAGACTATTCTTTTCATTTATACATCAAACCTTCAGCACAGCTGTTGTCGTACACTCAATGTTTACTGAATTTTAAAGATATATATATATATATATATTTACCTGCCCTGCCACTGTGTAGAACAAAGAGCCAGTCTGCACCTTGTTACAGCCTTCACAAACTTACAATCATTTTTTTGTGATATAAAGCACCACTGGAGGGCTGAGTATGATCCCCAGTACCATATGCCATGCCAGCCCCAGAACCCTGAGTGCCCAAGCCAGCCTGAAACTGGGTGTGGTGGCACACACCTATAATCCCAGCCCTGGTGAAGCTAGACAGGAGGATCACTACGAGTCTGAACTGCATAGTGAGACCCTGTGCAGATAAATAAATTAATTTAATTTTTTTTCAAAAAAGGACCACTGGGGCTATAGCTACACAGTAGTCTATTTTCTCAGTATGGGAAAGACCCTGGGTTTGAAATCCAGCATCACAAAGCAGACTATTATGTTAACAGACTGCATTAAATTTTTAGTCAACAGCATTCTGACATGAGGAAGCAGTTACAGAGTTGAGTCAAATAGACAGAAGAACTTAAAAGTGCAACACACTAGCAGGAGGAAACGTCTCCCAAATCCAATGGTCATGATGCCAGTGGGGACAGCCAGGGTCCCAGTTTCAGGTCAGTGGCATCGGAATGTTAGGAGGCAGCACCGTGCTATCTGCTTTTACCTGCAGCTCCGCTGCAGATTCCTGTTTGTGAAATCAAGTAGTAAATACCCCCAAAGATCCCTAACATCTCTCAGCAAATGAACACTGAAAACCTGAAAATGTCCCCCAAATGGTAGAAAAACAGCTAAAAGCCTTGGGCATTTTTCTAACAATCTCTATTTTGCTTCAGCATCATCCTTTGGGTAATGAGAAGAGCACAGGGGCTCACGATGCTCAAAGGCCATTACTAGGACAGGCCGGGGGATGTAGCTTTCATATACTCTTCCCTCAAGTTTACTCAATTCCCTTTCACTCTGCTGGCTGGTCCCTCCTTTCCCTGGCTACTTTCTGTGTCCAGTGCACACTGGCCGCAAGCATCCATTCTCTTAATAAAAATGAGGATTTGTTTGCCCTAAGAAAATGCATTCCCAAAATACTTTCAGGGACTTCTAGCTTCCCTAACGATATCCCAGAAGTTGTTTTGGGTTAATTCAAATATTCATATTCCAGCTGTTAGCTTGGCTTACAGTTCGAGGGGAGGAGTTAGGCACTATAACATTTTAATTAATATTTCAAGCTCTTGATTCTATTACTGGATGCATACAGTGGCAACATGTTCTTAAAATTCTCATCTTTAGAAGCAACATAGTATTTTAGTTACAAAGGGTGATTAACAGATATTGGCATAAATGTTACTCATTGACATGCTAATGAAATATAAAGTCGAAGCATTGGAAATGAGAATATACACGGAGAAAGAAACACTCCCCCATCTTGCTATATTTTTGTTTCTCTCATTTTACCAAAAGGTAGGAGGCATTTTCCAAGGACCCCAAGTTAGAAATCAGATTTACTTAAATACTGAAGCAGAATTCAGATGAATTCTCATTTCCTCTTACATAAATCCTTGCAGATAAGAGCTGTATCAATTATGAAATGTTTCAAACTTCTCTGAAAGCCTTAAGCGCCTAAATCAACCTGGTAAATGAACATACTTATAAGGAGAAAAAATAACAGGGGCAGGTTTCCTACTGAATTGTTAAGAGTAGTTACCTGTTGAGTGGAGGGAGAGAAATCAGTCATTAAATTAAATTGTCAATGTGCTTCAACTTTCTACATGCTCTAAAATATTCTCTCTCCAGGAGGCTCAGGATTCCAAAACCATAATCTCCACAGAGCTTGGAAGCACAGTTTCTGAATTGGATCTGTCAGCTACAGAATTTTAGAAGATTTCCAAAAAGCTTGCTTCAGAAAATGCACAACTTTCCATGTGAGCAATTTCTGTCGGCGTCAGGCCTAACCTCACCCCACCCTTTTTCCTTTCCCCATTAATGTTCAGGACCAGAGCGTCTTCCTGGGAGGAGGGGGGATGCAATGGGCAGATGAAAACTTTGAGGCTGGCGTGAGCCCATGGGCTCTCATCCCTCCTGCTGTGGCTCTGGAAAGAGCTGTGATAGAGGAGGATGGGCAGAAACACAGATGAGTACTTGGATGCTTACAAATTCAAGTGCAAGCGCCTGGTGAAATGCTGTTTTCAATGTGAAGGCTGAAGATGGCTCCACATCACACAGCAGTCTTCTCTTATGGGAAAATGCCACTTGGCAATGTCTATTTTACAGAAAGGCTTTGAGTTGTCGCTTCTGTCTGGCTTCTTTGTAGCAACTGACGGTGCTGAATTATGACACTGAAATGCTCACCCTTTGGGTTGTGGCAAACTTCACTCCTTAGTTTTCCTTCCTTCTTCTTTTCTACCTATTTCATTTCTTCTTCTCCTTCTCCCTATTTTTGTATTTTAGGGAAGGGTCTACAGGGTGTTTAGGGTCTCACTACTATATTGGACTCATAGTGATTCTCCTGTTTATAGCCTCCCAAGTGCTGGGATTAGAGGCGAGCGCCACCACGCCCAGTCTCAGTTGCTATCTCAGTGTGCCCCAGGGTGCAGGGCTGGCATGGAATCAAATCCCCAGCCCCTGTGCCTGCTTGCAGGTGCTTTAATCCGCTGAGCTATTTGGCTGGCCCTTCTTCTTCTACATGAAGGATTCCCACATTCTGTCTCGGCTTCTCTCTTTACACTGTCTTCCTTCTCTCACCTTTCTAGATCATTCTCACCATTCTAGACCAGCTTGGTGGCTTCCACTGTTGTTCTGTGCAGTCAAAGTAACAGCTGTCACTAAGTCCTTATACTCTGAGACAGTTTTTGAGGCCACACTGAGCTCACAGCTTTCCTGTGAGAGATACAGCAGTTTCTGCACTTCGGATGAGGATGCAGAGGCTCAGGCAGGTTCCTGGACTCCCTCGAAACCCAAGACCACCAAGGAAAACAAATAGGAAAAGCCAGGGTCTAGTATTTTGTCTCTGAGAGTCACCTTGTTGCCACTTCAGTGCTCCTTTGGACCCATGATTCTTTACTTAGGGTGCGTCGATTGTACAGAACACCGGGCTTCATCGTGACGTTTTCATAGCTGCAAGTAATACACTGTGATTGTCCTTCTCCCATCTCACTTCAAAATCAACAAATCATCTTCTTGGACCACTTTCTCCTCCTAACATAAAGCCCTTCTGACATTGACATGCTCCCATCCTCCCCCCAGCATCCAGGTTCACAGGGGCAGGTGTCTGGGGCTCATCTTGTGCCCTTGCATCTCCCTAGCTCCTGCCGTGGGCCCCTCTCCAATCTCAGACATTGCTACATCTCGTCTCTGATGTCCTCCTGTCCCCCCGAGTCAGCCTACACACCAGCACCTGAGGTGTTCTAGAGCACACCACTGCCTCCGCTATAGCTTTCAGTGGCTTCCCACTGCTAATGAAACAGCTCCCAAGTGCTTGCACTTCTTGCTCTGAACTGCAGTCTAGCTTTCCTGCCTATCACTCAGAGTTGCCTTAGAAGTGGATGAAGTTCCACTGAAACTGGGCAAGTCACAGTCCTCCCGGAGTCTGAGAATCCTCCTTCATGCCTTCATTCAGGTTGCTTCTTCATATGAGAACTCCCGCCCTTACACAGCAGACGAACCCTATTTGCACAAATCTTCCTCTGTCTGGTGTATTCTCCAGCAAGCCCTCTTCCATTAGTTCTCTTTCCAGTTCAATGCCACGCCACCTCCTGAAACCTTCACAGATTTTCATTTGTCCAACTCGAAGAAACCTGGTATAGTCTACCTTTCCTTCTTTCTAAAATTTCCTTTTTCTGTATTATGAAGCTCTAAGTTCCTTTGTAGACAGAGACTACATCAGAATCTTTACTGTATTCCCTGAACTTTTTCAGACCAAAAGACAATAGGTGCCTATATATATATATTTTCTCAATAAAATATACTAGTGAGAGGTCACATTCTATATGTGACCTTGTTCCTCCTCCCACAAGCAGAAATGAACTGTGTCTCACAAATGACCTCAAGAATGTGTGGACAATAACCAAGAATGCATATCCTGAACAGTACCTTGAAAACGATCGTCTCCAACTGACATGAATTAGAATAGAGAGAGGGCAAATGGAGAAGGGGGTGGGGAGAGATAAGGTCAGGTTCTGCTCACTATCAGAACCAAGAATACAGAGAAAGCAACTTACAGCTATGTAAAGATCAATTATGAACAGCACGAAAACTTCAATTTACAGGGAGCCTTCTTGGAACACATCGCTATTGACTAGAAGCTAAGTTATCACCGTATTCACCTGTACTTATCCACAGGTCACCCTCCAAACACATTTCTGGAGGCTCTTGGGGCTGGGCCTCCTAGGTAATCAACAAGCTCTCAGAGAGAAAGAGAGGCCTTCTCTTAGCTTCTATCTCCCGAGTCTTTGGCACAGGTGCCAAATACTACACATACAACCCAGCAGCAAGGAGGTTCCTGCCTCTTCTAAGGCCTGTTTCTCTGATAGTTACAATTTTGTAGGATGATTTTGTGTGTATGTATGAGAAAAAAAATATCCAATAGGCAGCCTACGTGAACAAGAATTTATATGAATGCAATTATACTAACTAAATGTGTGCATGGCTACACTAAAGTTATAACTTAAAACTTCCCTCTAGGCCAGTTAGCTTTAATTTTCCATGAGATAAAAGAAACTTCAAGCCAGGGGCAACCACATCCTCCTGTGCTTATCTTAATGAGAAGCTATTAGCATCTAGCTGTAGCAAGATCAATTGAAACCTACCACCAGCGCAGGTCTAGCAACCCAAAGTGTCCACTGCCAGGAAGCTCAGTTCTCCTTTTAGGGTTCAACATCGTCCTTTTGCCACACACAATTGAATTTCTTGAGCTTTTAATTTCTGAAGCTCAAGCAATTTCTATTTTTATTAATTTTAATGAGGAAAAAACAGCAATGAGACAGTTTCAAAACAGGTTAGTAGGACAGATACAGTAATTAATACATCACATTTGTTGTCTTTATAGTAGTTATTCAGAGTACAAGACACACACGTGATATCTTGTCTAAACACTGTTAGTACAAATCTTTTTTCTCATTAAACTAAGAGCAAGTAGCTGTATAGTATCCTAACTCTTTTGTATATACAGATATATATGTATTTTTCACTGCAAAATGGTCCTTGATAACCCACTACTATTATGGACTATTTACTATACTGAGTTATTTTGCTGAATTCAAGCAATTTCTTGAAGTGTGATTTTTCTGTTCAAATGGACTCATGGGAAGATTCTAGATTTGGGGCTTTGAGAGCTCAGTGACGACAGAAAGCCTGAGGTCAGAAGGTGACAGACAGCCCTGAGAGAATCCCTTGGTAAGCATCCCCTTTGCACCTGAGAGTTAGACTTGGTGGAATACCCAAGAAATCCACTGGGCACCCATGAACGATCTAGGCCACATGGAGTACTGCAGTGACTGACAAACCTATCTGGAAGTTGAAAAACAACCACACCACCTGCTAAAACCTTTGCATTCTGGGAAAAATGACAGGGAAGAGAGGGTGGAAACATACAAAACACAGTGTAGTCACGGATGAAAACTCTGGCACTCACCACAATCATTTGAGCCACGTAACTCTCAGGGCCAGTGTATTCTGTTGGGTCTTTAACTTTCACCAGGACAATGAAGTACAAATAATGCCACATGCTGTGCTCTGACTTAATGTGCTCTTCAAAGGAAACAGTTTTGTTGTCAAACTTGTCCCTTTCAAGCCCTGCAAAACACAGGAAATATAATACATATATGTTGTCATTTAATCACCATTTTACTTGTTAGCCTAGAAACAGAACATAGCCATTATTGTGAAAAAATGCTTTAGGTAAGAATATGCCAATTTAAAATGTTTTTGATTAAAAGCAACACAGTGCACAAGATCAAGACCTCTGGAAGAAAAGCCATAGTTTATTCCCAATCCCTGGGAATACACAATCCCATTGTAGATGTAAATTTGCAGGTAATTTTAAATATAGCCATACACAATGTTCAAATTAAATTGGACCACAAGTCTAAGGTAAAATGGATGGTATATGAAAAGGCAGACTTGCTAGTCAAGACAGAAAAAAAAATTCTACTTTACTCAAGCCTTGGGTTAAAGGAGGGAAGGCAGCTAAGAGCCATCTCTTCTAAACGCCTTGCAATCAGTGAAAGGCTCATGAGCAGAGACAGCCATCCAGGCTAGGAGGGTGACAAGGACTTGCGCCATTCTGGCCCTCTAGATGGCCATTCCTCTGGCCACCTTAGGAAGCGGGTAGTCTGCTCAATATTTTTCAGCCTCTGGAAGGACGCTCTGAAGCAAGGATCTGAGTAGTAATATCTTTTTCTCTCAAATTTGAAGAGTGGATGAAAGGAATGAATGGAAGTGAGGAAAACCAAGGATGGAAAAATACATTCTTATGCCAAGTAAAATGGGGTACTGGGATAGTCTGGCTTTGCAGCCCAGATACTGGGGAAGAAAGCAGGAAATTGAGTCCAATCCTGGCTACTTTTTCCCTAAGCATTTTTTTCAAAGGCCAATGAGGCATGCAGAAGATCCCTTAAATAGTAAGATGCAAAGCACAATAAATTTAAAAAACTCGTCTCCAGCAAAGGCGTGGCCTTTAAACTTATGTTATTGGATATCTTTATGGAAAACACGTAAAAATCCAGCTGCCTGATGGCTCTGCCTCCTCTTCTGTGACCTATCACCAGCTCAGCACAACTAAAATGAATCTAGCATTCTCATCAGAAACTGTTCCACCCACCTTTCCCCATTCCTTCGGGTGCTCATTCCAAGAGCTTCCCCACTGCTCACACTCCACATCTAATCTATGCAGAAATGCCTTTGGCTCGACCTTCAAAACAGATGAAGAATCTGACCATTTCTTACCACCTCTGCTGTTGCCACTGCTCTCTGAGGCAGTCCCACCCCTCCCGCCGAGCCCTGCACCAGCCTCCCAGCCTGCCTGTCTCTAGCTCCATCCTCCACAGCCCATTCTCAGCACAGCAGTCAGAGGGACCCTTCCAAGGCTTTAAGAAAGATGGCGGCTTCCCTCCTCACTTCCCTGTGTGAAGCTCACAGTCCTTACACTGGCCCACAGAAGGGTTGCTAATCATGTCCAGATAAAGAACTTTAGGTAAGCAATGAACATCTTCTAGTATAAGTGTGTTCATGCAACATTCATTTGCTGAGTCCTGTGACGGGGCCTTTGAGCCACTGCCCTAGCTCCTGACCTCCTCTCTGCGGCACACTCCTGTGCAGCCTCACCAGCCTCCCTGCTGTTGCTTGGACAGAGAATACTGCTTTCAGGGATCTGGGCAGGCTGCTTCTCTGGGTCATAAAACTCTTCCTCTTGATAATCTCGTGATGCATTTATCCTCAAATTTTTCCCGACAACTCAATGTGGCTTCACCTGAGCACATTAATGCACAATCTGTCCCTTTCTTGCTGACATGTTTCATCACTTTTTCCTTCTTCTTCTTCTTCTTCTTCTTCTTCTTCTTCTTCTTCTTCTTCTTCTTCTTCTTCTTCTTCTTCTTCTTCTTCTTCTTCTTCTTCTCTTTTTTATAGTTTTTGTCACCCTCTAAGAAGGTGTGTTAGTTGATATATCGTGTCAACTTGGCTGAATCCGCTCTGACAGTTCTCAGCGGGGAGGCCTTGCCCGGCATGTGGGCAGGGCCCAGGAATTGAGAAAGGCTTCCTACCACCCTGCCTGCCCAGTTTCCTGCTGCCCCGTCCTGCTTCCATAGAGAAGTCCCAGTCTTTGGAGGAGCTTGAGCTTCTCAGCTGGGCCACTCTGAAGGAGCTCTGATCTGCACCTTGGAGCCCCTGTCTCTGCAGTCAGCGTAGAAGGAAGAGAGAGGTTTGACGGATGCCGCTGCAGCTGCTCCTCCTCTGCTCTTCATTGTTTCCTGCCACATGAACTACTGTCATTTGCCTTGGAGCCAGCGGAACATGGACTGAACCCTCCAGTAACTGTGAGCTAAATAAACCTTTCCTTCCTTCATCTTGAGTGTCGGGTATTTGTCCCAGCAACGAGTAAAAACATGACTAAGACAGAGGGCAAATAAAGATAGTGTCATGGTTTGTGTCTACTTGTCCCTCCAAAGCCTCATATAGTCACTGGGGCAAGCTTTTAGAGTTTGTGATTAATTTATGATCTAGTGCTAGGATTTATGGGTATGAGTGCTGCTGGGATTATGGGTGTGAGTGCTGCTGGGATTATGAGTGTTGCACCCGCCCTGGGGTGAGTGATCTGAATACAACATAAGGAAGGGAGAGAGGCTTGCTAACTGCCCCAGCTGCTGCTCCTCCCTTTGCTCTTTGCTGCTTTCCACCACCTTGAACGGCTGCCCGCTGCCATGTGCCGCTCTGCCTTGGAGCCATCTGAGTATGGACTGAAATCTCCACTAACTGTGACCTAAATAAACCTTTCCTTCCTTCATTTTGGGTCTTAGTTATTTTGTCCCAGCAATGAGGGACAAATAACTGAGACAGACAGCTATGCAAAAGTTGTTTGATTACGCTGGATCTCAATTTGCTAAACAGGCAAACACAAGAACAAGCACAGCTGCTTGCTAACCAGGACTGAAGAAAGAAATCTCATTTTGCACAGAGACTTCGATAAAAATTTATTACTTGTTAAGTGTCTCTTCTCCCACACAGATACGTTTGTCTCTTTTCTTCATCAGTGGTCCCAGCAGCTTAGCATGGTGCCTGATACTTAACAAAATACAGACCGAATGAATTAAGAATATTGCCCTAACAAAAAACAGTCCCACTAAGATACCTGTAATAAAAACCAGGTATTGACAAGTGTGGATAAGGATATGGAAAAACTGAAACCCTTACCTGTTGCTAGTAGAAATGCAAAATAGTGCAACTATTTAATAGTTTGGCATTTTCTAAAAAGGTTAAACATAGAGTTACTCATCACAGTTCACTCCTAGATATACATGAAAAAGAAATAAAAATATGTATTCACACAAAAGTCGGCACATGAATGTTCATAGCAGCATTAGCCATGATAGCCAAAATGGGAAACTACTCAAATGTCCAACAACGGATCAAGAGAAACAAACTATGGTAAAGTCATACAAGGAAATGTTGTTCTTTTGCAATGAAATATTGTTCTGCTACATGGCAAAACATGAATCTTGAAAAGATTATACTTACTGACAGGAGTCTGTCTCAAAAGACCAGATATTTTGGTTCTATGTATATGAAATGCTCAAAACAGGCACATGTGTAGAAGCAGAGAGCAGATCGGTGGTTGTCCAGGGGCAAGAAGGGCGGAAAGTTGGGGAAGAGAAATACAGGGTGTATTTCTTTTGAAGTCAGTCAGTGGAGTGAAAATGTACTAAAATCAATTGCAGAGACCTATGTGTAACTACAAATATGCTAAAAACCTCTAAATTACAGATATTAAAATAATAAGTTACACATTATGTGAACTAGATCATAGTAGAGTTGCTAATTGAGGGAGACAGAGAGAGAGAGAGATCTAAGAGAGACAGAGAGACAGAAAGATAGATTAAAATAGAATTTCCCAGAACTCGATACAAACACCTACTATAAAATGGTCCCTATTATCAATTAATCCATACTACGGTAGAGGAAACAGACAATTTATATTCTGAAGTGTAAAATCTGCCAAGGAATCATAAAGGAACAAAATGAATTCCGATTAAGTGTACTTTGAAAGGTTTCAAAGAAGTGTAAAGCTTTGATAAAGAATCTCACTTATGGCGAGTAGAGAAAAAGTGAAGAGCAATAAAAGGTGTTTAATTTTTATTGAGTGCCTACTGATGCTGACAAGTTATAAAGGTGTCTAAATGCACTGTCATAATTAAAATAATCCAATATGACCTTTAAGGATGTGAGGAAACAAGTTGTCTCCTCTGGTTAGTGGAGGAGTCAGTCAGCATTTAAAGAAGTCTTTCTGACTCTGAAGCCCACGTCCCTTGCCATGAAGGTAGATGACCTCTTCCTGGGAATGGCAGTTCCTTTCACGTGGCTACAAGAGAACCCTTGGAAATTAAGCTGAAATGGTATTTTTGGCACAAACCAGAACAAGCTTTAAATTCAAAGCTGTGGCATCTACACTTTCTTCTTAAGGCTTCTGAGGGGAAATTCGATCCAGGAGCAGAAACGTGTGCTCAGTTTAGTGGGACTGGAGAAGGCTTCATGGAACGATGGCGCTAGAGCTGGGTGTTAGGGAGGAGGTGGAGCTCCAAGCTCCACGCTGTGGGAGTTGAGGATTCACGTGGACATTCTCCCACACCTGAGGACAGTCTGGGAACTTAAAAGTGAGTGATAAGGGTGAGCTGGAATGAGAGATATAAATGATAAAAAAAAAAAAAATCAGAAAGTAGGCATGGGGTGGGGGCAGAGTGCCCCCTACATGCCAGGACAATGGCAAGGTCTGGAGATTTGGACTGTGCAGTGTCACTGATGGCTTTTGGAAATGATGACGTCCACATGGAAACATCCGTCTGGTGGCAATGGGCAGGTCATTTGGGGAGCGGGGCCAAGGCAAGCCTGAAAAACCCAAGCAAGTGTGGCTGCGGGACTCTGTGGATGAATGCAGTTTCATTAGCCTATAGCAGCTGGGGTTAGAAGAAGAGGGGGAGGAGGGGGAGGAGGAAAATGAGGGGAGAGGGAGGGGGAGGAGGAGGAAGAAGAAGAGGAACAGGAAGAGGAAGTGGAAGAGGAAGAGGAAGGAGAAGGAGGAAAAATAAGAAAGAGGAGGAGAATGAAGAAGGAAGGAGGAGGAGGGGGAGATGCTAAAGATGATGCTGGTGATGTCCCCTGCCCAGGTGAGTGAAGAGAGACTAGGATATGATTAGTTGTGATAAGTCACCGAGGATCCCGAGCTGGGCCAGAGCAGAAAGCCAGAAAGCCAGGACGCATCGGCTTTGGACATGGATGGCTGACTGCCAGCTAGACAAGGCACAAGCCTGCCCAACTGTCCAGTGAGCAAACAAAGATAGAGGAGGAAAGTGGGTGAAGGGTTTCGAGCGGGAACGCACGCTCCTTAGAGATAACCTGTACAGAGGGATGAATAAGGAGCGGGGTGGAGAGAAGGAACAGGAAGTCTGTGACAAAAAACGAAAGCTCTGTCTAGGGCCTGGGGGAAAAGGAAGAAGACTGCATTGGAACCGAAGACCAGGGCAAGGAGAGGGAGAATCAGAGGCAGGCAGGAAATGCATAGTGGAATTTGGTAAGAACTGCTGAATTCGGCGGGGAAGACTGTTAAGATGTTTTGAGGAATCTACACTCTGTAGCTTTTGTAAAACTCTGAAAAGCCAAAGGGAACTCTGTGGTGAAGGGAAGACATGGAGGGTCAGGGCTCGTGGTTAAATGATATATTAAATATGCTGTCTGTGTAGTTTATTTTATGTCTTAAGTGTTATAACTCTTTTGTTCTTTTTTTTTTTTTTAAAGAGAAGTAAAACAGTTAAAAAGAAAAATTAGTATGCTGGCCCCACCCCGGGGCACTCTGAGATTGGGCGTGGTGGCGCACACCTGTAATCCCAGCTCTTGGGAGGCTGTAAACAGGTGGAGCACTAAGAGTCCGATCTAGTAGTGAGACCCTGAATATCCTGTAGACCCTTCCCTAAAAAAATACAAAAAAAAATAAAAAATAAAAAATAAAAACTGCAGAATTTCACTAAAGAAAATGATAGGAATTTAATAATGGTTGTTATATTACATAATGTTGTGTTCAAATTAATTGCTCAGATTACCAGATATAAGCATTCAAAATTGGTCAAAAAAATTTTTTTTAAATGTAAGCATTAACTGTTCCTTTCACAGTGGTACAATTATCCAAGTAAATGCAAAGGTATTGGAACTCTCTGTGTGTTTTGTTGTTACATAATGAGGTACAGGCTATCTTAGAATGAGGCTCTCACCCTCATTTGGACCCTCCAAAAAGAAAACCTTTTTTTTTTTTTTTCTTTTTTCTGTATTTAGGACAGGGTCTACAGGGTTTACAGGGTCTCACTGCGTAGATTGGACTCATAGCGATCCTCTTGGAAAACCTTTTTCAGAGTGGTGCCCCTGACATCCTAGTGATTATGATTACGAAGAGCTTCCATGGAGTAGCATCCAAGACCAACAGTCACACTGACAGGCTTGTGAAGGCACCACCTTTTCTCCTCTGTGGTACCGGCCCTTCCACCCAGTGCTTCCGCCCTGCATCACTACACCTGTCACCCTGGATCAGCCCCCGGAGTTGGCTGTCCTTGAGCTGGACCTTGACTGGGACACTGGAGAATTGCACAGCTCAGTGAATTTCTGAAATAGCTTGGGTCTGAATCCTGGTTGCATGGCCACCCAGTCAGAGGTTGGTGTGACATCACCTCTGCATATTTATAAAGAGGGAGCAGTAGACATGGTGCACAGTACTTGGTTGTCATGACAGTTTTAAAAAAAAAAAAACTAAGTAAGAAGCCACATAGAGTAAGCATGAGTAATTTTTGAAAATATTTCATGAATGTACAAGAGAAGTACATGACCCCCAAATGGGTGACACACAAGAGGACCAAGGACAAAGGAGAAGGGAAGCATACTTCTTTTTGGATGGGGGATGGATCTGCTGAGAAGAAACAGCATGAATGAACTACCCAACTTAACATGGAAAAATAGAAGCAGTGACAGATTTCATATACATTAGACAGGACTGGATTTTTTCATAAAAGTAGTGTATTTATTTGACTTATAAAATTGAAAGAGTGCCTTCTTTGACTCCTAAGCATGATTCTGTCTTCCTCAAGCTCCTGAATGTTGCATCTTCCTTTGCTACACTTCATACTTGTTCTCTCCACCTAATCTAGACACAAACACAGAAGACTCCCATTTTTGCCTCAGCTGCCTTCTCACAAAGCCTTACTCAGCAATTATGCAACCTGCTTTCCCTGAAATATCAAAGCTTCTTCCTAAGTGAGAACTGCAAAGGCTCTTTCGGTTCAGGTTATTAGCCTTCTCTGTTTGGGACTAGCTGATTGCTAACCCTTTTCTTTCCAAAGTTTTCCTGGTCTTTTCCCAAAGCCACACACCCCTGGTTCCCTTCACAACATTCCGCTTGTTGCTCTCACTGTCCACGGTGTGGGCCTCTCTTTCGCTCCTAACTCCTCAGAGCTGATACTTTCCATTTGTATGCCATCTGGTCCTCTTCTCACATGGCAGCTTTCACTGGCACTCTAGACTCTACTACTACACAAAGACCAAGGATTCTGCAGTCCCCTTCTCAGTTCAGAGACACCCCCTGAGGCTCAGACCATACACCAGCCTGTGTTCACTGATGCCTCAAGTTCAACATTCCCACAGCTAAACCCAGCATATGTCAAATGGTTTTTTAATCTATCCTCAACTTAATCACTTATTGCTATTACCATTTACCCAAGTACCTACACTATCTTTTGCCTCCATTCCTAACCATCAATATTCTAAAATTCTATCAGCCTGGCCTCTCTTGACTCTGTCTTCTAGCCTTAATATTACTGCCAATAACTATCCTGAGTCAGGCT
>NW_004524640.1:6705079-6705994 GCF_000260255.1 Octodon degus
TTTCCCTGGCACACGGCATCTTACTGGACATAATTCCTGTGCATACCTCTTAACTGTCAGCTGAATGAAGGAAAGGTTTGGAGAAGCCACAGAGGAGGAGGAGAAGACAGCCAACAAAAGAAGAGACAGGAGTGAAAGGATTTATTGCAAGCAGCTCCAGCTCTAGGGTATAATAAAACCATGATGAAGTCGGATGATTATGCTGTGCCTTTGATCAAAAAATTCTCCAGCCCTACGTGGTGAAATGGAGAGTGGGTGTAACCAGAATTAATGATCAGCCAAAAAGAGAGGTGGGTTCTAGGGCTCAGAAGACCAGCTGGAGAGACAGTTGAGGCTAGAAAGTGCTGGTGGGAAGAGTGAACAGGGGACAGTCCAAGGAGAATGATGACAACAAAGAGAGGACTGGATACGTCTGGGATGGTGGAGGGGAGAGTGGTGTGTGTGTTTGTGTGTGTGTGTGTGTGTGTGTGTGTGTGTGTGTGTAGGGATTGATTTAAAACTGGTAGAAAGTCCAGTTCAGAATCCAAAGGCAGTGATGTCGGTGAGTAAAAAGTGAAGCTGCTGACCAAATGAGCATCTTTGGATTCACAATCTAGTAAAATAAAACAATAGCCAGTTGTTGTACAATCCACGTGCAACACACACACACGTTAGTGTGCTTAAAAATCTGTTGGCTGCTTGGTGAGTCCTTTTGTTATTTTGTATCACATTCTATAATCGCAGAATCATATACACTGCGGAAATCACGACAGGGTATCTCTGGGATGCAGTTCTATTTATGGAAGCAGAGAATTCTGCTGTAGTACTGGGTTATATAATCTGAATTTTATCCAACCTTCGTTTTGAGAACAATTTTTCTAAAAGCATGACAAATAAAAGTTGTCTGCTCCCTCCTTCCTGCTAAACAGTTTATTC
>NW_004524640.1:6706309-6706864 GCF_000260255.1 Octodon degus
GACCTTTGTGCCCACGGGGGGACTCACCTTTCTTTATGTCATTCTCCAAATACACTTGGCATAGTGGGACTTTCTCCAAGACACTGTACAAAAGGCAGCTAAATACTAATTCCAAAGGTCAGTGCTTAGGAAGTAGAGAGGGACCTAATGACTTGGCATTTTCTGAAGTAGGGTTTGTCCGTGGCATCTCAAGATCAGGTACTGCGTCTAGAGCTCATGCTTATGTCTACCTGGTGAACGAAACTGAAGTACACATGAGCGATTGTGTCATCCAGTTGTTTAGTAGCAGGAACCTGAGCTTATGATGTCAAATAATTTGACAGTATGATACAGCAGGCCAGCTGCAGAGCTCTCTCTCTAACAGCTCCTGCCTAGCAATGGATATTTTACAATTATCAAGATAGTCTTGGGGCTGGAGAGATGGCTCAGTGGTCTAAAGCACCTACTTAGAACAAGCTTGGCAAAGCACAGGGACCGCGGTTCAATCCCCTAGCACCACATGCCAGCCAGCCCTGCCCCCTGGTGGGCTGAGCTGGCCACACACACACACACACA
>NW_004524640.1:6713826-6719669 GCF_000260255.1 Octodon degus
GGGCGGGGTGGGGGAGGCACTGCGGAGTGGTGGGGGGCAGCCCAAGGGGCTGGGAGAGGGTCTGGCCTACTCTGCGCCTGGGCTGGGACTGGTCCTGCCGGCGCAGGGTAGCAGGAAGCTCTCCGCACACTCACCGGACCTGGGCTAGGACTGTGTCTGGCTTTGGCTTTCTGTGTGACATATAAACTGGGGGAGAACACTCAGGTTAGGCCAGTGCTGCATGCATAAATGGAGTAATATTGTTCAATAATAGCCAGTGCACAGGGATGCTATTGTTATATAAGAGCCTCTGTGAGCGTGGTTAATCAAATTCTGCCTTGGTGAGATGGATCCACACATGATATGAGAGCTGGGCCCCAGGCCTGCAGGCTGAAGGTCAGGCCCTGAGTCGTGGTTAATTCCACCTCGCAGCTACCCGAACACCTGGCTGGCCTTCTCCCTACCACCCCTGGCTCGATCACTGCACTATACGAGCAGCTACTCAGCCAGGTGCTAGGAATACGACCTAGAAAGAAGAAGTGTTCCAACTTGTGAGGCATTTGCGGTCCCCTGGAAAGGTGAGTCAGCCTTGAATCAGAGTATAGCATTTCACAGGAGGGAGCACAGGCATCCCCAAGGCCAGTGGAACCCAAGCTTAGCCTTCGAAGATGGTACGTGTGGCCAGTAAAATCAATAGGAAGACATTCCAGACAGATGAGAGCAAACACAATAGACATGGAGGCACATATGATGTCTGGGGAACCTCAGTGGATAGGAATAACTGGGCCTTTGTTATACGTAGAGGAACACGGGAGTCCTGAAATTTTTCATCCATCAGAACAGACTTTGAATTTCATCCTGAGAGCTGTGGCAAGCACTGGAGAATGCTCACCAGGGCCAAATCTGGTTACCATCTAGTTGGGAAAACCGTAGGAGGTAAAACTCAAGATGATGCAGCTTATAAAGAACACAGAAGTGGTGCAAAGAGATTGGAACAAGGTGAAAGCTTTTCAAAAAATGAATAATTTGAGAGAAGTCCTGATAACTAATGAAGCCCCTGAGTGAATAGTCAGCAAGTAGGGCCTGAGAGGCATTCAGAAAGACCCGCGGATATGTGTTTGTACAATGAACGGCAAATACTCCAATAAGTACACAAGAGGGCAGTGGAAAATGGAGCTGGAATAACAAATGGGGACTATGAGTAATGATTCCACCTGAGTCTACAGGGTGGATTTCAAAGAAATAGCTGTAGCTCAGTTCCACAAGTGACGCCTGGCCACCAGTAATTGTCACGGTCATTATGCATGTCCACAACACACTAGAACTTTGTGCGATATCCTATCCTCAAACTGTTAGAAGTGCTGGTCATTTACTTGCCATTCCAGTATTTATCTTATGTTTTACTCTTAGTACTTCTTTGCTATCATGAAAACTTTTTCTTAGTTCAATTGTTTGGAAACATTTAATTTTCTGAATATTACTTAATCTTAATTTTTGTTCTAAGATTTATACTATATCTTTGACTTACAATTTATTTAAAAGACATTGTATGATATCTTCTCCTAGTATTAGAAATTTTAAAAAGTATATTTCCATTTTCTGTTGACTTAAAAAAAAAAAAACAAAGGTTTGTACCTATGTTGTTTATTTATTATTTCTTGTCTATATCTTGTAATATGAGAAACTACTTTGACAGTAACAATACACAAGGTACTAACCATTGTTACTCTCCTAAAATCTTGTTTTGAGATTTTGTATCATTGATGTTATTTTTTTTCTTTAAAATAAAAATAACTGATGTAAAAAAAAAAAAAAACAAAAACAAATGGGGAGCTCTCTGTGAAGCTGTAGGGGGTTTGGGTTTGACTGGGAAGGCAATAGAGCATCAGAGAAATCTTGAGTTGGGGGCAGGCCAGCAAATGTTCCCATCAGTGATTCCTGACAAGTCGTCTAATGGTGACGAACTGGATGAGTCAAAGAGAGAAGGCCTGGAGGTGGAAAGACCACTCAGGAGGTGGTGACAATGACTTAGGCGTAGTGTGCTACGTGGAGGCCTCACCAGGGCAGCAGCATGAGCAGGAAGGGATGAACGAAAGCTCTGGGAACAAGGAGGAAGGCGACACTAAAAATCATGGAGGGGCTGTCTCATGGGGTGACCTGGGAAAGGGGTGGTCCCATTAGAACCACAAAAACAGGCAATTTAGGTGCAGGAACTGGGTAGAGAACACGAGGATGAACACAAGGGAAGGATCTGAGACAGCTTTTGTGTTTGTAGGATGAGAAGATGAGAAAACATTTTTAAGAGCTTAGAGGAGAGGAGAGGAAAACACGATGGTTCAAATTATGGAAGGGAGTGACTCAGAGAAAGCAACTGGAAGAGATAGCAAACCAGCCAAACTACCAAGGCATCAAGGGGAAGGTGAAGTGAAAAAGTTCACCAGATTTAAACACTAGGTCATCAGGAACAAGTAGGAAGAGGGTGAGAGGCAAAGCAAGTGGTTCATCCAGAAGCTGAAGGAGAGAGTGAAGCCTAGAATGTTCCACAAGAAAATCTGGTATTAACAGGAAGGAGAGGGATATTAGTTGGGTGGTAACAAAATGCAGAAGAAGGTTCATTGAGAAGCTACAAGCGTCTGCAGAAAAGAGAACAAAAGAAAGATTTTGTGTGGAAGAACAGTGGTCCAGTCAGGGGTGGCCGGCTGAGGCCACAGTCAGAGGAGGCCACAACAGAGGTGGGGGTCTGGCTGTTTACAAATGAAAGGAGAGAAATGGTGAAAACAGTCACTCAGTGGAGAGACACTGAAAAGACCTGCAGAGGTACAGGAAAGAACTCAGAGCAGGGCTTCGCATGTACTGTCGCTAGGCCTCCGTAAATTCTACTTAATTGCTATTATTACCAATAAATGGCTGCTAGGTTTTATGAAAATTTGTAGTTTTCTGACATTGCCAGTTAAACAGAAGACCCAATGCTATTATGGGCTACTGGACTCTTTTGGAATATTTTGCTGAGTTAACACACCTATACTATTCAAATAATGGAACTTAACAAAAAAAAGGGGATACAGATGAATGTCCATTTTGTATCTGTGTATTCAAAGTGGTTAGGATAGATAGATAGTTACATTCTCTTAATGAATAGAATGATTTGTTCTAATGGTGTTTGTAAATAGAATCTCAAATCCGCATCTTGTACAGCAATTAACCACTAAGAAGAATGTATGCAGTGTGTTAGTTATTGAAACTGTCCTAGCAATTTGATTTGAAACTGTCTCATTGCTGTTTATCAGTAAAATTATGAAAAATAAATAAATAGATAAATAGTCCAAAAAAAAAGAAAATTTGTAGTTTTATTTTATTTATTCATTTATTTATTTGTTTTTATTTATTGTGAGGTACCGGGGGTTGAACTCAGGACCTTGGGCTTGCCAGGCAAGCGCTTATTCTACTGAGCTATCTCCCCGGCCCCATGACAAAAGTTGTAGTTTTAACACAAGTAACATTTAGATGATTGAATAATTCATTTTCAGCTGACTTCTAGTAAAATAAAATGCTTTTTCTCAAGCCACAGTACAAAAAAAAAAAAAAAAAACCCCAAAGTTTCATATAAGGAAAGGAATACAAATATAGCATTGGTTCCAAAATAGCCCCTTCTCATTTTAAGGGCTAGTCTGTAATTAAACAGCACACTGGACACGCTTGAATGAAAGCGTTGCGCCGATGCCACTGTTTCTGATTTAATAATTATTCAGTGTTTATGGATTCTGAGAAAGCAATAGGTTGTCACTGCGATTCATTTGAAAGTCTGAGGAGAATTAGAAACCCCTTGTTTGTTAGTATTAAGCTTTAATTATAATCCATCCATTGTGGAAATGCTGATTTAAACAATTTTAACCAGGAAAAATATTTTAAAACACTGGATACCCCGTGGGAAGCAGAGCTGTGGAATGCATTAGGCTGCCCAGTTTCTGGTATTCATCAATCTTTTCTATTAGAGTAAAGTACCAAAACATTAAATTTGAATTACTCATAAATGTTAAACATCTTGAACTTCCTCCTTTCTTCTGTGCAGTCAAATGGCTTTTACTTCCAAAGTAATTTTCATTATATTTCATAAAACTCCCCCTGCAAAGCTTTGCTTTTCTAGAAAAATCAGTGTAGAAGGTTTTTATAAAAGTGAATACGTTTGTCTGGAAATGAGGAAGGTCTTCAGCAAATGAAATAATAGGTTGGTTGGGGTTTTTTGTTGTTTTTTTTTCCCCCCACCTAATCACAGTTGGTTGTCAGTAGCCATGTGCATTTTCTACGCTGGGACAATGACCTTGTCTGCATCCACAGAGCCTTCCCTGGGAGGGGGCGGCTCGCTCTGCACCCTGGCCACCACGAGGCTGGTTATTATGCCACCGTGTATGTCTGGGCCTTTTGTGGTGCGGACCTGAAGTCCACACGGCAACAAGCTAAAGGCCTTCACAAGTGCATGCTGGGGCTTGCAAATTAAAATTTAATTCCAGTCTTAGACAGAGACAAGTTATTTTTAAATCTAAGTGACACATGCTGTGCAACCAACACCAGGTTTTAGTTTTCACTCTACTTTCACAGCTAAATATATGCAGCCAACACTGAGAGGAGGCAGGGGCCAGGAGACCAAGTGCAAAGGATTTTTCAATCAAATGAATTTTAACACTTGCTATATCAAGGGCCCAAAGGAGAGAGAAGAAATAATAAATTAGCACAGGCATTTCTGTACTTTAAATGCCAATTTAGGAATAAATCTACTTGTGAAAAAGCTATCGCCACCATCTCTGGCTCCCTAAGACACTTGGTGACACCTCCCTGGACACACCCTCCACCAGCGTGGAAACCCCACCATAAAGCTGGAATCCACGCTTTCTTCCTACCTTGGCAGCTTTCTGTGCAAAACCTTCTCTGCCTTTCCTCCCTACCCGCTGCCCATTCCTAGCTTTGTGGTAGCCCAAAGCAACAGAGACTTTGCCCCCTGGGGCCATGCACCTGGGAAGAACTGTCCCCATTAGTCCACAGTGTGAGTTCAGAGCTTTGCACGTTCCACGGATAACAGCATCGTGGAGGCTTGCATGGGAAGCATTTTGTATGCATTTGCACACACAGACCAGTTCCTCAGCCTTCCTGATACTTTAGGCTGGGCGATTCTCTGCTGTGAGATGTGCTGGAGGTTCAGCATCCCTGGCCTCCTCCCACGAGATGCCACTAACGTGCCTCTAGTTACAGCCCCACACACAGAACCTCCCCCTCCACCATGTCCACCGTTCCTGCCCCAAAACGGGTAGTGAACAAAACCAAGTCCAGTCGCTAGATATTTATGTTCAGGAACTCACCTTCAGTAGGCAACACACATAAAGAAAATTAACTTAAACATACTCAGTGAAAGACAATCTGATAGGCAGAATTTTAATAATCTTTAAATTTTGGTTAGGAAGAAGCAACTTCTAGCAAATATTCTCTCAACTAAGAGGCAATAAGACTGAAGATCAAAGCACAGGCTTTGGAATCAGAGTGCTGTGTCAATTCGTGAGCTGGTGTAGGCACAGTACATAAAGAAGGTCTTGGCCTTGTCTGTGTTTTTACCAAAAATATGAGGGCTGTTAGCACTGCCTCTGTTTCACAGAGTACTGAAATGCTTAAGTGGCCCCATGCCCACAGATTACTTAGTATGGCCCCCAACAGTAGCTTTGTCCTGGTCCTTCAAGTGCTGAGGGGCCTCACTCCTTTGGCCTTTACCCAGGATGCTGTTCCCTTTCTTGGCCTGACTGGCTCCACCTTATCCTTCAGGTCTCAGCATAAATAATCCACCTTCGAAAGCTCTCTCTGTCAACTGTTATGGTTTGTGT
>NW_004524640.1:6720205-6721859 GCF_000260255.1 Octodon degus
GGCCTAGGTCATGTCTGCTTTTTCAACCTGCTGAGACTTTGACACCTACTGTGGAGGGTAACCCAGAGTAAGGACTCCAGAAATAACTGCTCTGTGGAAGAATGAATGGAAAAGGGAAGGAAGGAAGGAAGGAAGGAAGGAAGGAAGGAAGGAAGGAAGGAAGGAAGGAAGGAAAGAAGGAAGGAAGGATGGAAGGAAGGAAGAAAGATTTTATTATCAGGAATGCTGTCACCATTACTAAGAAGCTGGACTGAATGGGCACAGCCCTTTTCCCACTTCCCAGAAATATTTACTTCAGTTTTAAAAATTAAGACTTAAACGTCACAACTAGTAAGAATACATGAAACAACTACAGTGGAGCATTGGGTTGACCCACAACAATGCCTGGAAAACTGTATAAGGCCTGACACCCACCAAAGTGCATGAGGCAGGCAGCCGGCTTCGCTGGGGCATGCCACGCTCTGTACAACTGGGAAGCTCTTCCAGGAGAGGTCCCGGTAGTCATCTCCCCGCGGCTGAGGAGGTCACAGGGACCACGTGCGGGTGAGCATCGCTAACTCGTGTGCTCTTCTGAGCCCTCTGGTTGGCCTCTTTATAAAGTCCGCAAGAAAGACTGGCTTTGTTTTTGGTTTTACTGTAAAGCTATTTTGCTCTGAAAATCCTACAACCCAGTTTTCCTGTGGCATCTGTGGAACAGGCATCAGTTCCATGATCCCCACAAACACCAAATTCCATGGATGTTCAAGTTCCTTAAATAATGTGGTACAGTGTTTGCATATAACTCATATATGCTCACATATTTTAAATCACATTTTAGTATACTTCTGATGCCTAGTGCAATACAAATACCATATGAATAGCTGTTATGCTGTATTGCTTAGGGAAAAATAAGAAAAAGCCTGCCTATGTTCAGTACAGACCCAAACTTTTCCTAAATATTTTTAACCCACAGTTGGTCAAATTGAAGGATGGAGAATCAACAATACATTTGCCTTAAAATGAAGGCCATTAATTTGAAAGTAATACTGATAAATAGAAGACGAATGTTAAGTATGGGTGATTATACTTGGGATCATGTTGTTTAACTATTTGTGTTTAACAAAAAAAAATTATATTAACACTCTTGTTATACTCTGTTCAGGACATATAATATTGAACTGAAAAAAAATGATAATAGGGGATAGAGAAAATCGAAGATAAAATTGACCAAAAAGATACATAATTTTGCCCAGGCTTTAAAATAATATCCAAGTTTTCAAAACAGCTGTGATTTTTTTTTTTTAAAAAACAAAATCACAGCTAATGACAAGTGGGGAGTAGCAGGCATAGAGATGAATTTGAGATTGACACAGGGTCTGCCAGCTGCTGCCAAAGGACTTTGATGTTCAGTCCAGGCGCTAAGGTGGATCCTTAGAGGGATAAGAGGAAGGAGGAGAAGAGAAGAAGCCAGCGTAGGTACAGGCTGACCCCCAACCAGGCGGGGTGACAGTAAGGGGGCTTTTTTTTTTGTCTCATGTTTTCATTTATTACCCTTTTTTTTTTTAAAAACAAATCTTTACTTGAGAGACACTATGCCCCTGTCATGTTTTCTAGCTTTTCTCCTTGCCTTCTCTTCATTAACTAATCCTCAACTTCTTGCTTTCCTTTTTTTTCC
>NW_004524640.1:6722864-6737502 GCF_000260255.1 Octodon degus
GTCCATCCAAATGTATGTTTCTACTCCTCAGTTACTGCCCCATACAGGGCTTCGAGCAATTTTAACGGCAATTTCTAGAGGAGAAGCTGGAATTATTTATTGTAAGATGACAGATATTTTGGGCTCTATGACCCACATGCAGTTTCTATTGCATCTTTGTCTTTTAAAAAATTTAAAACTACTCTTAGGTGAAGAGCTATACAGAAAAAGGAGCAGCAAGTCAGGTTTCTCTAGCTCCTTTCTAGAGCGCATAAAACATGAAAATGACATGAAAGAAGATAAACATACTGTTGACAGAACCAAGGTCCATAAGCAAACCTTGAGGCTCACAGTACTTTAGAACAGAAAGGTTCCACAAAACCTACAAGTCACCTGGTCAAAAACTCCTAATCCATTCACTGGACAGTGTATGAAATCTCAGCTCATGGATGGACAGTCATATATAAAAATAAATAACATGGTTTCCCTTATGAAAGCCCAAACTCCCAATTACATGACTATGAAATGGGCTGTTAAGCCTCAGCAGCTGAGCCAGTGAAAACGGTGCTTTAGCTAAGAGCCAGTCGAAGTATGACACAAGCCACAAATGCCACAACCTGCAGTAAGATAGCACCACTTGATTGGTTTAGTGGACTATTAAATCAAAAGTCACTGCTACATGTGAGGAGGGCGGGAGAAATTGGAGGTGTTTACACCGTAGGTGCATATAATAGGATTTTATTTACTTTATCTTTTATTTTCTTTTTCTGTATTTTAGGCAAGGGTCTACAGGGTGTTCAGGGTCTCACTACTAGATCAGACTCGTAGTGATTCTCCTGTGTACAGTCTTCTAAGAGCTGGAATTACCGGCGTATGCCACCGCGCCCAGTCTTAATCATCGTCTCCGTGTGCCCTGGGGGTGGGGCTGGCATGGCAGGCCTGGGGATCAAACCCCCAGCCCCTGTGCCTGCTTGCAGGTGGCCCTATAATAGGATTTTAGAAACCACAGAGCACACTAATGTCACACAGGCCATGAAAAGCTGGTTCTTCCTGAAGCCCCAACTGAGGGAGCAGGGAAGGGATCACACCGGCCGCTGATCCCAGTGTTTACAGCAGCAGCATCAGAGGACAGAATAAAGCACACGTCTACTCTCTTTAGGTCACGAACTACTTAGTTGTTACAAGAAATCACTCATGTTTACCCAAGCAATAATTCAACATTTCAAGGAAAAAGGCAACTTAGGAAACAAGACAGTATCATAATGACCAGAAAAAATAATATTCTCCATCTTTGCATGTGCCTAACACATACCTTACCTTGTCAGAATCCCATTTTATTCTCCATAAACAAAACACTCTTACGTCCACTAAACCTGCTCCTGTGATACAGGACAACTCCGGAAACATTCTAAGACACACTCCACATACCTTCGCTGCCTCAAGAAACAAAACACTAATTTCTTCTATTGTTCATGAATCATCTACCTGCCCTAATTGCTAGACTACTGCCAATATCCTCAGAGAACAATTGAATATAAAAATATTTTTTATATGTATGCTTCCCTTCTTCTGCGAAGGCAGAGCACCTTTCTTTCATACACTCACCTCCTTCTTCTGCAAGAGATCTGAACCAATCCCCTGATTTTTGCATAACCTACGCAAGACATCTAGCTAGAGACTGGCGCGTCCAGGATTATAGCCACGTTAATGGCTCTGAACACAACAGGAGACTCATCTAGGTTCGCCATATGCTAACAGAATCTTTCGCAGGGCTTGCTACAGGATAAGTGTGCTAAATTCTCAAAGTGCACATAATACAAGGAACAGAGTGGGTGCTCAAAATGACAGATGAGAAATCTTCTGTTTGATTGTTCTTGGTTCTTTTATGATGTATTCTCCTATTTTTGTTCTACCATGGAACTCTCCAAGTGGCAGGAACACTGAATAAAACCAGAGGCGCCAAGCGCATCCGAACTGGAGCGCCTTCCACAGACCTTTGTTGGGAGCTGCCGGCACAGTGGACGAGCAGTTCTCTTTCATACATGTTTCCATCACGGGCACCAAGGTCACGGTGTGAACGTCATAGTTCCCTAGGAAGACACAAAGCAGAACAGGAAGGGGAGATACGTATGCTAATGACCCGTCCACTCACCTAAGTTAAAGAAATTGTTTTCTTGCTAGGTGACTCTACTTTCTCTTAATTCAATGATAAGAAAGATTTGTACTAATAGCGTTTGGACAAGATATCTTGTCTGCATCTTGTCTTCTGAATAACTACTATGAAGACAACAATATGTGATGTATTAATTATTGTATCTGTCCTACTAATCTGTTTTGAAACTAGCTTACTGCTATTTCTTCCTCATTAAAATTACTAAAAATAGAAAAATTAAAAAAAGACATTTGCGCTCCAATATAGCTGTGTCCCTGAAGCTTTTCAGTAAGTTAGTTTATAACTGTGAACGCAGTTTTGCCTAGTGAAGCAATTTTAGAAACAGAGGATAGATTCAGGGGCCAACCTGCTAAAAGCCTTTTAAATGTTAACTGGCTAAGCTACAGTATTCACAATACTGTAGACCTTGAACGCCATGTGTGATGCTGTTTCTTTTTTTTTTTTATTGGAATGAGATTTATTTTTTTTCAAAGTTTTATTGATAAACAGATAGCAATGAGACAGTTTCAAATCAAATCAAAAGTACAGTTTCAACAAATAACACACTGCATATATTCTTCTTAGTGGTTAATTGCTGTACAAGATGCGGACTTGTGATCCTATTTACAAACACCATTAGAACAAATCATTCTATTCATTAAGAGAATGCAACTATATATCTATCCCAACCTCTTTGAATACACAGATACAAAATGGACATTCATCGGTATACCCCATTTTTTCTAAGTTCCGTTATTGAATATTATAGGTGTGTAAACTCAGCAAAATATTCTAAAAGAGTCCAGTAGCCCATAATAGCATTGGGTCTTCTGTTTAACTGGCAATGTCAGAAATTATTGACCTGAGTCCCCCACACCTCAACTTAACAGCATGGCTTTATTTCTTATATTTCGACTTCATACTTTTCTACTGGATGTGATGCTGTTTCTATCGCCCATGTATCCAGAGCTCTGCCCTGGGACGCTAGGAACACACCCTGCCCCCACGCAGTTGGCAGAGCTTGAGCTCTAAGGCACCTGCCAGCAGTCCTTAAGCTGTGGTAGAAGGTGTAGACAGGTGCAGGGCAGTTCTAAAAGTAAAGGACAGGCTCCAGAAAAAAGATCACCGAACACCCAAGGCTGCAAGTCATTCTTTCCTTGCATCGGTCCTGAGACTGCATCTTCTTAGAGAGCCATCTACGCTGGCCCAGAATAGAAGTGAAAGTCGCCCTCCTGTTCATAAGAGACAAGGTTTTATTCTAAGAATTTTCTTTGACTCATAAGCTCAGATGAGAGCAGAAGTGGCAAATGGGAGCTGGAGTTTGGGGAAATGTGAGGGGGAGTGCACCAGACGGACGGGTGCCAGTCACACAGCAGTGGGGTGGAGAGAGCTGGGTCCCCTCTGGGAAGGGACACCACAGATACCACCTCCATTTCTCTTTGTCCCCAAGAGTGGGCCCTTTGCAATCAGCACTGGGGTGGGATGGGATGGCTACCAGGTAGTTCAGAGAGGGTGACAGGTGGAGTTTTGTAATGTGCTGCTGTGGGTGGCTAATCCTCATAATAAACATTCACCGAGGCACTGTGCTAGGACCTAAGGGCTCAGCAGTGAGGGTCTGGAGAACTTACACTTAGGGAGGGAGTGCAGGGAGCTACCAACACAATTATAGCTGAATGAAGAAAGTGAAATGAAAGTTCTTAAAAATGTATGGCATAAGAGGGAGAAGTGAATTCTAGACAGGAAAGAAAACAGCTCTTTTGAGAAGGGGCCACCTCAGTGAGCCACAGAACTTGTACACTTGACTACCATGAGGCAGGTGCCCCAGGGGCAACTGCAGGGGCAGGGAAGACACAGCAGCTAAATGTCCTGAGCCACCAGGCAGTCGCTCTGCACCAAGCACCCCACAGCCACCTCAGCTGCCAGGTGAGGCCGAGGCCGAGCAGCAGTCAGAGCAACTCATCTGCGAGGGCACAAAGGTTGCCGGCTGGGAAGCCACAGTGCAGCTCTGTGTGTTCCACGGGCAAGAAAGGACAGTGAGAAACAAGAAGGTGGCACTAAGATGGGGACCAGGGAGTGACACAAGAGATCCCTGGGGACCAGGGATCGACTGTCCCTCCACTGTTTAGTGGACACTTCCCTCCAAGCCCTTGGGATCTTTCGGACACGGATTCCGTGGGCCTGCTCATGGGTAGGCTCTTGTGCATGAACTGCTGGTTCCTCTGGCCACAGAGGTAGGATCTGCAATCTCCTAAATCGCCAATGTCATCTGCAAATTATGCATCCTCTACTATCATGCATACTTTTGACACTCTTGCTCTCTGGTTCTGATTCCTCAGCTGCCTCTCTTTGCACCCCTGTATTGGTTGTCTGATGGTTATTTAATGCCCACTGAAGAACTGCGTACTTCTGCACTCCTAACTCCACCTGCAACCCAAGTTCGGTATCCTCAATGATTAACGTCCTTCAATACGTATAGTCAGCTTCATGAGTCAAGAGTGTTCCCAATCTATGAGATGAAAAAAACAACCCATAAAGAATAAAAAGCCTCCTTTTGTAAGATGCTTTTACATGCTTGACTTTTGTAGTCATCACAAAAGCTTCGTGCAGCAGTTTTCAGTGTGAACGTGCATACATATTTTTACTAAAGAGCTTGAAACACTAGCTCTAGCGTTGCCTCTTTTTTTTTTAAAGTATTTTTTGTATTTCTAAGGAAAATATTTACAATCCAAGTATGATACAAACTTCCTTTCCAAATAATTCAAACACTGGCCACTGAATTCAGAAGGAAATAAATACTGAGCACATTTTGAATTCACAACTTAAAATGCTGCAGCTTTATACTCTATTAAGCAGGTCAGTATAATCAATGTGTGCCTCTCATCTAGCAAGTAATTAAACTGCAGCCATTGCTGGGAACAGATATTTATGAGTCACAAAAGTTCAGTAAAAGTGGAGAGCATAGGGGGTACTTATATATGAGATCTTTCTCCAAATCTGTCAGACCAGAAAACTGGAAAAGGTGATGCTCACGGAAGTACAGGGAAAGCAGTAACAGGATGTTTCTCATATCTTTGGACAAACACTAACACCTCCCTATGAAATCCAGGACAGTCTGTAGCTTAATAACTTTTAATTCCATATTTGATGTTTCTATCCTGTGCTGGGATGCCTCGGCTTGACTAATATATTTCACTGAAGCATAATTATTCTGAAATATTCCCAGAAAGATAATGCCATACATTGTCCATGTGCTAATTAAGAAATGTTCATTAAAAATAAGAAAAAAGGGCTGGGGAGAGGGCTCAGTGGAATAAGCGCTTCCCTGGCAAGCGCAAGGGCCTGAGTTCAATCCCCGGTTCCACAAAAAATAAATAAATAAATAAAAATAAGAAAAAAAATTTCATTTGCAAAGGACCACTAATTAAATCTTAGCTTTCAGTTTAGTGGTTTGTGGAGACAGAACTGTTTTGTGGTTTCCGTTCTCTACAACCCACTCAGTGGAATCAGTCAAAGGAACTTCTCAGCAAAGCTCACAAGCATGGTTTCCATCTAGAAGAGCGGGGGGGGGGGGGGGGAAGAGCAACAAAGAAATCTAATCGAAACAACAAAAGTTAGAAAAGGGGCGGGAAGAAGCACATTAAAAGCACAATGAAAAGTCTAAAATAACATGGAAAAGTTGGCCCTGAATCACAGGGAGTGTAGATGGGTGGGTCTAAGAAGAGAAACAGCTAAATCAAGGTCATAAAAGGGTGCTGACAGTCCCAGCTTCATCGATAGGGTCTCTTCATCACAGTACTAAAAGTGTGTGTATACTCTGCTTTTTCTTCAGATCGTACACATCTTTCGCCTTTTACTAAACCCGTGTGTCTACTACGTTGAAGTTCTTGTTCTCTAGTGGTTTCCAAATCCAAGTGTTTATCATGTTCAGTTGGTTAAGTATAACATGATGTACCGTAATCAAATACATGTGGAATGATGGTTGAGAATTATGCTAGTTATCATTCTCTGGGGAGATGGGGTAGAGAAGAAGAAAAGAATTCCTAAGCTATTATTTTGCAACGAGGCTGTTGGCTGTCTCCTGGAATATGCTCAGTGATACTGAAACTTTCCTACTAAGCTGAGCTCAGCTGATGTTTCTTGTACTGCACTTTCTCGCAGACGTGGACAGCTAACATACAGCTGGCGAGCACTTTGCAGTCTTGAGTCTTAGGAGTAAACAAGAACATGTTTTCAAAGCAATGACAGAAAAAGATTTCATCCATTAGTGTCTGTGATCCTGCCATCAAGCCACACACAAGTTTTATCTGCCAGGGAAGCCCATTGGGCAGTAACGGCAGTACCTGCCACCGGGGTTCTGTTTTTCAGTCTATCCACTTCCATAGTGAAGTCGTCCTTCAAAAACAGGAAGCCGATGATGGAAAACAGGTAAACGAGAATGAGAGCTAGGACTGCAGTCAGAATAATGGAGCGGCCATTCCGGGTGACACTTTTAATGACGTTGAGCAGAGTCTCCTCTCTGTACACCAAATCAAAAAGCTATAAAAATGCAAGCAAGGAAGAAATGTAAAGACAATTCAAAGAAAATGTAAGCCATTTTAGCTTATCTAGGAAAAAAATTACCTAAAAATGAACCAAAATATCTATTTCTTCTCCAATGAGATTGTATTAATAATAAAGTATTAACAGTGTTTCAGTGATCATAAATCTAAATGGCATATAATGTGAATCTGTTTGTTTTATAATGAATATGATACCAATGTACTAAGACATTATAAAAATAGTATACTTCCATTTTAACTCAGAAAAATTATAATAGTAGGTCCACCTAATTGATGAACAATTGACAAGTTCATTAAGCCTCCTGCGTCATTTAGGAAATAGAAGTTAAAATGAGAAGAACAGGGGCTGGGGAGATAGCTCAGCAGAGTAAGCACTTGCCTGGCAAGTGCAAGGCCCTGAGTTCAATCCCCAGTTCCACAAAAAAAAAAAAAAATGAGAAGAACAAATTTACAAGCCTGGTGTAAGACAAATGGTATGAAACTTTAAAATATTTGAGAAATTCCAATGTCATTCCTTTCTCAAGTGATATACTAATGAGGACAAAACCTATTACTTTAGCGTATACCTGTGGAAGTAAAGTATACACAAAAATGTAAGAGCACATTTTGGAATTTGTTTCCTCTGATGGTTATTATTCATTTTACCCTTAGTAGTAGAAAAATCTATGTGCTCATCAAGAATAAGTACAGATTCTCTATCTGTCCTAAACACAAAGAACAGCTTGACTTATTGTGACATTATACAGCTGAGATTATGCATTAAGAAGCATACACTATATTATAAAAATAGGGTTGAAGGCAATAAAATCATACACATTTTTTAAAAGGTATAAGTATCTACTTAAAAAGGAATGGTATCTTTAAGCTTGGACCAATTAGAATTTGTATTTCACTACCTGTGAGCAAAAATTAGCATTTCTCGGCTGGCTGAAATTATTAGTTATGTATCACGCATCATTTCAGAAGTATCAAGGCCTGATTCTCTCTTTTTCTAAGTATTAAAAGTTACACAATTACTTTCTCATTTAATTATAGTATTACAAATAATTGCTGTATAAATACTGACTTGTCTGCTTGCCTCAGGAAATTGATGTTTATGATGGCTTAATTAAAAAAGTTTACCTATTTACCTAACTCTTTATCTCATAGAAGGTGCAGCTATCTTTAGAAACAAAGTCAATGTTCTTCAGCAGAGACAAATTAACTAACACAAATTCAAACTTCCAGACTGTCAGTGCTCTGACTTCTTCAATTTACTTAAGGATTAAATTGACAAAAAGGATATTTTCCTTTATGTTAACTCAATGGTGGATTGAAGGAAGGGGCTTACAATGCACTCTAGAAAGTTATAGCTCTCAGAAGTCTCTAGAAAGTTTGCTAATGATTCCTGTTCCTGGGGCCCATTCTATGCCCAGAATATTACAAATGGAAAATGCACTGACATTGGACTTATTCATGGTCCTTTCTGTTTATTTCTGAAGGGAAAATCTAGAGTGTAGTTTTTATTACTTTGGATAAGGGACTGACACTATAGGTATAATCTCATACGCAGAGTTCACATTGAAATATTATCATTTTTATTTATTTACTTATCTTTTTACAATTAGTACAGGGGCTACAGGGTCTCACTACACAGACTGGACTTATAGTGATCCTCCTGTTTTCAGCCTCCCAAGCACTGGGATGACAGGCATGCACCACCACACCTAGTCTCAGTCACTTTCTCAGTGTACCCCTGGGGTGCAGCCAGCACAGCACTCTGGGAATCAAACCCCAGTCCATGCACCTGCTTAAGCAGGCTCTTCAATCCATTGAGTTATCTGGCTGGCCCTCAAATATTTTTAAATAGTAACAACATTGTTAAATATGTGTAGCTACTAGTTTTGGCATTAAGTGCATAGCAATTTCCTTCTAGTATTCTGAACATCAAAATAGACTAACAAGCCAAATCAAAAATTAGCATCAGGAGGGTAAGATTTGAAGGATAAAGGATCAGAGGAAAATAAGAGAAAAAGGATTAACAGAAAATAAAAGTAGTATTACTAGTAATAACTCATAATAAAATATACATTTATTTTGTCAAGTACCCTTTCCATAGATGTCAAATGTTTTTCATATCATCTCCTCAATGGATCTTAAGAGTGCCACTTACTAAAACTTACGCATTTTGTAAACAAGAATATGGAAAAAAATCATAAGCCCATCAAATTATACACATTAAATAGGTACAGTTTTTGTATGTCAATAATACCTCAATTAAGTGGCCTAAAACACACAAAATAGTATGTGCCATAGTGAGGTAGAAGTGCTGGGTATAACGGGGCTTTATCGATGACAGGCAGGTTAAAAATGGAGTGTTTCTGGTGAATTGGAAAAGAGGAAATTCATTTGGATTGAATCTATTACATTGTTGAATCATCTAACTTAACTGCCCAGAATGCTTATGTCAAAATACAATAGACAAACCCACTCTTTACTAAGGTTCTTCCAAGGGTTGGAGGGTACAGGGAAACTGTCCTCATGTCACTCCCCCACATGGATGTGCTAGATAATCAGTGTCCTCAGGGATGTGAGCCAACCGGGGCGACAGACCATTTTAGACCTTCAGTTTGTCTTCAGGAATCATTTTATCAAATAGTACTCTCCACCTGATGTCTACTATGCGACAGGAAATTGAAATTGTCCTACTGTATCATGACAGTAATGGCCCTGGTAATATTTTCAATCTGAAAAACATTATCCTATTTTATATTGACCCCTTTTCTGGCTCATGGCTATAAAAAAATATGGATGTAGAAAGGAAAACTGAAAACCAGAAAAGACATAGAAAAAATATACATGTAGTATATGCTTAATAATAGGACATATCAAGGCTGCAATAATAAGGCTGTACTTAAAACAACTCATTCTGTTGGGCTGGGTTTTGTTCTCTTTTGTTTAAACAATATACTACCCTAAAGATGAACACAACATCTAAATAAAATATAATGATTTCTGTACCTAAGAAAACATATTGCTATTTTTCCCTACCCTCTGTTGGAGAATCATTAAATATAAAGGAACATCTTATTTGGTTGAAAGCAAAAGCAGTTTATTTTCTTATAAAGTCTGGGTCAAAAGATAGGGTGGTTGGAGGCTTCTCAGAAAAGAAATTAAGAAAAAACTCTACCACCTATGCAGTTTCCCTGAGAAAAAGAATAAGAATCACATACATATTTTTCCTAGGTAATTCTAAAAATAACATAATTTGTCCTAAATGTCAGAGCCTGCTTTTAAAAAAAAAAAAAAAATCAAAAGATGAGGCTGAGCAGCAGCACTGTGTATTCTTTCAGCAGCGATTGTCCACGGGACGCGGTACTCACCAGGAAGCTATAGAAGAATTCGTGAACAAACAGACCCAGCATGCAGACCAGGACATAGGCAACGTGGTAGAGAAAGGCCATGTCCAGGATGACGGCTCGGTAACCCCGGGTGAACGTGCCGCGATTCCCCACGAAACTCACCAGAAACACTATTTTATTGCAAAGCTAAAGGGAAGAAAAGATTCGATGTTATTGTCATGTTGATCCTCAAACTCACACATAGAGCAAGACACTGGGAAAGAAAAAAAAAGAAACCCTATTATTCACAAAGTCAGTTATTTTCTTTTATGATTTCTCATTTAGTAGTTTCTCAGCATGGCTTACAAATTTCCATATAAATATAATAAGTGCAAAACTTGTATCCGCTGCAGGTTTAGAAAAAGAGAGGAATGATGAAGAGACCCAGCTATACTGCCAAGACAGAACTGAGCTTAAATCCTGGGTTTCTTCACTATTGCCTACGAGCACATCCTTCAACAACTTCTTCTGAAAAATTGTAGTAAAAATATTCCCACCAGCTAGATCTCTTCAGACGACGAAATGACACAATGTAGATGAACCAATTAGTCCAGTGACACCTTAAATGCTACCTTCATTATATTTTCCATATCATAGATATTTTCTTTCTTTCTTTCTATTTATTTATCTATTTATTTATTTGGGTTTTTTGAGATAGTCTTGCCATGAAGTTCAGGCTGGCCTCGAGCTCACTTTGCAGCCCAGGCTGGTCTCAAATTCACAATGATCCTCCCGCTTCAGCCTCTCCAGTGCTGGGATTACAGGTGTGCACCACCACACCCAGATAACATTATATAATTGTACTAAAAATATAATTAATTATACTAAAAGTTTAATTTTAATTGTGCTAAAATATAATAAAAAGTATCTTTTCAGAAAATATCCAGAGATCTATCTTTAATTTCATTATAATCCTGGATTTTTTATACTCAATGTTACTTCAAATAAGTAGGTCACCAAAGTATTTTTTACACTTTATTTTATATACAAAAAAATATACAATTATATACTGTGTTAAAATAAATATAATGCATATACTTATTTCCTAAGCTATATACTTGATAGTTATTCAATAAATATTTTGGGAGGAGCTGGCCAGATAGTTCAGTGGACTAAAGTGCTTGCTTTAGTCTAGAGTTCAATCCCAGTCTGCCTTGTTGGCCCCGCCCTCAGGGCACACTAGATGGTGATTGAGACTGGGTGTAGTGGCACGTGCCTGTAATCCCAGTGCTTGGGAGGCTGAAAACAGGAGGATCACTACAAGTCTGATCTGTGTAGTGAGACCCTGTAGACCCTGTACTAATTACACAAACATAAATATTTTGAAATATTTATTATTTTTCTGACCTTATAGTATATTTATATTAAATAAACATAAATATTTATTTATTATGAATATAGTATATTTATAATAAATATTTAGTATTGTCTTCTGTGGCATAACATTGTAATGTAAAAAGTTATACTGAGATTTTTATAATAATAATGATCTACGCAATGATTTACAAAAACAGCAATTAAGATAAGTTTAGTGCTATGTATTTGCCTTTAGGATTTCTGCATTACTTGTAAACTCAATTTTCCCTTTTAGTCATTAAGGAAAGAACACAAATTCTTAAAAAATCTTTTATTCATTTATTTATTTGGTACAGGGTCTTGCGATGCAGCTTGGACTCTAGTGATCTTCCTGTCTCAGCCTCCCCAGCACTGGGATTCCAGGCATGCACCACCACACCTGGGGTTCCGGGCAGGCATGGCATGAAGTGGCAGGGATGGAACCCGGGTCCTTGTGCTAGCCAGGCAGGCGCTTAGCCCACTGAGCTATCTCCCCAGCCCAGAATTCCTATTTTTAAATGTTCACAGTTGTTTTTCTTCATTGCTTCTTGGGTCATCCTTTATCTAATGGAATCATATTTGCTTCTGAATGTCCAAGTATGACATTGGGAAACAGGCTGCTCTCTGTAGCCCTGCTGATTTTCTGCTGAAGACAAACACCTTATAAGATAATTTTGGATAACACAAGAAATAACGTGATAGTCTGAGGCAGGTTTGAAATTTGAGAGGATAGAAAAACTTTTCCTTCAACATCCTGGAGGCCAAATCAATACAGATGAAATGATAAATGGGTTTGACTTCATGCTGCGAAAAGCCAATAAGCCAACAACGCAGCAAGTTCCTGAATTTTTCTTCCAGCTGAAAAACTATCTTCTGAATAATTGATGTGATCACTTCTTTCATCATTTTGTTTAATATTTCAGTAATGTTGAACAGAAAGTTTTAACTAGTTAAAGCTTTGTCACTGGGAGTTTATGCTATTACTAAATCTACAGGAAAGCAGGAGTCTTTATGTTTATTGTTCAAGGGCAAGACTGATATTATAAGAAGCCATTATTTAAAAACTTAGGAAACATGAAAGATGATGACACATACGAAGTCTGACACACGGACCAGAAACATCCATGAAGATGCTTAGAAACAGAGTGGCAAAGAATTATTCTGTAGTTTGATCTTTAAATTGTTTGGAGTGGCTCTTGTTTAAATTTATACTATTTATCTTGATTCACCTACTACAGTTCATTACTGTCATATAAAAGTAAGTTCGATAAAATACGAAGTTAGAAGCTGAAATCATGACTTTTCAGAAGGATGAATGTGATTAAGATAAGCTATTTATATGTTACTTCCCGATTTCTAACTCTCTAAATCATTTTGTTTTGTTTGCGGAACCGGGTGTTTGAACTCAGGTCCTTGCGCTTGCCAGGGAAGCGCGTATTCTGCTGAGCCATCTCCCCGGGCCCCTCTAAGTCATTTTTTTTTTAAATTTTATTTATTTATTTATTTGTGTGTGTGTGTGTGTGTGTGTGTGTGTGTGTGCGCGCGTGGCCAGCTCAGTCCACCAGGGGGCGGGGCTGGCTGGCATGTGGTGCTGGGGGATTGAACCGCGGTCCCTGTGCTTCACTAAGCCTGCTCTAAGAAGGTGCTTTAGACCACTGAGCCATCTCACCAGCCCCTCTAAGTCATTTTGTAAAAAATTAAATTATTTATAAGCCCCATTTGCGCAGGACAAATAATAAAAGTACAGAGACCTTAAATTCTTTCTTTAAAAAATGTATTTGGTATAGGGTCTGCAGGGTCTACAGGGCTCACAGGGTCTCACAATGTAGATCTGACTCATGGTGATCCTCCTGTTCTCAGCCTCCCAAGCACTGGGATTACAGGCGCGCACCACCACACCCAGTCTCAATGTCCATCGCATCACACCCCAGGGGCGGGGCCAGCATGGCAGGCCCAGGGATTGAACCCCAGCCACTATGCTCTGCCTAAGCAGACGCTTTATAAACTTTAAATTCTTAAAAAGAGCAAAGCATTTCAGTTATCAATGCAAAAGCAAGAACATAGGTCTGCCTAAAAGGCACTGTGAGTTTTCACTTGAAACACACATTTTCTTTACTCTTCCTCAGAGTCCTTGTTTGTTTTCTAGCCTTGCTCTTGAGCGCAAAGGGTGCACTTCTGTTCTCTACGCTAAGTCTGACAGTGGAGGTGGAGGTTACAGTGACATCCAGCTAATTTTTCTGAGATCAGAACAGGCACTTTCTTGTCCTCACTGTTTACAGTGTTCATACAAAGGAGACATAGGGGTTCTACAGTCTAAGTGCAGTAGTAATCGCACACTAAATTCAACAACCATACTGAAGCTACTTTGTGTTGAAATCTACATACAACTTCAGTTTTTAGAAATGAATGATGATAAAAATGTAAGACCATAAGAAGCAGAAACTGGCCAAGGAGATGGCTCAGTGGAATAAGCACTTCCCTGGCAAGCGCAAGGGCCTGAGTTCAATCCCCAGTTCTGCCACGAAGAAAAAAAAAAAGAAGTAGAAATGGATAACACTAAGTGCTCAGCACACAAGTTGAGGTTTTTGCCTCCCATTCAATTCCTTTTGCCAAAGAAAGATTGCATCAGCTTAACATGGTGGAGGTTAGAAGACAGAAACAAGTAACTCTGCGAACTAAAATACAAACATTTCGGTCTCATGCGGGCAATAATTTACAATTAAGTCATGCTTCATATATTAGTTATGCTTGATGAATGTTGGCCATTATTATTGTTCTTTACTAGATCTTCTATATTAACCTTCTCAATTGAGTTCTAAACCCTGGTGAAGACTGACCAGGCATTCAAATCTTCAAGAGTTTGTTGATTTGCCCAAAGTCTAGAATTCTGATTCTCAGTAAGGTTAAACTTTTAGGTGTATATCTTTAGTTTCCCTGCTTCTGATACCGGTAAGTTGAGTAGTTATGGTTTCACCAGCTAAAAATGCAAACACCTAAATGTTAATTAATAAAATATATTAAAATTTAAGATAAAACAACATGACTGATTCATAGTTCTATTTATTTACCTCTGGAGTAATGCTGAACTATTAATAATTTTATAGAGCTTCACCAAAACATTTTGCTAGTCCATAAAATGTTAAAATTATAGCTAAAGGGGCTGGGGAGATGGCTCAGTGTAATAAGCGCTTCCCTGGCAAGCGCAAGGACCTGAGTTCAATCCCCAGTTCTGG
>NW_004524640.1:6737958-6755018 GCF_000260255.1 Octodon degus
AAGTGTGTAGCAGGGTATTTTGATGGGGGTTTAACAGGAATGCATCTTTCTTTCCTTTCTTCCTCTCTCTCTCTCTCTCTCTCTCTCTCTCTCTCTCTCTCTCTCTCTCATTCTTTTCTTGATCCCTTCTGAGACTGAGTTTCACTACGCAGCTTAGGCTGGCCCCGATCTCACTTTGTAGCCCAGGCAGTTAGCCTCCTGCCTCAGCTTCCAGAGTGCTGGGACTATAGGCATACATCACCATGCCTGGCATTAATGTGTCTTTCACTGTAATACAATTCTCAAAATGTAGACCTTCATATTTTTCAACCCTCCTTACTTCCTTTTACTGACAACAATGGAAAATTGATAACTTCCTACTTCAATATTCCAGTTAACTAGAAGCTGTCAAATGCACTGTACCAAATGTTTAAACAATTGTTATTTAAAAAAAGCAACCAGAAACAAGAGAATTGGCTATACTACCTCAGTGTAACAATTCTCAAAAATTTGGTTAGCTCTTCTACTTATTAATTTGCAATACACATTTGCCACACACTCTGTGTGAAAGACCTTATAAATGTACAAGGATATGAGGATAATCGTTTGCTCACTCATTCACTCACTGATTAGTTGTTGTATTCAAAAATGTTCACTGAGTACCTATACTGTTGCCGATAGTGAGTAGTTAATTGCTAAGATTATGAACCATATAAGGTAGTGGGGCAGGTAAGACTTAGGTGCACACACCTGAATATAGAACATTATGTTAGAAACCCAGTTAAATATATGGAGAGAGTGTTTCTATTCAGTGGCTGTACTAACACTATTTGTGTACTTGCTCACCTACCTGCTATTTCATCAACCTGATCATTTGCCTTTATGGCTCTGCCTTGAATAAAGTTGGCCTAGAATACCTTTAAATTTTTATTTCTTGGGTAAACTTATTCTATAAGTATCACTCTTGCTTTTCGAGAGTGCTCTAGCTTACTTACTTTAAGCTTGCCTAAAGTTTCAAAGTGTGTTCCATTCTCCAAAGGTGGCGAAAAAAATATTAATCTCATCTATGTCTTTTACAAGTTTATAGGATTTGTTCACATAAAAGAAGCCCCATTTCTTACTTTCTTGGAAAGCAACTGCTTTTAAGTCATTTGATGAAAGGTACTTTTTAAATTCTACTGAATATAATTTAATCTTCCTTGGGTGATTTAGAAGTCATTATAGGATGTTAACAGTAGCTCAGAGTCATTTTGTCAATAGCTGTGGGTATAGGGTGTAGGAAGCCATCACAACTGTATTAGATTAAATTGATGGCAGAACTGGGTCATTCCCAAAATGCTACTTTCTTACATATACCAACTTGTCACTTGTTAACTTTTTCATTCTCTCTAAATTAAACATGCATTGCTATTTGTTTCTCAATAAAATTATTTAGAAAATTAATAAATTAAACATGCAAATTATTCTCCAATTTATTTAAATTTATTTAAAAAATCAGAATCCACCAAGTACTAGGAGTAAAACACATTTTTATCTTTCATACACTTTTAATTAATTCTGTAACAACCCAAAGTACTTACGTTTGCTGCACCAAGAAGTATTAATGTAGGCCCAAGACCTATCGTATATATAGATCTGAGCATCACGGACACAAGAAACGGTCGGATGCCCACAGGCTTGGAGAAGAAAAACAGCACAGAGGTGCAGACGGCTACTGCTACCCAAAGAAGGACCGAGAACAGCGGAGACAGTGTACCTGCGAAATATACGAAAGGTTTGTTTTCCCAAAGAACAAAACTAGAATATGTTAAAATATCTACAGTTCTATTTTGTAAGTTATAACAAGCCACAATGTACTGAATTTCAAAACAAGACCGTTGTAAACACTGTTTTAATTCTGAGAAAGGTCTTCGAATACATGACTCATTAGTACATGTTGAGAAAGTTAGTGATCAGTGTTAAGCTCCTCGAGGGCTCACTAGTTAACACTCTTCCCACTAGGCCTGCGAATCGTGTCTTTCTTTCTCCCTGATGAAGAGATTTGCTGAGCACTTTAGATAGACTCATCTTGCTTGAGAACCTTAGTTCAAAGTTTGATGAATGACCACTACAGGTACAACTGAATCATGTAAAATCAGTTATTTTTTCATTGAACACATACCCTTGCTTGTTCTATTACTACCAAGTTCCCATGTTGTAGATTCCCCTGAAGTATTCAGCATACAGAATACTTACCGTATTTCACTGAAAATAAGATTGGATCTTATATTAGTTTTTGCTCCAAAAGATGAAATGGGGCTTCTTTTCAGGGGCTGTCTTATTTTTTTCATGTCCAACAATCTACATGTATTCACTTACTCATGTATAAAAATTACATTTATTAATATACAAAATCTATAGCTATTCAAATACAGTCATGGTATCTTCTTCAGGAACACTGTTGAACCCTCAAAACCCTGAATTCCGGCCCAACTGCTTGCACCGCTATTTCCCGTAGAACCACTGGCCCTAATCTCTCATGTCCAGCCACAGAGATTTCCTGAAATGAGCCCTTCCTAGCCATGCAGCCCACTTGTAGAGCACTGGGAACACCACTGCCACACATGCTTCCCCCAAGTCAGGACCTCTTGCAGGCAGGGCTTCACAATGTGCCATCAAGTCAAGGGTTAACTGATGACTTTGGTGACAGGAATGGCAATAATAATGAGGATAGTTGAGAATGATGTTCCATGCAAAATTGATAATAAACTGCAAGCACCACAATCTAAAAATGTTTCTTTGCTCATAGGAGTACCTTAAGTATGACAGTTCCAACACAACACTGAATTAGGAAGATCCACAGTAGACACAACCACGTCCATGCATGTCAAGTGCACACAGGATGCAGGCTCTGTGTCTCTACTGTCATTTGGCAGTAGGTCTCGGGTTCATCTGTTTCCATGGTCCTTTACCACTCATCAAAGGCACCCACTTGGTTATTTGCAAGTCCTTAATATTAGCATTTATTTCAAGTATTAATATCAGTAATAATCTTTATGTTTAACTTTATGTTGCTGTTATTATTTTATCATTCAATATATCCATCATGTGTTACAAAGGAAGTACTAAATGTATCTCACTGCTTGGCCAGCTTAGCTAGGGGCTTATTTTAGAAGTAAGACTTAAATCATCAGCATCCTTGAAAAATCATGCATGGGCTTATGTTCCAATTAGGTTTTATGGAAAATCACAAATCTATATAAAAGGGATATAAGCTTTAACAATTTAACCTATGTGTATCTGTAGGAATGTGTATGAAAGCCAAGACAAGTTCTGAAAAAATATGTTATTTAATCATTAGATATTACACCCCTGGGGCGCGCTGAGACAGCAACTGAGACTGGGTGTAGTGGTGTGCACCTGCAATCCCAGCTCTTGGGAGAGTGTAAACAGGTGGATCACTACAAGTCAGATCTGATAGTGAGACCCTGAACACCTTGTAGGCCCCTCCCTAAAATACAAAAAATAAATAGTAAAATGAAATTGGTCCAGGTATATTTTTTCCAAGCAACTTCCTTGAAATCACAAAATGGGGTACATTTTTCCTGGAGAAGATATATAAATATATATCTTATATTATAAAATTATATATATATATATATATATATATATATATATAATTTTCTAGAAAGTATAGATAGCTCAATACTATTATCTGAAGAAAACAGCTTCACTGTTTAATCTTTTAAAATCTTTTATTTATTTATTTACTTGGTACAGAGTCTCCTCCAACTTGTAGTGGTCCTCCTGTCTCAGCCTCCCCAGTGCTGGGATTACAAGCCTGTGCCACCATGCCCAGTTGTGGGGGACAGGGCTAGCAAGGCATGGGTACTGGGTATCAAACCCACCTTGCACTTGCCAGGCAGATACTTAGACTGCTGAGCTATCTCCCTGCTCCAGTTTCACTTTTTTTAAAGACAATTATCTCAGAAAGGATAAAAAGAGGTCAATTCACTGCCTTTTGCATAGACAGACAGAATCAAGGAATCACCACCGGATCGCCCTCTGAAAGTTACATGTGCTGTGTCCGCAGAGCGCAATAAGAGGAAATACCTTTGGGCTGAATGAATCAGCTCTGGGACCTCAAAATCAGATCTATAGGGTGGTACAGTCAGAGGGGAAACAAAATGGGTATCTCTACAGTTCCTTTTATAAATCTCTCATAGTAGTTCTTATCAACCTATCTTTGTTATTTCTAAAATGTAGTTTCAGATGCAAAACACCTTGAGTGCTTTGAGGCGCAGAGCTCATGTATTATCCTGAGAACTCTGGGATTACCTGTTTTCCTTCAATAAATTCTGTATAGACATTAATTCATAGTTGTTATGACTTGTGTCTAATTGTCCCCTCAAAGTCTCACGCGGTGATAGGGCTTTGGGTTTCTTAGGTTTTGATTAATCATGATCCAATGCTGGGATTATGGGTATGAGCGCTGCTAGGATTATAGGTGTGAATGCTGCTGGGATTATGGGTGTGAATGCTGCTGGGATTATGGGTGTGAATGCTGCTGGGATTATGGGTGTGGGTGCTACAACTGGCCTGGGGAGATAGCCTGGAGGCAGTATAAGGAAGGGAGGGAGGCTGGCCTCTGCCACTGCTCCTCCCTTTTGCTCTTGCTGTTTTGTTGTTTTCCGCCACCATGAATTGCTGCCTTCTGCCATGTGCCACTCTGCCTTGGAGCCAGCGGAGTACGAACTGAAACCTCCACAACCTGTGAGCTAAACAAACGTTTCCTTCCCTAATTTTGGGTGTCAGGTATTTTGTCCCAGCAACGAGAGAAAAGTAATCGAGACAATAGTAAATTCTACTGTTATAAATCTCAAAAAATAGATTCTATGTCTATGAAAACATGATCTAACCACAGACTACTTGGCTTCATAGATCTCAACGAGCCACAGAAAGAAACATGCTTTCAACATTTCTCCTTCTTACTAGGACTTGAGTCTCCATCAGAAAGCACATTCTGAGGGGCTGAAGGCAGAGTCTGGGCCAGCCACAGGCGCTGTCTGGCAGCCATATTTGTCTGTCAAGTAAATAAACGGAAGCATGCTGTGTGGATTCATTCTGAATAAATTACTAATTCTCTTTTTATAAATTCTGAACTTTATGCAGCTTTGTTTTTTAACGTCATAATAAAACTACCAGGATCTTCAAGGCACATCTCACAAGGCTCCGCCAGTCACGTGACTCTTCGGTATAATTTACATGTCTTGGTGTGACGTTCCAAAGGTGTCAGATTAGGCACCGATAGTGACAATGTGCTTCATCCCAAGTGCCTGATAAACTGATCATGTCTTAATTCTTTCCCAAACCCTATCTGGCTTGCTGAGATGTCCTCTTGATTATATATGAAATTATGCCCATGCGCTTCAAATGACCTTGTTCCCTCCATAGAAAGAACTCAGAGTGTGTTGAGCATAGTATCTTACGTATCATTTAATGCTGAATATATCTGCAGAATGAATACATACACCTAAAATTTATTTTAAAATACTATTAGTGGACAATGATATCTGTAATTATCTTCTGTAAGAATGATCATGCTGGTTGCAATCTGAAAACTCCATGCTAAAAAAAGAAACTAAAAGGGGCCGGGGAGATGGCTCAGTGGAATAAGCGCTTCCCTGGCAAGCACAAGGGCCTAAGTTCAATCCCCGGTTCCGGAAAAAAAAAAAAAAAAGAAACTAAAATCTCTCCAGCAACTCTACAATGAATAGCACAGATTTTCTGAACCAATGCTTACCCATGAAGGGGAAATATTTTCCTCTTCTTAGTACTTTATATTTTTTTACCAATTTTCTGTAAGAAGCACGTATTACATTTATGATGGGAAAATAGTTTTAGACATCTTTACACATTTTTAAGTCTCAGAAAGTAGGAAGCTCATCCTGTATGAAGGAAAATTCAGACAGCTAAATTGGAAACTTCAGTGCACATACTGTGCTCTCCACCTCATGCTGATTTGCGTATCATTTACAAAACACGGTTTCTTCTCCATTTTCTCCATTCCTCAGACTCCCCCACAGCCTCCTAAGACTTTGCTGTTTCTTCCGCTTGGATCCAGCTCAAATCCCATAATCCATGGATCACCCTTGTAACTTCCTCATCTCTTCATCCCTTACCCACACCATGAGCTTCTTGAGGCCAAGTACAATTTTACTAATCTTTGTATCTCTGGGGCATAGCAGGCTGCCTGGCACCCAGTGTGACCCCATCCATGCTCCATGAGTTGACTGAATTGAAATCATCTTCAAGAAATTTATTTTCCTTAACATAAAGCACATGTGGGGAAAACAATTACACCCCATACTTGGAAATGCATTGTTAAAAAGCACTGGTTGTCTTTGTAGAGGAAATTCCAATTGCACCACCTTTCTCCACAGAGTAGCCTGCTTCTGCCAAGTGACAGCCACCCAGACAGCTGGCATGGCAATCATTAACAGACTCCTCAGCATCGACAGTTGCTGCGCAGCCTGCTAAGGAGCGGAGATCTACTGTCTGTAGTACAGAGCTGGAGGTGCCCTCCAAATCAGTCCTCGGAGAATGAGCTCACCCTTAAGTATCTTAAAAAAAAAAAAATTATTGTACAACAGCACTCTGGCTGATGGAGGACACTGTTCTTTCAGTTAATATTGTAACCCAAGTGGAACCCAGACATCTGGGCACAAGAAATTCCCAGTGGCTCAGGTATTATTGGGCTGGAAAATATACCTGGAGAAAGCACACACAGCCCTGCTCCCTCGGCAGCCCCTCCCCAACAGTCTCTTTGGTCTCTGTGACCCTGGAGAGCATGCATCAGGATCTAGGCTTAGAAAGGGCGGCACGGTTAGCCAGAGGCTCTTGGGTTGCCCTAAGATCTACTATGTAATTTCACCATCAGCTCCCATACTCAGAACTGTGTGATCTCAGGGTGCAAAAGAATCTTTATATTCACTTTTTCTTTTTAAACATATTTTCAAAAATCTTCAAGACTTACAGAGTAGTTGTAAAAGTAACACAAATATTCCACATACCTTTCACCTAGATTTCCTAAATTCCAACATCTTACATAATCACGTTACAGTGATCAGTATCAGGAAATGCCGCATGGATGAGCCATGTGTACCTAAACTCTCTGACCGACGTTCATCAACTGCCCAATTAACATCCATCTCCTGGGCCAGCACCACACACTGCACGTTGTTATCACGTCTCTTCAGTCTCTCAATTTGGACAGTTCTTTGATCTGCCTTTCATGAGCCTGGTAACTTGAAGAAGTAACAGCCAACTGTTACACAGAATGATCCTCCTCGGTTGCGGTTTGTCTGAAATTTCCCGTTTACTCACTTTGTTTGGTAAGTTGTACGTCTTCCTCAGTGCACCCTGTCAGGGGACTCAGGGCACTGCTGTCTCGTTCCTGGCAACAGCAAGGTTGATTACTTGAAGCACCTTCCCCCCTTTAAAGTTACTTTTGTACTTGGAAGGATGTTGTGAAAGACGTACATTAAGACTGTGTCGATTTTCTGTTTTTCACCATATTTTTTCACAAGGTAATCACATCTTAGTTTTAGCCACCACTGATAATTCTTACTACGGTGATGTTTGTGTTACCAGCGACACTCTGTCTCCATCATTCTTCGTATTTTATTAACTATAATACTAATTGTGTGCAAGAACTCCCTTTCTTGTCAGTGTGGATTTCTGAATTCTGATTTTATTCTGAGTCGGAATGCATTCACATCAACGTTTTCTTTTCTCAGTACTCTCAGATGTGGCAATCGGAAAGCCTTGCAAATTGGATCCTGTGTTCTCACACGTTCCCATCATTGTTTTGAGCATTTCTTAGAGGAATTTTAGTCTTATACTCCATCTTTAGATGACTTCAAAGAGAGTAAGTTTAGCTTGTTTGAAAAAAATAAATCCAGTATTTAAAAATTTTCGATCACTAGCCCAGAATTTTCCTTCTCTGCATGGTTCTGATGGCCAAGTATATTGCTTGTTCTTGACTTTGTTCCTTCAGCTTTCCTAGTGTGAAGCTGAGGCTTGGCGGCGGGGCCCACCCTGAACAAAATTTTAGCTTTATTCATGGAGTAATAATCAAATAATCCAGCCAAAACTATATGCAGAATCCAGACACATCTTGGGGTTCCACAGTGCCCTTGCTCCTCTTTCTATGCCCAATACCTACACTCAGAAGCAGTAAGATTAAACCACTGTCTTGGTTACTACTGTTAACTCCTGTTCAAGAGGTCTTTTATAAGAATAGAGTCTCATCTGCATTGATGGTGAAGCATCATGTTTTCCAGGCTTGTGGTTTTGGTCCTATTTCATTTGGAAGTGGGGCAAATCCTCCTAGCCATGTGTGTTTGAAACCCTGTTCAAGAATCAATTATATCAGCAATACCTGGTGAGCTCATTAAAAAAAAAATTACATATATATAGACTGTATTCTGAATTATTGGGCAAAATTTAAACCTCAACTTCTTTATCAAATGGTGAAATGTACTAGAATGAAGGCCTTACTTTACTGGTTGTCAGGCAGCAAAGTAAATTTATGAATGTGAAGGGTCCATCATTTTGTTTGGGCCAACCTAACTGACAGGCAATATCAGCTGCTGCTATTATTGATATTGCCACTATAACCATTATTAGTCAGGCTAGTAATAAAAATGCATCAGCTTTCTCCTGAGTAAGAGCCACTGTCCCAAGGGATGGCCTTTCCTCTCACCACTGCATTTCGTGTGCAATTGGTGGCAGCTGACGTTACCTCTGTGGTCAGGTAAGGGATACTGTGGAGAGAAACCCAGGGAAAACTAGATGCTGCATAGGGGGCTCTGCTATCTAAGCTTCCACTAAGTTACTGATGGAGAAAGGTCTTAGATTAGACCCGAATAGGTTAGCCTGCTCCTCTAAGGTCTGCCAGTTAGGGCCTCCCTAGCCTGCCATCTCTTCCTCTGTCAAATGAAGGTGTGATATTAAATGATTTCCAAAGTGGTCTCCATCTCTGGAGACTTCATGTTTCTATCAACTAGGACTCTGCCATCTGCCCTCTGCATACTGTGAGCAGGTGGCCAGCGTTCGCCATTTCACGTGGGACTTCTCTCCTGACAAGTTACATTCCCTGGGCCAGGAGTTCATACACACAGGAAAGCGGAAGTTGATTCCACTTCCTGGTACACAATGGATGAACCAATGTTCGCCATGTTTTCGCTGCTCGTTCACTCCTGCAGCCATTCCATCGCCAAAGAATCTTCGATTATTGGCATGCCTTCGTCCAGCAGCAAACTACATCCACGATCACTCAACTGCAGCTAAAAGTGAAGACTGATGTCTACATTACCCAGCATGCACTGGGAACAGAGTAGGCTACTCTTGAATGCCCATGTCTGTTCCTGCTCATCTTTAGTTCATCTGAAATAAGCTTCATTGGCTGTTGTTTTCCTCACACCAGAGGCTGACCCTGATAATATGAGTAATTACCTTGTAACAATAACTAGTCAACTCTATCCACTGCATAAGGGATCATCCATCTAAATTCTTTGCATCTATCATTTCATTAAACTCTCGTAATAATTTTACAAACAGATGACATGCAAAAGCACTCTATGCTTGGTCTTTTTGAAGAATCTCTGTCTTGATTTTCATAGTGGCCGTACTAATTTACATACCCTCAGTCTTTCACAGAGAGCACATTGGCCAAGCAATGGCCGTGACTCATCCACATGGCTGCACTGACAAAGGTTCTACAATCTGAGGTGCAGGATCTCAGGATAAATCCTGAGGGCATTTCACTGACCTTCTCAGACCAAAAAGCTACAACTCTTGTTGCACAGGTCCTGCTTTACCTTGGTCTTAACCATCCAGTAGAAAAGTATGAAGACGAAATATAGGAAGCAAAACCATGTTGTTATGTTGAGCTGTGGGGGACTCAGGTCAATAATTTCTGACATTGCCAGTTAAACAGAAGACCCAATGCTATTATGGCCTACAGGACTCTTTTAGAATATTTTGCTGAGTTTACATACCTATAATATTCAATAAGGGAACTTAAAAAAAATGGGGTATAACTATGAATGTCCATTTTGTATCTGTGTATTCAAAGTGGTTGGGATAGATATATAGTTGCATTCTCTTAATGAATAGAATGATTTGTTCTAATGGTGTTTGTAAACAGGATCACAAGTCTGCATCTTGTACAGCAATTAACCACAAAGAATATATGCAGTGTATTATTTGTTGAAACTGTACTTTTGATTTGATTTGAAACTGTCTCATTGCTATATGTTTATCAATAAAACTTTGAAAAAAAAAAAAGTAGGGGGCGGCTTTCCTTTACCCCTACAGCCTTGCCAACATTCATTGTTTTGTGTATTCCTGATCAACGCTATTCTGACAAGAGTGAGATAGAATTTAAATGTAATTTTAATTTGCATTTCTCTGGAGGTAAATATTCTTTTCATACACTTTTTGACCATTTGAAGTGCCTTTGATAAGTATCTATTCAGTCTGTTTGCCCAGATTTCTTACTGGATTTATTGCTTTTTAAGAGTTCTTTATATATTCTGGGTATTACTTCTTTATCGGAAGAGTAACTAGCAAAGCTTTCCTGCCATTTGGTGGATTGTCTCCACTTTGCCTCTTGTTTTCTGTGTTGTACAGAAGCTTTTCAATGTGATATCATCTCATTTGTTGATTCTTGATATCATTTCCTATAGTTTCAGAGCCCTGTTGAGGAAATCTTGGTCCTTGCTGAAGGTTTTGACTGTTTCTCTTATGTGGTTTTCCAGCAGCTTTAATGGTTCTGGCTTTATATATAATTCTTGATTCATCTTGATTTGATTTTAGTACAAACAGCAAGATAGGAATGTAGTTGAATTTTCTGTTTGTAGCCCACCAGTTTTCTCAGTACCATTTGTTGAACAGACTTTTCTTCCACATATGTTTTTGGCCACTTTGTCAAAAAAAAAAAAAAAAAAAAAAAAAGTGGATGGCTGCAGGTGTTTGGGTCTGAGTCTGTGTCTTCTATTGTATCCCACAGGTCTATAGCTCTGTTTTGGTGCCAGCATCATATTGGCTTTGTTCCTGTGGCTTTACAGTATAGCTTGAAGTCACACACACACACATATTATAGCAGTACAATCCACAACAGCTACACAGTGGAAACAGCCAAGATGCCCATCACTGGATGGATGGGTAAAGAAAATAGGGCACGTACACACAGAGAACTAGTAGGCGTACACAGAATTCAATCATGCCATTTGCAGGAAAACATGGAACCAGAAACTATCATGTTGAGTGAAATCAGTCAGATTCACGAAGTTAAATATTCCATGTTTTCTCTTATATGAGGAGCCTAAAAGATATATGTGAAATTAATAAATAAGTAATTAAAATGAAAGCGGGAGGACAGGAAACCAGAAGACAGAGTTCTAGAAAGAAAACGAGGACAAATGCAAAGAGGAGACAAAAGGGGAGGGGAGATTAAAATTAAGATATAAATACTCATGCACCAAATCTCCCAAATAAACCCATCATCATATAATACTAACATGTCGTGATCAAATGAAATGCACTTTATGGTTTTGTTTTGTTTTGTTTCTTTTTTTTTGGTACTGGAGATCGAACTCAGGACCTTGCACTTGCCAGGCAGGCACTTATGCTGCTGAGAGGTTTCCTATCCCTTTATGGTTATTATTAGCTGACTGTTCCAATTCATTCCATATCCATTCCAAAGTAACTTACCTGATTGTGTCCCAGAACTATAACACACTCTTCTATGCACTTTACCAAACTTTGTTTCCCAAATCCTATCCTCTAGCATATTTCTGCTGTATTTTCCACTTTAATTACCATGTTATAATTTCTCTTGTTTTTGCTTTTGTAAATCATCATGTATTATTAGCTTAATTATACTAATTTCAGAGTTAACATTCTTTATTCTACATTACTATATGCTGTCTTATGTTGCACATATTGAGAAAAAAATGATTAAATTCCTTTGGGTCACAATAATTGGGCAGAAATAATAACTTTAATCACTCTATTTGCTAATATATATTATAGTTGTAAGGGCTACCTTGTGTATGAGCTTATTATAGAATACCACATCTATTTTCCCAAGTTTTCCGTCTGCATTACCTGCTAGCATACTTCATTTTCACTCAGGAAAAATTATTTAACAAGAATTAAGTGGTATTGATTTCAAAGTTCTGCAGTTAAGGAATTCCTTTCTAATTTTAGAACCCTGCGACACATCATTTGAAGAGAGACAGCACTTGCCTTCATCTCCATCGTCCCCAAATGGGTAGAAGAGGGCCACGGCAAGATTGATGAACACTGCTAGGTTGAAGGAGATGCTGCCCCAGAGGGAGATGTGCCTCGAGAACCAGAACAGAGCAGGGTTGTCTAGGAAGCAAAAAGAGCAAAGGAACAGGACAGAAAACAGAATTATTCCAACACACAAGCCTTACTGAAGTAGCACTGCACCAACTGCAGTTGGGTGAACCATTATGGTAAAAGCATTGATTATGATTTACTTTAGAAGTTTATCAACAATTATTAGTACCATGGGAGGTTACGTTGGATTCCTTATTTCATCCTTTAGGTAGTTTGTACCTAAACTGCTGCAGAAGATGAGTAATTTTGCAACTGCTGAGAATCGTCAGAAAAGGTGACCTCGCATCAATCCCCAGAGCAGATTACAGAAAAAGTACGTTAAAAGGCAACTGGGACCCTTCTTAATGGAATAGCATACATCACGTCCCCCAACAATTTGGCAATATTGACAGCTGGTCTTACTGTCATGACTCAAAAGTCAAATTAAAAAATTAAATCCCTCATCACAGAACTATCTTTAATGAAAATCGCTACGACACACTCATAGCCACCTGAAACTCTGAAACATAACACTGGGGCATAATAATATCTACAGAGAATTAGTGATTTACAATAATATCTACATTTTAAAGTGCAATGCTTTCTAATAACATGTTGGGCTTAAGCAGCAGAAGAAAATGAAATCTTCAATAAGAATTATCAGTAAGTGCCAGAGGCATTTCTGATATTTACAGAAGGACTCCATGCATGTTATCAGCAATAAATCAGAAATACATGTATTGACTATGATTTACATTAACTGAAAGTCAGTTCCTTCCACCTCTCCTTCATAAGAAACATAGCTGTAGTGCCTATCATTTCTAATGGAAGCCAAGTTTATCAGCCTGCCCTGGGTACATGCATGACTACTTTAAGTTTTCTTGATTCTCTGAGTTTTAATAGTTTAACATCAGTATTAAAATGTTGGCATTAGAAGGGAAGGGGCAGTGCACTGATTCCAAATAGAAGTGATCACTTTTTGGATACTGCATTAGTCACTGGGAAGAAATCATCCCTGACACCCACAATTTAAAGGAGTAAAGAAGGACAGCTTTATTTGGTTCACAGTTTCCAGTGGGTTCAGTCCGTGGTTGGCTGGTTCCAAGGTAGAAATGCATGGGGCAGGACATAATGGAGCTAAGCTGACCAGCCTATGGCAGCCAGGAAGCAGAGGAAGAGGGAGGAGCCAGGGAAGGACACACCCCCTAGGTCATGCCCCAAAGGACCTGCCTCCAGCCAGGCCCCATCTCTGAAGAGAAGAGATTTCAGGCAGATATTTTAGATCTAAATCATAACAGATACACCCTCTGAATCTCAATCTAGAGTTTGCTGCCTATTGCAAACTGCACTCTTTACTACATTTCTCTTGAAATGGAATATTTCTGATTGGAAGAGGTTACAATTAGCCATGGTACTGGCTAATGAACAATGAATGATAAGCATCTACATCTCCATTATTTCTGAATTGAGTCCTCATTTTTAAAAAGCAGACTAATAAGAATATTAGAAGATGCTGATACATATGTTTACAAAAACAAGTGCTCACTACACATAGACCAAATGAATTAGAGTTGCCTATAACCTCATAATAAACAGCTTCTAATTTTCAAATAAATGTATGCTGGAAATAACTTGTTTTATTCTTGATAAACACGTAACACATTTTTTTAAAAAGCACAAATCCTAGAGAACTACTTCATTATTCAATTTGTTTTTAGGGGGAGCGTGTCAACATAAATGTATGTTTTTCAGGTGTTTTAAATAAAATTGAGTCTTTATATTTATTTTGGACACCAAAAATCTTCACTAAATTTCATAGGCTCTATATGATAAAATGCTAAGGGACAACAATTTTTCTCTTGACTTTTTTTCAAAAATTTTTCTAAGAAAGTCAAAACTTCATGCCACAATCTTATATCCAAAGAAGGAGATTCTCAAGCTGGCCTCAAATTCCTAAGTGATAGTCATTAAAGTTCCTAGAAAACTAGTATGATGAAACACTGTTGAATGGAAGCAATGTGAATGAATGCTTGCATGTCTGGAAACTTCTCCAAAGAACAAGAAAGACTTAATCATCAGTTTCCTCCTATCAAATAAAAAGCAATGCAGAAAGAAAGAAAGAAAAAAAAAAAAACCCTCATGTCTTGAACACAGAATCATCAACTCAGTCACAGGACAACAGAGGAGCAGGATGCTGTTGCCTATGTCTCCCCACCCTACTACCCATTGTCAAGGCCCAGAGTGTAGAACTGCAGCTGTCCAACACTGGAAGCTCACAGCTACAACCTGTGATCTGTGATATGTGTATAAAACTTCAGTGCCTCGGGACCCATTTACGGCACACAATGGAACATAATGGCTAACAAGAGGACACATGCCTTTAAGCCTAGTACCTTCAGGAGGCTGAGGAAGGAGGATCACCATGGGTTCAAGGCCAGCCTGGGCTACACAGTGAGTTTAAAGCCAGACTGAACTACACAGTGAGACCATGTATCAAAAAACGTTGGGAGAAACACTGAAATGCTTTCTCTTCAAATTCTTGTTTCTTGATTTTCTTAAGTAACACATATGAACTTCATGCCAAAAAATGTTTTAAAAATTCTATTCTTTGTAGAAATGGCTTAAAACTAGGCTCCTCATTAACAGGTGATGTAATTACTCAGGGTTTTGTGTTTTCATTAAGCTGCAGGGGTCTCAGCTCCACTTGAAGACTGAGCCTACACTCTTAAGCCTACAAGTGATTTCAGTAACATCAAATAGGCAAGGAATTAAAAATCAATTCAAACAAATTGGCATCAGGTGTCCCAAAGTACCATTCTGCGCAAAGCCTCCATTTCAGGTTATTGTACTTACTCCTGATTTTCCTCTGCCACTTCATTTCATTGTAGAGATCTTCTGTTTGCTGGAAGAAGTCATTCACTTTACTTCCTTGTTCATCCCTTTCTGTTGTGTTAAACACACGGCACTTGGATTCTCGCGTGAGGAATTCACATATATTGGGAACAGGAAAGACTATTTGTTCCATTGTCCTGTCATGTCGAACAATCTGAAAACATTGATTTGCGTTCACATTTAGCCTTTTGTACACCTCGGTCTCAGGCTATGTTTTGTTTTTGCAATAAGCTAACTGATCATATATGACAAATCTTACAAAGGCAACACTCAAAACTCAATAATAGCATTACTGTTCAAAAACAAAAAAACACACTGAGAGAGAAATTAGGGAAACCACACCTTTCACATCAGCATCCAATAAAATGAAATATTTAGGAATCAATCTAACAAAGGAAGTAAAAGATCTATACAGTGAAAATTACAGTACTCTAAAAAAAGAGATTGAAGAGGATTTCAAAAACTGGATATTCCTTGCTCATGGATAGCAAGAAATGACATTGTGAAAATGGCCATACTCCCAAAATTGTTAAATAAAATTCTGATTAAAACACCACTAGTATTCCTCCCAGATCTACAGAAAACATTCCTAAAATTCATCTGGAACTAGAAGAGACCCAAAATATCAAAAGCAATCCTGGGCAACCAAGGAAAGGCAGGAGGCGTCACAATCCCTAGCTGAAATTATACTGTAAAGCTACTGTGATAAAATCAGCATGATGCTGGCATAAAGAGAGACCTGAGGATCAAGGGAACAGATTAGAAGATGCAGAACAACTACAGACACACTCAGCCGCCTTATCTTTGACAAAGGGGCCAAACACATGCCCTGGAAGAAAGACAGCCTCTTTAATAAATGGTGCTGGAAAAACTGGCTTTCCACATGCTGAAGGCTAAAAATAGACCCATGCGTATCATGACGCAATGAACTAAAGTTGAAATGGATCAAAACTTTAAACATTACACCAGAAACACTATATCTACTGAAGGAGAAAACAGGTGGAAATCTTGAAAACACAGAGGTAGGTGGAGAGTTCATGAACCAAAACCAAACTGCAACAAGAAGTACTTCAAAGAATCAACAAATGGGATCTCATCTCATTGAAACCTTTTTACAAGTCAAAAGAAACTACCGAAAGAGTAAAAAGAAGACCAATGAAATGGGAAAATGTTTCAGCTACCCATCCCTCTGAGAAAGGACTTCTACCTAGAACATATAAAGGACTTCAAAAAATCATGCCCTCAAAATTCAAAGAAACAATCAAAACATGGGCAACTGAGATGAATATACACTCCTCAGATGAAGAAATACAAATGGCAAATAAATAATGAAAAAATATTCAATGTTGTTGCTTATTTGAGAAATGCAAATTAAATCAACACAGAAACTCCATCTCACACCAGAAAGAGAAGCTATGAATCAGTCAATAACAAATGCAGGCAGGACTGTGGGGAAAGAGGAACCCTTCTGCCTGTTGGTGGGAGAACAGCCTAGCGCAACAACTGTGGAAATCAGTGTGAATATTCCTCAAAAAACTAGGATCACAGGTCCAATTCAGCTCAGCTATTCTCTTTCTGGATATTTTTTCAGAAGAACTGAAAACATCATACCACAACGATATATGCGCACCCATATTTATAGCAGCGCAATTTGTCACAGCTAACTCTTAGAAACAAACTAAATGCTCGTCAACTGAGAAATGGATAAGAAAGATGTGCTATTTTATACAATGGAGTACTACTCAGCTACAAGAAAGATAAACTTGAGGCTTTTATAGGTAAATGAATGCAACTAG
>NW_004524640.1:6755727-6768507 GCF_000260255.1 Octodon degus
CTATCTATCCTATTACCAAAAAACTGCCATGTTGAAATACCTAAAACAACAGCCTACTATCCTACTTTGCATTTTTTTTCTCTACATAAGAAATACTAATTGATGAGTATTTCATAAACACCATACCTGGTTATAAAGAAGAAAACTTTAAATCATTCATTCTTTCTGGATTAGCATTAGACTTTTACCACTTATTTTCATGTTCATGAGGTATATCAGAGACCTACGCTGGTCTTATTTAGCAAGTGGCCAACAGAGAACTCTTAAAGCGAACACTTACTGGTATCCTGTTCTTACTCTGTTCTTCTTACAAAGGCCTCTGGGTAATGAGTGACACACTCAGCACCATGTACCCCAAATCTAAGAGTAAGGTGTTCCACATCATTAAAAGTTTTATTCATACCACAACATGCTTGTAGGAATAACATTCACTTAAACATAAACTCATAATACTATTATCTTCAGCCTCCTGTATTTAATATTCACAGCCATTTAACATTAGGCAAAATAGGCTGGGTATTTTCATATAGCTTCCTACATCACAAGGGCTGAAAGCCTAAATTTCAAGGTCCCCCTCAGTCTCTAAGGACTGCTGTAACCCAGAGGAGTGATCTGACTTTCTTTCACCCTTGACTGATGTAGTGGTGGGCATGTGATGTAGTTCTAGCAAAACAGCATAAGAAAAAAAATCTCTTGGGGCAGAAGTCAAGAGAAAAAGCTTCCAGACAATATTGTAATCCTCATAAAGGCAGAGAGCCTTGAAAGATCAATAAGAGCAATAGCAGGGCTGGCCAAATAGCTCAGTGGATTAAAGCGCCTGCACGCAGGCACAGGGGCTGGGGATTCGATCCCTAGGCCTGCTATGCCAGCCCCACCCCTGGGAGGCACTGAGATGGTGATTGAGACTGGGCACGGTGGTGCACGCCTGTAATCCCACCACTTGGGAGGCTGTAAACAGGAGAATCACTACAAGATCAATCTAATAGTGAGACCCTGAACACCCTGTAGACCCTTCCCTAAAATACAAAAAAAAAGAAAAAAAGCAATAACAAAAACTCAATACACAAAAACAAATGTTCTTTTTTTCCTGTACCCTCTTTCTGCTTGCTCAGAATAAATGGCAGTATAAAGGCATGATGCCTGAACTTCTGGCAGCCATTTTGCAACCCTGAGGTGAGATATCTCCAACATGATTAGGAATCAAATAGAAAGATGTTTACAGACATCGCTGAATGAATTATAGAACTACTGGTACCTCTGGACTACCTGTAAGATAACAGACACTTATTCTTTGAATAATTGTCAGTCTGCTACTTTGTTAAATTTGTAACTCAGAGAGCACATTGGCCAAGTAATGGCCATGACTTATCCACATGGCTGACACTGACAAAGGTTCTACAATCTGAGGTACAGGATCTCAGGATAAATCCTGAGGGGATTTCACTGACCTTAGCAGACCCAAAAGCTACAACTCTTGTTGCACAGGTCCTGCTTTACCTTGGTCTTAACCATCCAGCAGAAAAGTATAAAAACAAAGTATAAGAAGTAAAGCCATGCTGTTATGTTGAGCTATAGGGGACTCAGGTCAACAATTTCTGACATTGCCAGTGAAGCAGAAGACCCAATACTATTATGGACTACTGGACTCTTTTAGAATATTTTGCTGTGTTTACACAACTATAATATTCAAATAAAGGAACTTAACACAAAAAGGGGATACAGATGAATGTCCATTTTGTATCTGTGTATTCAAAGTGGTTAGGATAGATATATAGTTACATTCTCTTAATGAATAGAGGGATTTGTTCTAATGGTGTTTGTAAATAGGATATCATGTCCGCATCTTGTACAGCAATTAACCACTAGGAAGAATGTATGCAGTATGTTAGTTATTGAAACTGTCCTACCAATTTGGTTTGAAACTGTCTCATTGCTATTTGTTTCTCAATAAAATTATGGGAAAAAAATAAATAAATAAAATAAATTCGTAACTGATAGAATTCTAAATAATCTGTTACGTATCCAAACTATAAATAAAAAAATTGACCTAAACAAAATAAAATTTCATATAGTGTTAAATAAAAATTCTTACAAAGAAGTTTAAAAAATGACTTACATAAAGTAATTGGGATAGTGGGTCTGATAGGCAACCAGACAAAAATCTGATAAAAAGTCTGCTTAAGCCAACAGGGTCAGATATGAACAGAACTACTCAGGGTACATGAACGACGCAGACCCCTGATTACGATAAGTGAAGCTATTCAGTCCCTTCATGAAATGTCATGTTCAACTCTGGTGGTCACATTTTACAAAGGGCACTGACAAACTGAGGGGTTCCACAAAGGACATGGGAATCTGCTCATGGCAACAAGCCAACTAGGGTTCATACACACACATGATGCAACAAACGTTGATTTGTAGGTGAGACACTTAGGGGAATTCCAAGGGAAAAACACAACCCAAGCCCTAATCAGTAAAAGCTTGAAACTTAGCGACCATGCTAAGTTCTTTAATTGTGAAAGCCTTCCTCTCGGGAGGGGAGCAAATGAGCAGGAGTGAACAGTGAAACGGGCTGTGGGAACTCTGTGTGCAAAGCTGCGTTTCTACTAATGACTAGAACTGCTCCCAGTTCAGTTGTTTTCCTTCTGAAGAAGTGAGATGTCTATCAGTAGAGTTTAAGGGAGAAGTGAGATCCTTCCAGGGAAACGCCTCCTTGGATGGCTGACCAGAACGGAGGCCCTTTCTGTTTACATGCTTGTGAAGCTTCTACCTTACAGAGAAGCTACTGTTTTCACTAATATCAATCCTGTAGTGATCTTTCAGATACGCCGGTCAGTTTTGGAAATACAAAGATAATGGAGGCTGATCCCTGTCTAACTCAGGACAAGGGACATACAAATGCAGCTGCCCATATTCCAATGGGACCTTCTGTCTTTATAAGTTAATCATCACAGGCATTTTGTTACAATAACATCAAAGTTGACTAAAATGGATGCACAACCTGACTTTAAGCCCTGCCCTGTATGTGTATGTATTATGAATACGATATAGGTGTCCTTATGTAGCTATATTTTCCCATCTAGCCAGGAAGCAGAGCTGCTTTCCTAACAGTTGTTCCTTTCCTATGCTGAGTCATTCTTCTTTGTATTTCTTCCTTCTATCTGAAGCCTTTTAGTTAAATTTGTATTAAATCTTTCCTATGCTCTTCAGGGCACTCGTGTCTATGAACATGTACCCTGAAATGCCCCAAGGAACATTAATCACTGTTTTCTCCACATTTCCTTGGCCTTTTTCAAACAGTTACTGTACAGAGTTCTCCTCTTCAGTGTGAACTGTTTGAGAGCGAGTGTCCAGTAAATATTAACTGCGTGTGTGTAGTTACAGCTATATCTCTCTCCACAGATAGAAAATCAATAAAATCACAGACAGCAGCCTCCACCTCTCGGGCATTAACTACACCCGAATCCGGCCCACTCTCCCTGCTACTTACCCCCTGCTCTCTTCTGGCGTCCTAGCTTTGTACTTGGGGTCTTCCCTAGGACCTTCGCTAGGATCCCCATGGCCCATGACCTATTTGGATTAATTCCTCAGGCCTCCTGACTATTGTGCTTCCCAGTTCCCACGCAAACAATGCACCGAACAGCGCTGGCTGCTGGTCTGGTCCTGGGTTCAGTTAGGCCACGTCTGACACCAAAGCTGCAGTGCTGTAAGTTCTTATAAACAGGAGGAAGGCTTTCACTTCATGACCTAAGGTGATGATAATGCACATTATGCCAAAGCTCTGGCAAGGGACACAGTAAAGCACAGTCATAGAGTACTGATGTCCACCCTTTGTCCTATTGAAAACTAAAAAATATCTGCCACAATGAATGAATGTAGTTATGAAGGTAAATCAGCACTGACAAGCATCACATACTCTGTTTGGCTCTGCCTGATTAGTCCTGCAAAGTAGTGTCAAAGTGATACTACAGCTAGTAGGTGACAGCCAGATGGGTCTCCCAATGCACAAGGATAAGTCCATCTTGACACCCACCTCCTGAACTGGCCCTGTCCACTGAACAATTCCTCATTTGTGGGGTGAAGGAGTTAATTGCTACATATTAAAAACAGAAACCACTAAAGTACCCCAAGTTTATGATGTCAATTAGAGGAATTCACCAGTGCCTTCTGTGTTGTCTAAGCTTTCATCTCTTTTTTCCTCTTTTCAAAGAGTACATGTTTGCAGTACATAATGATTATCCTCACGGTGGGGAACTGGTATATGTGTAGAACACGTCTCAACTTTTTTGTCTCTCTTTCCCTCCCCTTCATCTCTCTTTTCCTCTCACCATATCCTACTCCCTCTCCTTTTGAGTACTTAAGGCACACAGAGAGCTCAATCAGAACAAGCCTTCCACAATTTTTTGGTAAAAATAAACATTTCTTGAATGAGGGCTTCTATAATAATTTCTTGTCTTTAAACATTACAATTCTAGAACAATCATTTCTAGGGCCAAAACAATGGCAATGAGATTACTCTATTAGTTTTATTATTTATTTATTTTTTTGGTACCAGAGATTGAACTCTTGCCAGGCAGGCACTTATGCCACTGAGCTATCTTCCTGGCCCTATTAGTTTTATTTTTAAATTTACCCATAGTCTGGTGAGGAAAAAAAAAAGACAACTTTGAAAGATGTGCACCTCGTTTTCTTACAGATCATCTTCTAGCATGCACAGTGCTTTCCAATTTAAATCACTCAGTGCTGGTTTAAATGCTTTAAGAAATAAAAATAATGACAATGGTCTCAAGTAGAAAGCAGGCATACATTTTCCATTTGGCCCCTTTCAAGGATTGGCTGGTTACCTCGATCTGCGCAGTGTGGTTGGCGTAATACCTCAGCGCTTCATCTCCTTCTTCTGGATCGGATCCTGGTTTGAGCATCTGTTGCAGCAGTTTGTTGTGTCGGGCCAACTGCAGAGGGAAAGAAAGGGAGAAAGGGTTTAGGTCTTCAATTCCTTTCTTAGGGTCAGACTCTGAAATTATGTCGCCCATTTGTACACATAGCTTCAGAGTCCTGCGGTTAATGACAATCAAATTGTAGCTCAAGAACATATGTCTACCTTGGATAGGCCTAAATACTCAAGTCATACAAGTCAGTCATTAATAGTTTTGATTAAAGTTATATTTTCAATAAATATGAGATTATGTCAGGAAGAAGAAATGCTCAGGGGATGTAGATATAAATGGTATTTCCTATAATAAATTTAAACTACATGCACAGAGGATACAACTTGATCAACAGCGCCACAGATCTGTGGGTAGTGGAAACAGTAGAAAGTGTGGCTTCCTGGATACACAGATAGCTCTACATTTCCCAAGGTTTCGCTTATGCGTCTAATCAAAGCTCTGCGTTAGTATTAAACTGCTACACTTCTGTGTCTTAGGAAGTCAAAATTGGACCTTTATGGGTAGAGACTTCAATCTTATTGAAATTGAAATTGGGTATTTAAAAATAAATTTTCATCTAATTATTTTTAACTGCTGTGGATAGAAATGATCTCTGACCATCTAAGGCATTTGTTGGCTGGCTCTCTTACTTTGTAGATAGTTAATACATGTTGCCTAAAGTTGTCTCCTTTAGGGTTGTCTTGAACAATTCCTGAAACTTTACAGCATCTAGGGCTCAAGTTCCTAGAGGGCTCCTAGGGATAAACTTTCTATCACATAATTCTTTTACTCTCAGCACAATTCCTCTTTTACCCTGTGGCAGTCACAATCCTAAGCATTTTAAATGTATGATCTTATTAGATACTACAGAGAAAACGCTGGGGAGACACTGTCATTGTTCCCCCATTATACAGTTGAAAATGCTAAGGCACAGGAAATCTGTGTGCAATAGCATAGCCAGAAACTGATGGAACTGGTACTGACCTCAGACAGTTCCAGAGCCAGTCAGCTTTATGGTATAATAAACATGTTTTTCTATTATTCATGAGATCTTAACACAAACTGTGATTTTAAAGGACAGAGATAAATTTTCAACAATAATCCAGAACCTATAAAACCAAATGAACTTTATCCTTGGAAGCAATAATTTGGTGAGTTAAATATTCATCCCATTAATCCTGTTCTAGAACAAATCATTTTTGAAACCATTATTTTAGGATTGGTTTTCAGGGTCACTTATAAATCACTCATAAAAGCCATTGCTTATTTTTTATACTTGAGTAAATGTGAATTATATTAATTCTTATTGCAAACCATAGTAATGAAATGCTCCAACTTGTAGGTGTTTCTAAAAAACTAAGCAAGTTTCAAAGGATAAAATTATTGAGATCATTCAGGTACATGAACAATGGGCGACAAGTGGCCAGTTCTCAGACAAAAAATTGGCATCATTTGCTTATGAATTGGGTCTAGGGCACAAAAGAAAAAGAAAAGTTAAGTGTCCCTCAAAATATCAAGGGCTGAAGGCTTTCTCCCCATGTGACAGCATTATTGGTAAATAGTGGAACCTTTAGGAGGTAGAGTCCAACAAAAGGATGTTAGGTCACTGGGTATATGCAACCTCAAAGGGGATATTAAAACTCTGGTCCTTTCTTCTCTCTATCTTGTTTACTTCCAGGCCACCATGCAGAGAGCAGTTCTGTTCTATCACACACCCAGTTGCATGTTCAGCCTCACCACAGGCCCAAAGCAATGGAACCAAGCAGCCATGGACTGCAACCTCTGAAACTATGAGCCCAAATACATCGTTACTCTTTCCAAAGCATATCTCAGGCATTTTGTCACAGTGATCACATTTTGACTAATATATGATGACCCTAAAATTATCAACTGTACAACTAAAGTGTTTAAAAATGCTATTTACTAAGGAAAACGCAAGGGACACACATTTAACGCAAGAAAATCAGGACTTCAAGTTTGGATATATAAGAGCTTTCAATGTCATGCAAGGAGCAGGTTGTTGAATATATCTGTCAATCATTCTAGGCAGAGGAGATAGAGCTATGTATTTGTGGGTCATCGATATTAAGCAAAAATTATAGGCACAGAGTTCATTCACTTTCCTTCATGTTTCAGACCTACTCTTCATTTAATACCCATCTGAGATACATCAAGTACCTATACCAGGCCCCATAGACCAGGCTAAAACACCACATAGATTCACAAATACTGAAGTTTCATGACACCAAATCAAACAAAGTTGCTGTGTAACCTCCTGATAAATCAGAAAAGAGATAGTAGCTAAATTCCCAAACAGGCCAGTTTTAGTGGGTATGAAAATAAAGTTTTCTCTATTAATTAATTAATTTATTTGTAATGAATTTGGCACAGTTTCTCTCTACACAGTTCAGACTCATAGTGATCCTCTTGTCTTCAGCCTCTCCAGTGCTGGGATTACAGGTGTATGGCTCCAGGCCCAGATCCAGTGGCTGGCTTGGCACGCCCGGGGGCGGGGCTGGCGCTGCATGTGGTGTCAGGAATCAGACCCTGGTCCCTGTGCTTGCCTGAGCAGGTGCTTAGTCCACTGATCTGTCTCACCAGCCCTCTACATTAGTCCTGAATCTGAAGTTAACTTCACCTTAAGCAATCAGGTATTTTTCTATTGTCAATTCCTGTCTTACACAGAAAGTAAACTTAAATCACCAATCTACTTTTTGTTCTTTGTTTATGTCTTCTCCAGCCCTTTTCTGGCCAACCAAGCTCATCAAAACACTTAATCTACTTGATAGAAGTATCGCCTGATTCTAGACTATCAGGAGAGTCAACTAGAATCTTTAAATTTATCATACTTCTATTTTCCAATACACAACTGATATTTAAAATTATGAGTCTTAGTGGAATTACCCTCAAAAGGAGCTTAGATCAAGAACAGTGTTTTATGGAACTGAAAAGTATCAGCAGGGGAGACTAAGGACATTGGGTCAGCAAGGCAGGACCAAAACCAGCATGATCAAGTAGGTGTCCTGGCTGTCAAATGAAGAAAGAAAGAAATCTCAGGATGGAAGCAGTGATCACTTGTATCAAATGCTGCTGCGAAGGCAAATCGAATGAAGACGAGGAAGTGTCATTCTGTTTAGCAACATGGAAGTCACTGATAAGCTTAGCAGCAGCTCCAGGCAATCGTGGACATTATAGTTTAACTGTGGTGAGGGTTTTTTTTTTTTAATTTTTATCAATAAACATCAGGGGAGATAAGGTGTGACAGTGACTGTGAGCACAGGGAACTCTTACAGATGGTTGCTGTCAGGGGAGCCAAGTATTACAGTGGTTAGCTGACAAGGACTAGGGTACAAAGAAGGATTTTTTTTTTTTTTTTTTTAATATGGGGAATGCAACTTGGTGTTGGTTTGATTTTAAGAAAAAAAAGGAGGAACCATAGCTACAGGGCCATTTCCACTAGGTGAGAGGGGAAAGCTTAGCACAAAAGTGAAAGAGTTTGTCTCAGAAGCAAATGAAACCCCAGCAACAGTAAAGAACAGGGGCACAGATTCAGGAGGGTGGGAGGCTGTGACCACGGGAATACAAGGAAGGTATTTTCTGGTTACGGGGATTTTCACAGTGGAGGAGGAAGCCCATGAGGAGGATGGAAGTGGAGGCATTGGATAATCAACGAAGGGCAGGTGTACCACAGGAAGGAAAAGGAATGCACCTGGCAAATGCAGGAGCACTGCCGCGAAGCACAGAGGGTCTCCTCGGTCAGAGCACGTGCATTGGTGAGGGTCTCACTGGCGACGCTCAGTTATCTGGAGATTGGCACGGAGCAGGCAGAAAGTTGTAATGAAAGATACTTTGGTGGAGCTAGGGGAGGCCGAAAACACCCCTAAAGTAGAGCTGTGCAAGGAATTAAGACAGGATTAGGAAATCCAAGCTGAATAAAGAAGCCCGTGAAGCCAGGAAGGATAATGAAGAGACATGAGCGTCAATAAGCTGTAGCTCCTAGTGTGGTGTTTCAAAAGTATAGAATTTGAAGAGCTCAAAGAAAGTGCCAGTTAGGAAAAACCAGTCAGAGCAGCGCTGCCAATCACGGATAATGATCTGCTTTCAGAGCAGCCCACACAGCTCTCTTCTATCTTCCTCTCAGACCTCCCCACATAGCCTGGCCTGTGCCACTGTCTTCTCTCACCTGGAACACTACAGAGATTTTTTAACTGGCTACCCCGTCCTACCCTTTTCTCTGGAAAGAGCTATAGGATTCTTTCGGTTGGACCATGTTTCTTTCTTACCCAGAAGCCTCTCATGCTTGCCATCTTATTCAGAGAGAGCCATGTCCTCACCATGGTCCCACTGCCATCTGAATTCCACTCCCACTGCTCTCGCCACAGATGGCTCAGTCCCGTGGTTCCCAACTGGCCCTTGCAGTCAAGAGGCATGCTTCCCCCTTGGGGCTTTGCTAGTGGCTTCCTCCTTTTGCCTGGATGCTCTTCCTCTGGACGCTTGTGTGTTTTTCTCTTACTGTAGGTCTCCAATCCAACATTGCCTCACCAACAACACCTTAGAAGGCTGGCCCGCTGCCTCCCCAGCACACCTGACCCTATCTCCTCCTTCTTTATTCTTCATAGCACATAGGATGACCTGACCCCATACACCTTATAACTGATCTGTTTATGAATCTTCCCCTTTCAAACCACAAGCTTGGCACGATGTTCACTGGTTCCATTCGCTGCTCTACTTCCAAGGCTTTGAGCAGCGTCTGGCACATGCAAGGTGCTCAATACAAATTTTAAAATCAAAGTTATATATTAGAACTCTTTAAAACTTAGTTGCTAGGTTCCCAAGGTGAGATGGTAATTTACACAATTTCTCATAAATTTATTTGCTAAAAAGCTTTTCTTGCTTTTAGTCACCTTGTGGTGTTACAATTTAGTTATTTAAAGAAACTAATAATGCTAGTCTAGGTAACAGACTTGCATAAAAAAACAGACCTAAACAAATCATTTTCATTTCAGATTTTTGCTTAGCAGAAACACTTTAGACCTGCTCCCTTCAATGTAGTCTCAAAGAGACAATACTACTTTCATTTTGTTGTGGACAGAAGGTACTCAGAGAGTACGGCACTTTCATTTGTGATTGTAGACGCAATCTACACATATCTTGGCAACTTCAAAATACACAATCAGACAAAAGCAGAGAACCAAAGAAAACTGTGTGTGGCACCGTACACCTGTAATCCTAGTCCTTGGGAAGCTGGGGCTTAGGCTGGGGAATCGCTACAAGCTCACAGCCACCCCAGGCTACACAGAGTTCAAAGCCAGGCTGTACTACATACAGAAACCCTGCCTCCAACAAACAATGATAATAACAAAAATTAATTGCACCATTTTTAATGCATGCAACTTTTTAAAATTTACTGTTTTTTCACACAATCTAGGATATATACACACAAAATATATATATCATATGTTGCTTTCAGAATTTTTTTTTTTTTTTTTTTAATTTTAGAGATGGGTCTACAGGGTATTCAGGGTCTCACTACTAGATCGGACTCTTAGTGATCCGCCTGTTTACAGCCTTCCAAGAGCTGGGATTACAGGTGTGCACCACCATGCCCAGTCTCAATTGCCATCTCAGCAGGCCCTGAGGGCAGGGCCAGCAGGGCAGGCCCGGGGATCAAACCCCAGCCCCTGTGCCTGCTTGCAAGCATTTTAATCTGCTGAGCTATTTGGCCGATTCTTTCTTGAAATCCTACATTCCATGAGAACCATATGAACAATATAAAATGCTTCTGCTATATAACCAAAGAAAATCAGAATTCCCATGTAATGTTAGGAAAATACTCAGATAATTTGAATTCGCAGTAAAACAGAGTGAAATACTGCAGAGCAATCTTTCCACAGCGAAGCTTTATGGTCCAGAAGCAGGGCACAGCAGACTTCCAAGCACTTTGGTATAAATGAAATTAATGCAAGTCAGAAAACAAAATCACTACTCATTAACAGTATCATCAGCAATGAGCCAACTACCCAATCACGTTAGGTGACAAAATAAAAACCTGCAATGGGCACCTTCTCCTGCTGGAGGCGGACGTGCTGGGAGAGCTCTTCATGGGATTCTGGAAAGGAAGGAGCCCATCACGTCCCTCCACACCTGGGTTCGCAGCAGAGTTGCTAAGGCTTTATGGATCCTCAGCTCCAGCTTGAAACTTAAGTGGTCCTAGCTCCTCACTCTCCACAAACAGAAACGACCCTGCATCAAGGCGTATTACAGCTTTTATATCTTGGTCACTTGGGCCTTCTCTGACCAAGCAGCCTTGCTTGCTCTTAAAGCGGAACCTACCTACGGATAGTACTTTTTTTCTCTGTACCTTGGTCATTATTCTTTCTCTCCATTATAGGGTGATCTCTTTAAGGAAATGAGCTTGGTCTTTCACCTCAGTGTTCTGAGAGGCAGAAACAAACTGTGGTACACAAAACAGACTCCATAAGTATTTGCTGAATCACTGAAGAAGCGAGCTAGTGAAGAGCATCCAATCATGTGCTGAGGTAGCCAAAGACTCTTTAAGTCTCAATGAATTACCTGTTTCTTCCTCCATAATCAAGAGCAAAGAAATTTATAAATTTATAAATCAGAATATGGTACAATTCCCAGTAATTAAGCGTTTTTCAGTTAGTTATGTACTCATGCCCCTTCTGATAGAGATAAACTATTTAGAGAAAGAACTGAGTACTCAATCAACGAGGACTAGATCCCTATCTGACATAGCAAATATATTTCAGTCATATACACTAAATACAGAAGAATTTTTAAAATATCTCAATTGTTCTGAAATGCATGAAAAGATCTGGCATTGATACAGTGCTTTTTTAATCCCAAATTTACTACTTATTGAAAGCACAACTTATCAGAGACCAATTATCACATATCTAATAATTTTTGAAGAATTATTCCAGGGCCGGTGAAATAGCTCAGTGGATTAAAGTGCCTGCAAGCATGCGCAGGGGCTGGGGGTTCAATCCCTGGACCTGCTGTGTCAACTCTGCCCCCCAGGGCTCACTGAGAAGGCAATTGAGTCTGGGCACGGTGGTGCACGGCTGTAATCCCAGCATGTGGGAGGCTGTAAACAACAGAATCACTAGGAGTCCGATCTTGTAGTGAGACCTGAGCACCCTGTAGACCCTTCCCTAAAATTAAAAAAAAAAAAAAAAGAATTATTCCATATATATACAACCCTACTAAAATGTTTTGTAGAAGAACAACTGCTAATGAAAGGCATTCAGTTTTCTTACTGAATTATTTTTAATGTATTTTGTACAGGGCCTCACTACGTAGCTTGGACTCATAGTAATACTCCTGTTTTCAGCCTCCCCAGTGCTGGGATTATAGGTGTGCGCCACCACAGCTGGACTTGGGGCCCACTAGGCATGCCTGGGGACAGGGCCAGCATGGCATGTGGTGCCAGGAATCGAGCCCCAGTTTCTGCGCTTGCCTAAGCAGGTGCTTAGTCTGCTGAGCTATCTTGCTGGCCCTTAGCAATGGGGTTTCGAGCCACCCTGTCCTGCCATGTACCCTTTTGTATGACATTATTAATAAAGTAACAATAACAATAACAAACCAGCATCCAGAGAAGCCATAGCACCAAGCAATGCCACTGTATAATGGAGAGAAACAATGGTGACCAAGGTACAGAAAGAAGGATTACAAGACACAGGCAAGTGCTGTTTTAACACAGAATGAAGAAGAGCAAATAAAGCTACTTAGTCAGGACAGGCACTGGGTAACCAAGATACAAAAGATGATAAATATAAAAAGAAACACCCAGCATCCCAAGAAGTAGTATCACTTACTAATATTATGT
>NW_004524640.1:6773040-6778722 GCF_000260255.1 Octodon degus
ATTCTATTTCTTTCCTAAATTGCTTATTCAGGGGTTCCATCATTTTTATATTCTCCTCTATTTTTTTATCAGTGTATTCTTTAGAAGCACTTAGTACTTCTTTGATTATAGTCATCACTAAATTTTTTAGTTCCAAAATTATTTCTGATCTGATTTCTTCTATACCTTTCTGCAGTTGTTTATTTACTGCCAACGCTATTATTTCAGAGATATCTGGTGTGTGATTTCCAGTTTCCTCAGTGCTAGTGTATTCTGCAGTTATACTGGGTGGACTTGGGGCCTGAGACTGCATTTTGTTCCTTCTGTTTGCCATTTTGTATATCATTGTCTTCTGGCCTTTGGTATAGAGCTTAGATAGAGTTATTACCTTAGCACCAGGTCCGGATCTATGAAGTTCAGATTCCTCCAGGTGGGTGTTGTTTGGTTCTGACTGTGTGTTCCACTTCTTTCTGCTGCAGGCGTTAGAGTTGAACCCTTTGTGTCTCTCTGGCAAGATGTTCTGCTCCTGAATCAGCTGGGTGGGTCTTGCCTCAAGTCTCTTTGCAGGGAGTTCTGCTGAAGGTTTCTGCGCTGGGCCTGCACTCTGGGTTGAATGAAGATCCGCGGGCCCTGGGTGGTCTCACTTATATGCTGGGCCTGGGCTCTGGGTCTATTCAGGATCCGACGGGCCCAGGGTCGTCTCACTCACTCGCCAGGCCTGCACTCTGGATCTATTCAGGATTTGTGGGCCCCGGGTCATCTCACTCACTTGCCAGGCCTGTGCTCTGGGTCTATTCAGGATCCGGCGGGCTCCAGGTCATCTCCAGCAATTGTTTTATATATGAAATACAAATGGTGCCTATATTTGGCCTAGTCAGTACATGGTGCCAAAAAGTTTTGCCAAGAAGAACACTTACTGGGTCATTATTACAAATAACAAAAAAACCCAAGTCTGAGCTAATTTATTAACTATCATAATTACTGTGGTTTTACTGTCTTCCAAAGTCACATGTGTCAAAGGCTCTGTCCCAGCCCCAGATGCTGAGGTCTTCTACTCAGTAGGAGAGCACATCCCTGAGGAGTATGGCAGGGCCCCAGCCCCATTTCCTTCTTGCCATTAGTGTTCCCGTCAGGAGGTAAACAGGCCTTTCTGTGCCATGTGCCTCCACATCCATGAGCCCAAATCAACCTTCCTCTTCACAAATTGACTAGCTCGGGGATGTGCAGCAGTAATCAAAGCTCAGCAACACCCTAATATTCAGGTTTTATGAGAAAATGCAACGTAATATATGGGTATCTGGGATCAACAGCAGAGGTGTCTGCACGGGGGACTACTCTGAAGAAGAAACAGCAATTTGGCCGTTATTTGTTTGGAAAGGATCATTATTAATCATGATATATTTGTAATTTTGTTGAACATATATACAACATAAAATAGGAATAAAAACATGTGAGTGTATATATTGATAAAATGAGTATATATATAGATATAAATGTTACACACAAACACATATAAAGTGCAACAGGTACTCTAAAGAACATCATGCTTTTCTTTTAACTCCAAGATTTAGGAATAAAAATGATAGATTCAGGCTTTGCATTTTAGGTGACATCTTTTATTGAAATATTTTACAGTTATCTTCTCATGTGAATTTTAATGTTTCTTTCAGTTAGGGTCCAAGTAAGGATAGAGAAAAAAGTCAAAAAATTATACTTCAGTGACATTCAGCAATAATGATTGCCTAGTACTTCTTAACTGTGGATTTTTTTTTCATGCGTGTTCTACTTTTATTAATTGGTAAAACTGTGGCAGAGCAATTGGCTCCCCCAAGATCACAAAGCGAGCTGGAGCCTGAAGTCCAAGTAATTGCCTTATGTGTTTAGATTAATAATTATACGATGCCTTCATACCCAACACCTTTCCTGTTTGAAGCAGAGAAAAGGCATCAAAAGAGGGCACAAGCTAAGGTTTGATCTACTCTCACAAGAAAATCTTGTTTTTAAAAACATCTACTTTTTATTTCATTCTCTCTGATTTTGTGGTCCTGCTATGTGCAAAGCTACTGAGAGGTTATAGGAAGAAGGATGATGTATTTTGTTCTTCTCAGCATACTACATTGTAGGAGCTGGAGGAATTTAAGTAGTTATGCCCCTGTGACTAACACAAGGTACAGCAAGGGAAGAATTAGAAGACATCACACTAGATTTGGCAACAATAGGAGGAGAATCACAAACAAAGGGCATCTGGTAAAAGCTGGGTTTTTTTTTTTTTGTTTTATTGTATTTTTTGTATTTTAGGGAAGGGTCTGCAGGGTGTTCAGGGTCTCACTACTAGATCAGACTCATAGTGATCTGCCTATTTACAGCCTCCCAAGAGCTGGGATTACAGGTGCGCCCCACCACGCCCAGTCTCAATTGCCATCTCAGCATGCCCCGGGGGCGGGGCCAGCACAGCAGACCTAGGGACCAAACCCCAACTGGTAAAAGTTTTAAAGAATGGATCAGATATTACCAGCTCAAAGAAGAAAGACAAGGAGAGTATGAGGACAGCGTTCTGCATAGAGAGACAGGCATGAGAGTGGAGGCATGCAAGATGGTGGCACGAGATGGACTGGGAGTGGAATCCACAGTCATACTGTAAATTCTTGGGTGAGTTCTAATAGAAAGCACCACTGCGGGTTGAAAGGTGCTCAAACCAACCCCAAAAGATACTCACATCCTACCTCCCTGACCTACGAGTGTGATCCTATTCAGAAACAGGGACTCGTAAATGTAACCAGGCTAAGATGAGGTTATACCGATTAGTGTGGACTTAAGCCACTACCTAGTTTTGTGCAAGAAGAGGAAAATAGGGGCTGAGACAGGCACATAGAAGAGTACCATGTAATGATGGGGGTTACTGGGGTGACACAAATTTAAGGCCTGGTTGATAATGCAGCCAACACCAGAAACTGGGATCAGACAAGGCAGGATCCCTTCCTGCGCCTCCCCAGGGAGTGTGTCTTACTCTCCCCATGACACAGGACTTCCAGCCCCAAGAGCTGGAGTGAGGGCCTGCTGTTGTGAGCTGCCACATGTGCAGAAATTTGTGAGTCCTAGAAAACCAGCCTAAACACCAACCATAAAGATTGCTCTTCTCTTAATGGAGGCAAGACAGAAAATGAAATTCTTCTCAGTAATACTTTGCCTTTTCTTGAAAAGGAAAGTGTGGATTAAAAAGGGTCCATTTGGGAGTCATGTCAGCGTCTAGAGCAACTCTCAGGACTATATCGTCCTTCATGAAAAGCAGAGATAACGTTTCTTCCAGAATATTAATGCCATAATTACCATTCTGTAAGGAGTAGGGTCAAAGTCACGCTACAAAGATGGAAAGGGCTTTCTCACATGAGACTGAGCTGCAGAGTCGCGGCAAGAAAATCTGCCCATGGCAGGGGGAGTCTGCACTTAGACGCTTTAGAAGGAAAGCAGCTCCGGGCACTGCTAGTAGAGAGCAGCGGGTCCTCCCCACCTCCCAGCTGTGAGTCTGACTGAGGTCAAACCGTAGTAAAGGACAGTAAGAAGGACTCTTCTCAAGGAGGAAATCATTGCAGTTTCCCAAAAGAGCTAGATGAGAATGTTAAGGAGCTGAGGGGGAAGAAAAAAACAGGGGCTCAAACAGGGAAGAATAGGGCTGGCCAAATAGCTCAGCGGATTAAAGCAACTGCAAGCAGGCTCAAGGACCAGGGTTCAATTCCCAGGGGCCTGCTCAGCAGGCCCTGCCCCCAGGGCACGTTGAGATGGCAACTGAGACTGGGCATGGTGGCACAAGCCTGCGATTCCAGCTCTTGGGAGGCTGTAAACAGGCCGATTACTAGGAGTCCGATCTAGTAGTGAGACCCTGAACACACTGTAGACCTTTCCCTAAAAAAAAAAAAAAAAAAAAAAAAAAAAAACAGGGAAGAATATTGAAGATGAGCTATAGAGGAGAGCTGATAAAGAACCAAACAGTACGACGGGATGGACTGGCAGCAAGAACTAATCTCAGCACTTTTTTTTTTTAAAGTGAACTCTTATACTTTTATTCTCAAACCTCCTTGCTCTCTAGTCAAACACAGCTGTTGATATTATCTTGAGGATATTCTGGAGTATGACTGGAATAGAAGGAGAAAGAAACAACACTTTCTAGGACTTCAAAAGTTGACCCTTGAGAACGCAAGGAGAAAGGATGAATGGAAGCACAAGGGAGGACAGGGCGTCAGTGGGCAGGAGAGGGAACAGAGGGGGTGAGCGCCAGGAGACCTGGGGTTTGGCAGTCCTGGGAAAAAAAGCAAAACATCTGAGTGCTTTGCAAGGCAGCTATAGAGTCTGCAGGGACCACCGGACCCAAAGGAAAGCATGAAGTCTCAGGATGAGTTTCACACACACACACACACACACACACACACACACACACTTCAATGGAAGCAAGAATTAGTCACCTCCCCTCCTGCTAATGGTAGAGAAAGAGACCCTGATAGGACAGCATTATTTTAAGTGATAGTCTCTTTAATAAGATTTTTTTTAAGTTATTGTATGTTTTATTTCCCTAACATCTAAAATAAATTCGCTAAAGTTTTTCGATATCTGTTCATGATTTCCATAAAAATGATGGCCAAACTAAGACAAAGATATGTGCAAAATGACAGAATTCAACAGAATTAAATGATTTAAAGAAAACCAACTTCTGAATTTCAGATGACATAAGCCTCCTATTCATTAGGGCCTGATTTAAATTACAGTAATAAAATCAGTCTTTAAAAATTCCACCAGTTCTTTATAAACTAAAGTAAAACATACAACCAAATATTGTCAAAAGAGTTTTTTTTCTTTAAAACATACAAGAAAAATATACACAGTATATTTTACAGTAAATGTACTGAACATACTTTTCAAAACTAAATTAGACTTAGAATCAGATATAGCAAATGTATTCCATGTTTAAAACATAGTTATTTATCACTCATATTTCTGATTTCTAAGCCTATTTAACTCTTTTGAAAAGATTCCTGTACTATAAAGCAACAAAAATTATTTTAATCTCATTTAGGAAAAATTAGTTATAAATGAGCTTTATACAATTACACCTAATACATAATAAGTATATTAGTTCATAAAATGGGTATATAAGTTTATTTTTAGGTAAACAAAATTATCTTCTAAAGTAAGCTTTTCATATACAATAAGACGAACTTATTCTTTGGTTCCAGTTTTTAACTGAACCTCTGACTTCAAGTAACTTTAAGAAGGTATTCACTTAAAATTTCATTAAATATTTGTCATTCTGATGATGAATTTTTATTGTTTTGTATTTTTCATGCAAAATTTAATGAAATGTAATGCTTCATTGCTCCTGACAAATACAGATCTATATTTTCTGAATGATTAAACTCTATGTCGATAGGTCATCTTATAAGAAACCAATATTGCACAAAAATACTCTAAATTTGTCATTGTTGCAGGGTGAAACACTGAAAATATTTTAGGACAAGAAAGCAAGAAAAGAAACCAGATCTATATGTTAAGTGGGGTTATTCAAAGCACACACAAGCATTAATATGTAAAAAAAAACACAGAGGTGCTCTCTGGGACCCGCCCGGATAACATATGCTTGGAATCTTTGCTTTTGTTCTACAGAACTGATAAAAGAGATACATTTTTTTGACCTGGTTTCTTTTTTTTTTTTTT
>NW_004524640.1:6778892-6790627 GCF_000260255.1 Octodon degus
CCCCCCTGGTTTCTTTTTGGTGTAACTAAAGACAAGTCTTTGAAATTTCTGGGTCTCCCTATTCAACTCAGGAAGTATTTTCTTCAGATGCAGAGATGAGAGGCTACTATTACCTGAGCTATACCTTCAAGCATTCAGAAATAAACATTCTTGACACTGCTCCTATTTTGCTCAAGTTATTCCTGCCATCACTCCCTCACGATCCTTCAAACAGGATCTGGGAAATACTAACAAAACACAAGGCTCTTTCTCCACAGAAGTTGAGAAAGTAACGCAGAAGCCTGAAATAGTCCATATTTGACACCAGTCTCTCTTGCCTAGAAGATAATCCCAGGAGAATATGGATTTTGTTTGGTTTACTGCTATATCTCATATATCTAGAACCATGTCCAGCACAAAATAGTTACTTAATAAACATTTATTGAAAGGATGGATGGATGGATGGATGGATGGAAGGACAGATGAATGGATCACACAGAACACTGATCTTTTTGCTTCTCTGTTAGTTTAGCTTTTAGTGGTACATGCGTTTATCTCTCCAAAAGAGACTGATTTTGGGGGGGATGATGAATTTTTACCATATTCTATGTAAATGTGCAAAGTTCTTTACTTCCTACTTCCAGAACAAACTAATCATTTACTTACAACAGTGAAGAAAAGAAGAAGGATGTCTTTGCTTCTTTCTTCAACAGCATTCCATTTCTTTTACTGTTTCCAGTGATTTTTGTGTTATCTTTTAAGGCAAGCATCAAGAGGTGGACAAAGCCATCTTGGGGAACCCTTTGACCTATTGCAATAGTTTCTGTGATCAACTGGGAAAACGTAGAAAAATGTTGCTCTCACAGTAACTGCTGGAGCGAGTGGGCTTATCTAGACCGAGGGACTATTACTGGTTCTGCCGCTGACCCTTTATGGCAACACGTTCAAGACACTTGACCTTTTAGCGTTTAATTGGTGGAACTGTAAAATAGCTATAATACCTACAAGAATACGCTGAAGAGAATTACTGGAGTATCTGGCTGCCAATGCACCTTAGGTTTTTGAGCCAACCAGGCCCAGTCAGGAGCGCATGGCTGTCCTCACCCTCGGCTCTATGTCACACCTCTTCCAAGAATGAGTCAATTGCCTTTTGGCGGCTCCAGGCCTGACAAAGCCATTTGAAAGTGGGTTAATTAAAGGTTTGAAATGATAATGATGAGTTCCACCCGCAGTTCTCCCACCGCTAGCTCAGGAATCCTGTCTGGAGTGCACAAATTAGCCAGATGTAAAATCGGGGGTGGAATAGGAAGAGCTGAGAAGAAACACGAGGACATAATTTTCAGGAACTTTAAGTTCAATTGCTGGAAAGCGTTTCGACTGCAGGTTTCTTGAGCTTTCTATTTCAGCATTTCGACAGACTGAGGCATACTATGCTGCTGCTTTCTCAGTGTTTAACTGTCTAGAAGTTGCTAAGAAAAAAAAAGAAAAGGTCAGCTTTTGTCCGACAGAGTGGTTTTTAAAGACAGAGAATTACTGCTCAAATGAACTTCTGCATTTCGAAGACATCCCTAATAAAGGGGGAAATGAGGTGGCAAGGTGAATTTCGACTCTACACTCTACGTAAGGGTGCACTCAGTGGAATCAAACCGAAAAGAGACAAAGAAGTTCACACACATGCATTGTGCTAACTTGCTCATTCCTCGTTATCTAATCAGTTAGAAATTAAATGACCCATGCTGCAAGTGGAAAGACCAAGGTAGGGCAGCTGAAGAAAAGAAGGGGAGAAAGAGAAATGGTAGAAATAAACTCAACCAGAAAAACTTATTCAGCTATCTTAAGAAATATACTTCAGACATTGCCAGTCCTATGGATAACCCACTGCTATTATGGACTACTGGACTATATTGGAATATTTTGCTGAATTCATGCACCTACAATATTAAAATGGCAATGGAATACTCATCTCAGGAAAAACTAAACAAAAAAAGGGGATATAAATGAAGGACCATATTGTATCTGTATATACAAAATAGTTAGAATAGATATACAGCTACTTTCTCTTAATTCAATGAGAAGAAAGATTTGTACTAATAGTGCTTGGACAGAATATCATGCCTTCATCTTGTACTATGAATAACCACTAAGAAAACAACAATATGTCATGTATTAATTATTGAAACTGTCCTACTAACTGGTTTTGAAACTGTCTCATCGCTATTTGTTTCTCAATAAAATTATTAAAACAATAGAAAATAAACATAAAAAAAAGAAATATATAGTGAATTGGTAAGAAGACATTTAAGATTCTGGTATTGGGCCGGCCAGATAGCTCAGCAGATTAAAGCTCCTGCTTAGGTAGAGGCAGGGACTGGAGTTCCATCCCGGGTGTCGTGCTGCCTCCCTCCCCCACCCACCCAGGCGTGCTGAGACAGTGTATGAAATTGGGCTTGGGGGTGTGCAGCTGTAATCTCCTCGCTTGGGACCCTGAAAACAGGAGAATCACTGAGTCTGATCTGTGTACTGAGAGCTTGTAGACACTGTACTAAGTATATTTAAAAAGAAAAAAAGAAAGATTCTATTAAACATGAACATACAGGTATGAAGCACAAAGATACAGTCTGCAGTATAAATTATTTTGTTGTTTTATAACAAGGTCATGAAATATCTATAAAGGAGGTAATATTGTATTGTCAGATCCATAAGGTACTTTAAATGTAATACTAACATAATATAAAGTCCTTTTCTCCCAAACCAACACCAAAACAAATTCTAATAACTTAAGCCACCATGTGCTAATAAATTGATTAATCTATGTCTTGTAAGTTTATCCTAAAACATTTACCAAACCCTGGGATGCCAAGTAACACCTGAGGTCTTGGGGTTATAAAAGTAAGCAAAACAGATAAAAGTTCCCACCTTCAAAGAACTCACTTCTAGGGGCTGGAACAACACAGGAACAAATACACAAGGGATGGAAAGGTGCAGGTGCTAAGTAGAGATGCCAAGGAGGGCAGTGCTGACTAGGTGATGCTTAAAAGGGAGCTGGAGGGCCAGCTAGATAGCACAGTGGTCCAACGTGCCTGCTTAGGCAAGCACTCAGGGAATGCGGTTCAATTTCCAGCATCACATACAGCACCAGCCCCATACCAGGGTGGGCTAAGTGGGATGCAAAAGAAAGGGAAGGGGGTGCTGGAGATTGTGGTATGGAAACAGTCGGGGTGGCAGCTGCCGTTTTCAGGCAAATGGTCTGAGATCACTTGAACAGAAAAGCACAAGGCAAGCAGGCAGCATGTTCAAAGACATAAAAGCGATTAGGGTTCTTGGCTTCAAAGTGCAGCCAGGAGACTGCAGTGGGGTGAGCCGGGAAAACTATCAAGGTAAAAAGCAGCAGAGCAAGAGGTGGCAGGGCCAGGTCACAACGGGGGGGCTCTTGGAGCCAACACAAGATTTGATTTTTTTTAGGGTTGGGGAGATGGCTCAGTAGAATAAGTGCTTGCCTGGCAAGCGCAAGGGCATGAGTTTAATCCCTGGTTCCGCCAAAAAAAAAAAAGAAGATTATATATTTTTTTTCCTGAAAAACTGAGAAGTAGCAGAAAATATTAAGCAGAAAGAGGACACAATAGGCTTTAGATTACTAGGAGTCGCCAACTTAGAGAAGACATGCAGGAATTCACAGGCCAAAAGGAGCTGGAAGAAAAGTTAGAGGACTAAGGCAATGTGTTATTGCTCTTCATCTGAGAGGGGGACAATGATATTCAGCAGGATACAATACAGATACAAAGTGAGGACTTGGGGGCTGAGGAGATACCTTGGCGGTCAAAACACCAGCCTGGCACGTGCAAAGACCTGCGTTCAATCCCCGGCACCGCATGCCCTGCCAGCCCTGGAACTGGGTATGGTGGCGCATGCCTGCAATCCCAGCATGAGGGAGGCTGAGACAGGAGGATCATTGTGAGTCTGAGCTACATAGTGAGACCCCGTACCAAATAAATAAATAATTTTTAAAAATTAAAAGAAAAGGTCAGGACTTGATAATTTTTAAAAATTAAAAGAAAAGGTCAGGACTTTAAAAAAAATTTACTTGAGAGAGAGTATAGCAGTAATTGATATGACATTAGAAGCAGCACGCATTTAGAAGACCAGAATGACAGGCATTCCAAGCATGGCCCTAGTATTACACGTTGCTATCCTCAGTGCAGCTGCTTAGTTCACAGGTATCAGCATATATGCTGAGCTATAAAAGGCTCAAGTCAATAACTTCTGACATTGCCAGTTCTGTGCATAACCCACCACTATTATGGTCTACTGGATTATATTGGATTATTTTGCTGAATTCAAGCACCTACAATATTTGAATGGCAATGGAATACTCATCTCTGACAAAACCAAACAAAAAAGGGGGATATAAGTGAAGGACCATTTTGTAGTGAAAAAAAAAAATATATATATACACATACATATATATATATATCTGTATATACAAAACAGGATAGATATACAGCTACTTTCTCTTAGTCCAATGACAAGAAAGATTTGTACTAATAGTGTTCAGACAAGGTATCATGTCTGCATCTTTTACTATGAATAACTACTACGAAGACAACAATATGCAATGTATTAATTATTGAAACAGTCCTACTTATTTTGGAACTGTCTCATTGCTATTTCTTTCTCAATAAAATTTTAAAAAGGACTTGATAAATAGGAGCCAAAATAATAATTTTAAACAGAACGATGAAGCACATGACCACAGAGTTAGTTTCTGGAGCGAGGAGAGGGCTGCACAGCCTGGTTAGGCAGGAGCTACTGAAAAGCTAGTTAAGGAAACAGGAACCATCACTTGGCATCTTAGAACATTTCTTCGAGGCTCTGTTCAAAAAAGGGACTTGAAAGGAGACAAGAGACTGAGGCTGCTGCAACTGGCTGCATGGGGGGGGGGGGCTGAGGCTGCAGGAGGAAATGGGCAGGAAGAGCGAAGGGCAGAGGGCGCCGCGGGGGAAGTCCAGGGGGGGCACCAGCTGCTAATTCGGTAACTGCTTAGACAGTGTGTCACTTTTGAGAAAGTGGTTCAGAATGTCACCAGCTAGAGGCAGAGGAAGGTTTTATTTAAGTGAAGTTCCCCTGCCCGGGTATCCTCCAATCACAACCTTTGGGAAAGGAGACAGCAGGACCTGGGCAAGCTTGGCAGGGCCAGCTGCCTGTCACCACCTGCCCCTGAAGTACTGAGTCTTTCTGGGTATACATGTTCAAATTATGGTTCTACAACACTTCTCCCTTTGCTCACATCAGCGGTAAGCATGTAGCCACCATCAGCTGTGACTATACAAACAAGTCAAATAGGAGGCGCTTCTAGAATTGGTCAGAAAAATGGAGGACAACAGAATGGAAGGATTTCACGGAAAACCTGCCCAGAGAGATTGCAGTGAAAAGCACACAACACATGTCAGGGTATTCCTCCTGGAGCTCATTTGTGAGCCCTCCTGAAGCATCCACTTAGGCTCTGAAGCGCCTAGGGTCAGAATCGCAGGCCTTTCATATCCTAACGAGCTCCGGGAAGGTGCTGCGCCTCCCTCCCTGCTTCTGTCTCCGCATAATCTGAGCAGGAGGCCTTCACCCTGGCTCCCAGACACACTGACATTTAATTACTGCTATTGCTGGGATCCCAACCTTGCCCTTCGGAAGAGGGCCACAGAGCTCCACGAAGACTGGCCACACGCTGAGACAAATCCCAGGCTGGTAAATGAAGACCTGCTTTTGCAAACTGGACTCTACGAGCATTTTCAGTTAGCCCTTTACTGCTTCTGCCTTTAGGTAATACTGATGTGCTCAGCGATAGCTCAGTAGAATAAGTGCTTGCCTGGCAAGCACAAGGTCCTGAGTTCAATCCCCACTACCACAAATAAAAAAAAAAGAAAGCCAATGTAAATATGAAGAACTTTAGACTACCAGAGGTTGGACAATTTAACCAAACACATATACTCATGTGTGTACAAGTGCCACACTTCTAAGAACCAATCGCAGTACATTCTGGATATAAATCATCATTTCAAGTGACAACCAGACAATTTCAGTGCTGTTTTTCTCCCTCCCTCTGCAGGCTTTGGAGCCCAGGTTGCACTTTCCCTACTAAAGGCAGAGATCAGAAGAGAACTCCGTGGCAGGGCGACTTGAACTCGTCGCTTCTCTGACTTTCCTGGGCATTTGAGAGTGTGTCTACTCTTTAAATTGCCATCCCACAGCTCCCCTGCTTGCTGCTGTCCAGGCTGGGACCCTCCCACTAACATCAGTCACAGCTCATGCGGTAATTAAGCGCCAACGCCGGGAAGGGAAGACTGACAGCTACTCTTTGTTCGCCCCAGACTTCTTTACGGCCTTTGTTCCCACCATCCTCTATGAGTCTGTCCTCACTGGCTTTTTAAATCCCACTTCTTCAGACCTCTCATTTTCAGCCCCTTTCTGTGAATTTCTTCACTGTCTGCTTTCCTTTAATGTCTGATAGTACTCTGAGTTCGGTTCTCAGTCTTTTACTCCTCTCTAATTGCTTCAGAATTCAGAAAAGCACCTACACACCAATATCTCTGGACATCCGTGCTCTTGTGGATAAAGTATGTGGAGTCAGCAGCTCACTGTCTACTGCCAAGCCAAGGGCCCATTAGCTTCCTGGGTCCCCAAGGTCTAGAGTCAAGCTTCTTTCTCCATGATCCCTGCAAGCCTGTGTGGCTCCAGTCTCCTCTCACCTGACACGCCACCATCTGTTCTCCAGCTGCCCCAGCAGCTGTCCAAGACTGACATCACTGTCACTCTCTTCAGCCACAGTGAATCAGCTATGGGTGAAGGGCAAATGGACGTAGGACAAGCCAGTATGACTATTAATCCTGACATGTCAGCCTCACTGGATTAAGAAACACCTAGCAGATTAGTAAAACAGGCTCCAGGTATGTTTGGGTGGGTTGGGGAGATGTGGCCGTGGGCACCATATGTCACCCATCCCCTCTGACAGTGTTCTCTGCTTCTCAGCTGCTTGGAAGCAAGCAGCCTTGCTCCACCGTGTTCTTCCCTCATGATGCCTGTGCCTTGGAGCCAGCTGAGCATGCGCTGATCTATGAGCAAATCAAATCTTTCCTGTTTTAAGCTTCGGCTGTCGGCTACTGTTGGTGAGAAAGTTGACTAAAGATAGAGAGGTGATGGCCTCTCCCTGATCCCAGGATGAAGGCCAAAACCCTCAGCAAGAGCTGCAAGCTCTCTTGATCCATGCAGGAGGGGTGCGTGCCTCTCTTCAGCCTTATCTCTGGCCCTCTTCCTTCTTGTACCCCAGTGACTGTGGTCATCTCTTGAGTGTCTTTTAGGGATTTTGCATGGACATCTGCGAGATGTCTCGGATTCTCCTTTTGCTACCTGCAAGTAAGGACTGCATGACCAGAAAGGAAAGTGTTATGGTTTTTATTAATTTATTTTAGTGTGAGCTATTTTTTGCTGATATTTTTTCTGGTAGTAAAAACTCGATTTCCTTAACTTCTGAGAAGCATGGAGGGTTAAGAGAAAGAAAGTAAGTAACACTCAGGTTAGGAGGACACCAAGAAGACAGGAAACACAAAAGGAGAAGGGAAGCAAATAGGAAGAGGCTGGGTCAGGCGATCGAGTTATCAGACAGTTAGGGAAGGAAGCAGAGGAGGGCGAAAGTGTAGAGCAGCTGATTTTGAAACTGTGGTCTGCAGACAGCTTGAATTAAAATATCCCAGCTTTCTGCTAAAGAACGATTGCAGGCCCTGTTAGAATCTCTGCAGACTGGACCCAGGAACTGGAAGCCGCTAGCTGAGAGACTCTTCTTGATCCTAACACTCAGTGTTTCCCAAGTGGTGCAGTGGGGTGAGAAGCCATCTTTGCCCCCAGCTATCTTTGGGGGACAAACAAACGCTGGTTTGTACGATGGCCCAGCTCCCCAGATCTTCCTTCCTTGTTGCAGTTGCTCTACCTTCATTTCTCTGCTTCTGCTTCCTCTGGGCAGGATGCATTCATCTGCCTTATTCATACTGGATCTATTCATTTCCATCTAATAAAGCAACATATGCTTGCCCTGCCAATCGATTAGAGAATTCTCATTGATAAAGTTCCCACAGTGTATAGAGTATTTAAGTCATACAACTATGGGAACAGACAATCATCTGTCAGCTTAAAAGACCTTTCATTGGCTTCTGGGGCTAGTAATTATGTTTTCTCATACGTTCTTTTTCATCTAGTCAGAAACTCTGTGTATGTCTCTGCATGTGTGGTACCTTCTGTACAAAATGAATTAACACTATAAATATAGCGATGAAAAGTACTTAAAAATAACTGACCTATCAGTTCCTGTTCACAAGTATATTTTACATGTGACACACTGGAAAATCCTGGGCTGTGACCATTATAAAAACCATCTACAAGAGGTTTTACCAAAGTACAGCTCCTGAGTCAAATCTGTTTTGTCACCTGCAATTGTAAAATGAAGTTTTATTTGGTAAACACAGGTTGACTCATTTGTTTACATGTTGTCTGTGGCTTTTTTTGTTCAAGAATGACAGAGTTAGATATCTGCAACAGATACAGCACAGCCCGAAAAGCCTTATATATACTTATGAGGTGGCAATTTGCAAACCTTTGATAAAGGGACAGAAATTAAAACTCAAACAGCTGACAAAAATGTATGTTTGTGTACAAGTTACAAAGATAAATGAATACATTTTTAGGAGATGTCTATTGTTCTAACACCAACACTGATCTTCTATCGCTAACATAAATCTCAATAAGAAGCTTTCCCCTACTGTATACTTTCAGAAATCCACTCAGTAATGATGGGAAAGGGGGATTTCTCTGGTCTGACTGAAGATACCTGTTTCCCCTCCTCAGGCCTCACAGGTTTTAGTTCAACTGTTTATCTTCCAGCATTCTTTTGTCCCAATGGACTGTCATTTTTCTGTGCCTCAGTCATTTCAAAACTTAAAATTTATCAACAACCACAAAGATAAAGGTTGAGAAATCTCATCAGATAGTTAGTTGACATTCTCCTACCCACATGATCCCCTGGGCTATTAGATCACAGGGCCACTGTCATACTGCAATGCTGGATCTATTCACCAAAGGATAGTTGCAGGTCTCCATTCTGCCATCCTAGTCTATCTCGTACTTCTACAACGCGTCCTTGACATAGAGCATCATCTGCATAGTTAAACTTTCTTCACTGTATTCCAACTAGAAAAATAAGCCCATCAAGAAAAGTTATAGGTAGATCCATGCAAGTCCACGCACACACACACATATCTAGAAGATTACTTAGTGCTTTCATACAAGCTATTTTTCATTGGTTTATGTGTTTACTAATTATGTTCTCTCGTGAGTTCATTTATAATTGATTTACCTTTAAATACTTTGTGTAATAATGTCAGGGCATAAATTACTGCACCAATAAAAATACAATTGTTAAAAGATCCTTTTAAAGATTTGTAATAACGCTTCTGGGTTAGGGAATATTTCCTGAAGCAGATTTCTGTGTCATTCAGTTTTGCATTGTTGTGTTCAGCATTTTGCATACTCATTAATGTCTCATTAATTTTATGGTAATATATGTATAAAGTACTCGGAGAAGCAGCTTAGCAGAAAACTCTGTTAGGTCACATTTGGGTAAACATTCTTGCAGTAGGACCATATTGCGTTCTCTTGCATCCTTGTCTGGGATGCAAGATCACACACACACACACACACACACACACACACACACATCACCTCCACATATAATTTTCTATGATGAAAAATGTCTTTTCTAAATCTCAGCAATCCTTAAGAGTGGTTGAGAATGTAAACACCTCCACAAAGCCTTATACCGTAACTCTAGTCAGTATCAACCTAATCCCTTTCTGGTCATATACAGCCCTTGTGGACTGTAACAATCACTCATTTACTTAATCAACCCATTGTGTCACTCACATTACTATGCACTTGGTAAGGTTCAAGAATGTCACCAAAAACTAACTTCTACCATTCAGAGAGCAGGAGGCAGACAAGTAAGCAGAGCGCAGTAATCCAGGAACAGATGAGACCCGTGGCACAGCCGGCACAGTGCGCCCTGGAATCTCACTGGAGAAGCAACAGCCCAGTCTCAGGTTAGAGAAACATGAGAAACTTAGCTACCGGAGTCTGGGTATCTAGGTTTACAGCTGAGCGGTACAGAACATGCGAGAACCAAGAAGTGCCTTATGGATAAGCTCACTGTTGCATGCCTGAAAGAACATGCAACATGGATCTTGAGCCAATAGTTGGAAAAGCCAGAAAAGAGGACCATGCTGAAGATAAAAATTGGGGCTGTGTCATGGTGATTCTGCTGTGTAAAGTTGTGCGACTGAAGGGAGTGAGGAGTCGGGGAAACAAGCCCACCAAGGAGTATGTCCTACAGGACTGTAGCTAGAGTGTCTCTGTTGGGGGAGGAGGGACGAAAGAAGGAAGCAGTGAGAGAGACTGAGAGGAGCAGGTAGGACTCAGCTCAGGAGGTTGTGCTGCGTGGAATCTAAGTGAACAAAGTCCCTCAAGGTGAACAGACCGCTTAGCTGTGCACATGAATGCCTGCGACAGTCCAGTAAGAGGAGGAATCAGGACAGTATCAGCAGCAGCGAGGAAAGAAGCCAAAGAATGGAAAGGGGCGGTAACAAGTACAGACCATCTTGTGGGTAACTCTGCTATAAGAGGAAGCAGAAACCAGGTGTGGTGGGCAGTGGCTGCGGCAGGAGGACTGGAAATTCAAGCCCAGCCCTGGCAACTTGTGACTTCGTAACTTAGTGAAACCCTGCCTCAGAATAAGCAGGCCTGGAGATGTGGCTCAGCACAGAGACTCTAGGTTAAATCCCCAGGATTGCACAGGAGTGAAAACAAAAGAAGCAGAATTATGGGGTTGTGGGCTAGAGGTGCTGAGAAGGAGCGTTGCCTGTTTGAGTAAGCAGCAAACGATCAGGTGATTGGAGTGAAATCAGCATCTCCTCATTTCTCTGGAGGTCTGGGCTCCTTCCCTTGTGCACCCTGGCTCTAGCACCCTCGCCTTCCCAAGAACATTCCCAATCTGCGACCCCACATCACCACATACATCTTCACAGGACTCAAGGCAGTGCGGCTGCTCATATTTCCATCCTGTCATAAAAGGTAAACTTCATGAGAACAGAGGCTGTGTTTCACTCTTACACGCTAAGTACTCCCCTTCTGCCACACACAACTGCTGTGTGCTGAGTGCATGCTGTGAGAGCAACCAATAGTGGGGTCCCCGAGAGGAAGACAGCCCTCCAGAACTGAAGCTGCCGAGGAGAGCGCCTGGGACCCATTGCCTCATTGCATTACCCTCTCCACAGAGAATAGCAACGCTTTCACATACTGAAGCAAGTAAGGCAAGCCTATTTTTGGCAAGTTAATATAATTATCTTGTAGTCTTTCTTTAAAATTTCAATTAACACACTAGAAAATTCCTGCATTACCCAAGTCTATACATGAATTGACCTTATGTGTCTATTTTTGTAATGATTACTATATTAAACATGCTTTAGGATTAATCACATTCACGTTTCTTTTCTCTTTCTTTCTTTCTTTCTTTCTTTCTTTCTTTCTTTCTTTCTTTCTTTCTTTCTTTCTTTTTTTTTTTCTTCAGTACCATTTTTTTTTTCTTCAGTACCGGGGATTGAACTCAGGCCCTTGCACTTGCCAGGCAAGTGCTTATTCTACTGAGCTATCTCCCCGGCCCCTAACAT
>NW_004524640.1:6791322-6825502 GCF_000260255.1 Octodon degus
GAGGAATTGAATGCTATAAACAGCATACAGGAGAAAACACACGGTCCACGGTGAGTAACAGCCGAGCTGCTTGCAAAATATTCTCAGCACAGTATTCCAGCTAATGTATTGCTGAGATACAAATTGAGTTGAAAACCCAGCTGTGTTTTCCACTCTCTGCACTACAAACAATAATAAAGATGAAGTAACAGTAGGTTAGTTAATACTCTTCAAGGATATTAGAGATGGAGGCTTCGTATCCAATTACAAACCCATCCTTCTGCTTCTACAAATAAAGCAAATGAAGCAACGCTGATTATTTTGTATTAGCGTAAGAAAACAAGCTTCAAGAAGGTGAATGGCGTTAAGTCTCTAAGGGAAACGTTTTAAGCAGTCTGAAAGATATCCATGTTTCCTATGATTTCAGTATGAATTAAAACTTAGCTAGTCAGGTCATTTACATGCAGAGCCCTTAACATGAATACAGCTCAAGCAACTGCAGGAATGAAATAGAATTTTAAGAAACAAAAAAAGTGGGTAGATGAGGACTCTCAGGAGGTCTAGAAAATTTTGTGAGCATAACAAATAATCCCAGAGTTTCAAACACCGGGGTTATTCCTACCATCCTGTCTCTTGTTCTCCTAAGAGTTAAGACAGAGATTTTTGGCTTTGGTAAGGGTCAAGGTAACAATCCAAAGTCCGAAAGATGCTGGGAAATGCTATGGTTTTTTTTTTTCGGGGGCGGGGGGGGGAGGACAAGAACATAGATGGCACACGCGACATTGTTACTTCTCACACTCCGTACTCAGTGGATAGAGTTAAGTCACAGCAGACACAGGGAAGAGTTGCAGACATAACAACGACCTTCTGTGTAGCGAGAATCCAGACGGATCTTCTAACAATTATGTCACTGAGAAATAAGTGTGTAGCAAACACGAAATGTTAAGCGAGAAAATAATTGCTTCTATGGAATCTGACTTCATGAGCCTTATAGCAAACTAACAATTACAGAGTTCAATTTAAATCCATTTCCTGGACTGTATTCTTTTATTGCTTCCATTAACCATAGGTTTGAGAGGTCATTTAAATGGCAGAAACCCAAACGCGCTTAGTTGCTTGGTGAAAGGTATTTAGATGCTTATTAGAGGATTTAAATCTATTGTACCTAGGCACTGTTTTCCATTATGTATATGTATTGTTAATGACTTAACGCCATTCACCTTCTTGAAGCTTGTTTTCTTACGCTAATACAAAATAATCAGCGTTGCTTCATTTGCTTTATTTGTAGAAGCAGAAGGATGGGTTTGTAATTGGATACGAAGCCTCCATCTCTAATATCCTTGAAGAGTATTAACTAACCTACTGTTACTTCATAAATATATATATATTTTTTTTTACTTTGTAGAAAATTTCTGTTTTAAAAATGAACACTAGCGCCTGCCTGGCAAGTGCAAGGTCCTGAGTTCAATCCCCGCTAGCAAACAAAAAATACAAGAAAAACAAAAAACAAAAAAAAAGAATTGAGGTCTACCTACATGAAACAATGGAAGAACATGTATCATAAACTAGTTTCATTGTATGCATGTGTTTGAGGTGGGCATAATGAAGAAGAAAAAAACAAAGAAAACCATGATCGGTTGGAATTTCCTGAGGAAACAGGGCTGTGGAGATCTACCTCTGGATCTTAAAGAACTATAGCAATGCTAAAAGAAATTAAAGGAAGAGATACTCTATTGGCTCAGGAGAAAGATGACATCACAAAAATAAGACAAATTCTTAGTAAGAAGAATGGCAACGCAGAGACCCGTGTAAAGTTGACTGAAAAGACTGGCAGAGAAGGAGCTATAAAAATAAGAAGAAAATCAATGGCCACTGAATAAGGTCTTTGGATGCCAAAATGGTGGTAGCAGTTACGCAAGATGCTGTTAGATTTGCCTCGCAACTGTGTTACATAGAAGTATGATGAGCATGCACACAATTTTACAGTTAGTTACTCCCCCACCCCGCTTGCGTGGTCTAATATATTCCAGCGCATTGAGACGTATTGTGTCTACACACAAGGAATGTGTACTCCGATGGCAGAAAGCATGGTTCATTTTGATCATGGTAACGACGCTAATAGAAAAACATCTCCATCCAATTTTATTATCATACTCAAACTGTAAAGCATCGAAGCTTTAGAGGATATTCTATCCTAATCATTTATTCATTGATTGATTGATTCTTCACTTAGGCACTCATTGGTAGAATACTTAAGGGCTTACTAACATTTATGAGTTATCAAGGATGTTCACTCAGTTCAAATTACTGTGGTTCTTCTCATATAAAGACATATGTGAATACCATGTGAGCTCCACATGAACATCCTTCAAAGTCCTCCTCTGAAGATATCCATGGGGCATTTCTGCCACAGCTGTTCCCTCTGCCTGCAGCATCCTCCCCACTCCTCTATGCTGGAAGAGTCAGACATGCTTCCCATGTCACCTCTTCCAAAAGCTTCTGTCACTAATCCCCGTGCAAAGTGCCTCACACCTATTCTGCTTTCCACAGAACACTAAATCATAGGGATGGCGGCTCTCTCACCTTCTCCCCCCCCCACCCCATGTACACTTCGTTGTCAAATTCTTGAAGCATCCTTATTCATCTTCCCGTCTTAGCAGCTAGCACCATGGCTGACATAAGAGGTACTCAATAAATGTCTTTGAATGGCTGTCCTGTAATAAATGAACCTGAGAGGAACTGTCTGTGATCAATTTAACATTCAAGTGCTAATAGCCAGTTGGGGGCTCTGGCTACCCAGCTCTTCTTTTTCTCCTCTAAACACGCCAAGCGAATTGTCACCTTCAAGTCACTGAGATGCTCCTTGTGCCCCAACTGTCCCCACACTTCACTGTAGACCTTTCCTTTCCCCTTCTCTTAGGTCTCGCTTCAGGCTCAGCTCCTCCAGATGAGCCGAAATCTCATAACGTTCATCTTGCTCACCATGTCCCATGCTGGGGTTGATCTCCTTCACTGCCCAATTTGTAGAATACCTGGCACCACATCCGGCATCTAGTAAGTGCTCAATTCATCTACGCTGTTGCAGGAGAGAATGAATGGAAGAGGCATTCGGCGGCTCCTGGGTTGCATGCGGCTTGTAAGTGAGTTCCGTTTAGCCTGCTCAACATTGTTACAAACCTTAAATGAGCTGCCAACTTTGAAAGGTGAGGGAATTTCACCTTCTGAAGAAGTTCAAGATCAGGCTTCTTTTGAAATACTGGAATGAGTGGAAATCCAGGGCCTGCGATCCCAACTGACAATGCATGGGTGTGGGTGATAACTGCCTGCTTGAGAAGAGAACCCCCAGATTGATGTGGCCCCACTTCCTCCAAGTCTCACAGGCCTAGGGCACCTCTGAAGAAGGCTGGACTTCAGCCCTGATGTCCTAAAGCTTCTGCTATGACCTACCCTTGTATCATTCCTGCAAACCCTACACACATTTGTGGCAGTTACACACAAATGTTGAATATGTCTTCAGAGATGAATTAACATCAGAACATTTTCTTAGAATTTCTTATTAACAACGCTGAAGAACTACAATGATCACATGCTAAAACTGAATTCATTATATACAAGAAGACAATCTAGGTGCATGTTTAACAGATCTTAAGTTGCTGAAAAAAAAATCACTAAAACAAAGAGCCCAACAAATCAGGAAGGAGTTATAACTAATATGATTGACTAAAGGTTATATCCATAATTAAAACTCAGGCTGGCAAGATAGCTCAGAGGACTAAGTGCCTGCTTTGACAATTGCAGGGACCAGGGTTCAATCCCTAGTCCTCCATGCTGCGCTGGCCCTGCCCCTGGGGGTGTGCTGAACCAGGCAATGAGTCCAGGCGTGGTGGTGCACGCCTGAAATCCCAGTGCTGGGAAGGCTGAAAATAGGAGGATCACGACAAGTCTGAGCTGTGTAGTGAGACCCTGTACCAAATACACGAATAAAAAACAAAACAAAACAAAACAAAACAAAACTCAATGAGAACAAAGCAAGCCTCAATAAAGAAGGAATAAATATATTTTTAAGTAATTCACAAAAGAGTTACAAATAACTAAGGAACATATTCAAAGTCTATTTGAGTAGTACTCGAAAAGATATGAATCAAACCAAGATCTCATTCATTTATCATACATTAAGTTTTTCAAAAATATTTGTTAAATGACCACCACATCCCAAATAAAGTCAGTTTGGCTAAGTTTTAAAAATACCAATAATCTTCAGATTCAGTAAGATAAATACCATCATATACAATAGAAAATAATTTCAGCATAAGCATAAAAACCATAAAATAGTTTCTGCCCTGTGACCCAGTAATTAAACTTCTTGAAACTTATCCTAGGAAAATAATCAGTGTGGGAGACAAAGATTAATGTATGGGGATGTTAATCATTGCATAATTTATTCTATCAAATACAATTGAAACCTAAAAGTCTAACGATAAGGAACGATTAAGTGAATTATGGAACAGTCATATGGTGCACAATTAAACAGACATCAAAATCATGTTTTTCAAAGACCCTTTATTGAGCTGGGAAAATGCTCATGAAAAAGTTTAAAGCCTATATTTTGAAATAAACTTCAAATCACTAACTGAAGTGATCTACTATCTCTTGCTTTATGATATAGGAATCATTTCTGCTTTCCACAGGCTTACGATCTCCTACTGATCTCAGGCTTGCGAGACCTACAATATAGCTCCACACACTTCTTCCTTCTGACAGGCTTTAAACAAAGAGTTTTTAAGGAAATTCTCCGCAGGACACCACAGTATTAGACCTTAAGAATTTCCCTTTTTCATGTATTTATAGTAGTATGTAGATCAGACAAGACATTTACAAGAAGCATTATTTCTTTCTTGTAACACCAACCACAGGAAGGGCCAGAAGGCATGGTATCGTAGAAAAAGCAGAACCATCTCCCTGCCACGAAAAGCACAACAAAAATTGAAAGTCTGTGTGCACCAAAATAAACTGTCTGTACAAAAGATGATTATAGTAAAACAAAGAGGAAGCTGCATCTTGGTTTTGCAATTACTTAACTGTGCAAAGGCAGGAGCTAGTCTGCTCAGTCACCTGCCTGCAGGAACCCCAAGGACAGCATCCACAAGGACAGCATCCACAAGGACAGCATCCACAAAGACAGCAGCGTGGCCCGCATTCGCCCAGCCCCCACAGCACAGCTTCAAGCCACTTCTGCAGCCATGCTGATCCCTTCCACTCACCCGTACCTGGACCGCGGTGCAGAAGCCACGCGGACATCGGGCTCCTCAGGGACTCAGCAACCACAGTTGGCCTCCCAAGAAACCAAACGCAACGTCCACAGCTGAGAAAGCCACAGGAGCCACAGAGCAAGTAGCACTAGGGGCTCTTGTGTGAGTGAAAGCTGATCATTTTCTTTAAAAAAAAAAAAAAAACTGGTAGCAGGAGTCACCTTCTAAAGAATGCAGTCACTAGGTGACAAGGCAACAATTTCTTATGTCATTAGAGTAAAATAAGAAGAGACTGCTCACAGCTACTCTTCCAGTTTATCGCTATTTCCTCGTGGAGTTCTCAAAGGGACCCACGTGGACTCAATTTGGTTGGAAATTATAATTTAGGCCCGTGGCTTGTGGCAGTCAGCAATTCAGAAGCCCCCTCTTTCTTTAGCCTGCTGCGCTCTCTCTCCTTGAAGCCTCTCTTGGCTTGTGTATCTTGGTTGCTTTACAAACTACTGCTTTTCCAACCTTTAGCTTGGGGGAAGTTAAGAACAATCTCCACATCTGCCTCCACACCATTTTCACACACGAGCTTTCCTCCCTTTCAGTAGGTTGTTTTAAAGCAGCTTGTTGCTGTCTTACACTTTGAATTTCGCTCGTTGGGTAATTCCACGGACACCTTTGAAGAGTATATCCATTTTCCTCTTTGAGCACTTTCATAAGCGCAAATCCATCAAAAGCATTGATCTTTACATTATCATCAATTTTCCTTTCTTTCATATGTGTACGGCTGCTTTCCTTTGGTATCATCTTTTAGTACACGAGCCGCTTTACACTCTTTAGCCCCCTTCTCCATCTCTCTCAACATTTGACTTAGGCTTCTGCACAAACTTATATTCTCTACTTTCAATCTACTAAAATGCATCTGATTCCACCTCCTTCCAGTCCATATAGGTGTCATGATAATTTATGACAGCCTTAAATTCTTCTCCATCATCCCCCTCATAAAACAGTGGCAGTTTCTTTCAATAGCAGTTGTACAGTCTCTTTCCTGAAGCTTTTGTTAATATTATAGTCAACTTTACATCCATTAGACACTTACACAAGGGGCAGAAGAGGGCACAAGAAATGTCTAAAGAGCAGCCTTTAAAGATAAATCTACTGGAATCTGACCTCATGGCTATCAGTGTTTATTTAGTCAGTAGGTAAGACAAATAGGGAAGCAGGAGAAGCTGTTGTCAGGGAAGGAAATGGCTAGAAAGAAAACGATGCCTATCAAGTCTGAACTTTATCCCATGAAAAGAAGGACCTACAAGGGACAAAGTTAAATTTGCACACATGGCATTTAAAGCTTTTAAACCTTTTAATAAATCTTCATTAAAAGATGCAAATTTAAAGTTAATTCTTATGTAAACAGAATGTATCACATAATACTTACCAAGTATTGGGCTTTACAAGTCATGAAACAGAAGCAGTTCCTCCAGTGGAATTTAACATTTAGCCTCATATTTATTAGAACCAACTGGAGGCTACCAGGCTACGACTCCTGCAGGAGGGACTTTGAGGACCCTGGAGCTACCTGCCAGGTCTTTCCTGATCAGAAAAGAGTGTGCCCCTTACTTTACACCCTGTGTCTTCCCAGGGGCATCTCTTCCTTTCTTCTGTTGCCATGTTTTATCTATTTCTCTGGTTCTGACACAGGACTCTTTCCACCCTCCTGGCCCATCCTTAGCACACCCTGGAGTGCATCATCAAGCCTTCTGGGAGCTTACTGTCTTTACACCAAACCTAACAGGACAACTGCTGAATAAATGAAGAGACCAGAACTTGAAAATATGATAATAAGCCCTTGACATACACATGATTGATGCGACATGCAAACTAAGATAAAGATGTACAACATGATACCTGATGGGCCAGAATATAGATGTTGTGTCCCACATCCTTGGGGGAAACCCCATCATCTCCACCCTCCTCCTCCCCGTGATCACACTCCAGTCCCTGGTTGTAGGCGTTCTTCATCACATCCACCTAGCCAAGAAAAAAAAGGGAACGATGAGATTTGCAATGTCACAACACACATTTCAGATTATGTGTGAGCTATAATTTAAAACTAGGAAGCTTTATGAGTCTAAAAGGCATAAGAGAATTCTAAATGAAGAGATCCTTGGAAAGCACCTTTATTCAAATGAACACAGAAGTGCATTCCCTGTTGCCTTTGCAAGTTTTTGCCTTGATCTTTGAATGTGAACAGGACTGCAGAGAACCTGGCACCCTGAGAAGTGCCTGTGATGGACTGAGCACCCACAAGGCAACGGGCAGACACGGTGCTGGACGTGGTACTGGGTGCCAAGGATCTCAGGGTAAACACAACGGGGAAGCTACCCGCAGATAAGGAAGGGGCTCTAGCTGTATTTCAGACACAGCGAAACCAAAGTCAACTTTTTCTGGCAAAAATCCATTGCACATAGTTTAGAAGAGCAAGACAGTTCGGTTAAGAGAGTTGCTCAGAACTGACAGAACAGATGAGGTCACAGGCCCCTGATCCCAGAGCCCGGTGCTGTCCCAGGGTCCTTAGGGACACTGGCAATGGTGACTCAAGATGGTCCATTATCCAGTCCAGCCCTTGGGAGAGCAGTGCAAGTTGCGGGCTTTGTTTTCTGATACGTATAGTATAAATCAGGCCAATGTAGGCTTTCGGTACTCTACTAACACAGCTTTAGAAGTTTTCTTACCAGCTCCTTGGGTCTCATGTTGAAAAGAATTCTCTCGGCATTCTCACTGTCGTGTCTGCTCTCCATGATAGCCAGCAAGAGCTTGGAGGCATTGTTCTAGAGACACAGACTGAGTTAACACACACCCCAAGTCTATTTCATGGACTAGCGATCGCTTGCACACGCTTTAATTGAAATTACCAAGACTCCTTCCCCCCCATAACAAACAGAATTTAAAATTGTTACTTTCTTCGTCTTATTACCATTTTAAAACAGGATGCTTTACTTCATTGTCAGAACAAAATAAGACTGATGCCTCATGAGCGATATGTTACGTGAGTTATTTTCAATATCGGTGAGAAGGTGTTTTAAGTGCAGATTGGGTTACTATATGCTGCTGTAAAATATGACTATATTTTCCTTCCCTGTTTCCTCTATAGACATTTCCGTGATTGCATTTTAATAAGACAGTAAGGTGAACAGGAAGCAGTGATGTATTTTATTAAAATGGCAAATAAAGAATGTAGCACAATGGTTTTTAAAAGTAGAACAAATATATCATTAGCAAATCAAAATTCTGCATACATTTGAGCCATACTGAGAATATATGAAACACTAAATTCTTGAATTAGAAATATAAATTTATTGACAATGGCTTACTGACCTCACTACATGACGTCACATAAACAGCACATTTATGATCTCGGCTGTGAAGAAAAAAGAGTATTTTCTTTTCTGTTCTCAATCTGAGCATCAAATCCAGGGCCTTGCACATGCTGGGAAGCACGCATTTACCACTGAGTTACCTGCTCAAGGCCAGAATAATATTTTCCAGTTTTGCTTAATAAAGAAGGAAAATAATGTATGTTGTCTGTGATGTGTTCTAATTTTATTTAGAAGTACTTCATCTCAGTTGTTTACTGATACCAAAAATGTTTTCTGAAATAACTGTTATCCTATATGGGGACCTCCTGGCGGCAGCCTGCTTCCAAAAAGCACAACAGCCTACAGATTTTGAAAGCTGTTTCTGTACCCTGTATTTTCCATAGCACTGCTACAGAATTTTCGTAGATAGCAAGATGGTAAAAATAAATATCCAGGAGATAGTTGTACAAGGGTTTTCATAGTAGATAAGAACCTATTCTTAACCCAAAGTCTTTGATAAGAGCATGAAACAGTGTCAATTTTGTTGTTGTTATTAATACAGGGTCTCACTACATAGTTCAGACTCATAGTGATCCTCCTGCCTCAGCTTCCCCAGTGCTGAGATTATAGGCACACACCACCATCCCGGTTCCAGGGCCCACACAGCATACGGTACCAGGAATCAAACTTGGGTTCATTCTCACATTGCCAGGCAGGCACGTGGGATGCTAAGCTATCTCCCCAGTCCGTGTCAAATGGTTTTAAGACACAAATGACTCAAAGTTAACATCTTTAAAGAATAAAAAGCAAGCGCTCACCTCGGCAGCATGGGTGCTAAAATTAGAACAATACAGTGAAGACTAGTGTGGCCCCCATGCAAGGAGGACATGCAAATTCGTGACACATTCTCTATTTTACAAAATGATAATAAGCAAGATTGAATGAATGTTGGGGTCTAAGTAGACAACCACCACATAGCTTGATAAGGTTGCACAAATTAATTCTGCTGTTTCATTTGAGGAGTTCATTTTAACCCCCTACTTAAGAAGTATACAGTCTAAGGGTCTCTTGAAGTGACCTAAGTTAACACAGGATAGCAGAGATGACTGTACTACTAATTTCTATTAGCTTTTTGAAGGGAGCCACTAATGTTTAAAATTTATTACTTTGACCAACTCTCTACGCTAATAACTGCAATCTGAACAACTTCACTGAGGACAGCAATGTGCACTATAACAACCATGGATGAAGAACTTTCATCTTTTTCTTTTAAATGTACATTGTGTCTCGTGTTTCATCCATTACTTTTATACTCCCTTTAAAACAAATTTAAATGGTGAAAAGGCCAAGGAAAAATACTAAGGCTTAGTGAAAGGAAGAGTTAATGATTAATTGCTTGATCAGTCTTGCATGCCTATAGCTGGCCATCTGAGCAACACATTTGATGATAACAATACAAAATACAACAACCATTATTAATTTTCTATTCTTGTTTTGAAGTTCTGTACCATTTTTATTGTTCTACATTGCTTTGTTTTGGTCTTTGTTCTTGTTACTTGTTGTTGAAATTATTATTATCCCATATGGGGACCTCCTCTTTTAAAAAAAGGGGAGCAGGCGAGATAGCTCAGTGGACTAAGCACCTGCTTAGGCAAGCGCAGGGACCAGGGTTTGATCCCTGGCACCACATGACAGGTAACCCCCTGGGCGCACTGAGCCAGCAACCGAGACCGGGCATAGTGGTGCCCACCTGTAATCCCAGCACTGGGGAGGCTGAAAACAGGAGGATCATTAGGAGTCCAAGCTGCATAGTGAGACCCTATAGCAAATACATAAAAAAAAGTGACTGAGGTCAGTAACAGTGACGGTGGAGATGAGGTGAGAGGTACCAGTGTTGCTGACCTGTCATGAAAAGAACTGAGTGCTCTGAGAGAAGAGCACTATTTTTCCCCACCCCATTTTCATTTTTGCAGATTTGCATCGATCATGGAATCTAACGTATAACCTAGGGCCCTGCACAAGCAACAAGCCTACGTAAAGTCGGCTTCAGGATCAGAGCAGAGCTTTAACTCTGACAGCCACCGGAACAGGCCCCCTAGAATTCAGAGAGCGCGCCTGGGCTGTGCTATCCGCAATCTCTAATGAACCATGCTCAGCAGGCCTGATACATAATAGCTTAAAAATACATCCAATTTTAGAATGCTATCAGCAAGGTGGTTATTTTTTTTTTTAACCAATTTTCTTTTTCCCACTATGTCAGGAGAATAGAAAGAAATCTTGTAAAGCACCTACTGAAATCTGAGTCAATTTCAAAGTGCAAGAACCTATGTATGCTAAAATGTCAAATGGAAGTGTCAGTACTAATAGGGGATTTTCTTTCACAGGAAGCCAGAGTCTTCAAAACAAAACATTCTACATATTTAGAATTTCTTATTCATAAGCCAGTTATTAAAAAAAAATTTAAAGGACAAGACATATAATTCAAATATTCATATTCTGGTACTAAATGAGTATGTAAAGTATACTTAAAATGATGGATAATTATGCAACAAATTCACGGATAAGTGATACGAAATAAAACCTTAGTATTTTTCACATGGTATCTTGCTAATGTTACAGAGAATTTAAAGCACCCTACCCAAGAGAGGCTTCAAATTTGCCAAATTAATATTCTGTTTGATCAACATTGTTCTCACATTAACCAATAGTTAGAAAATATCACAGATGGTTCTTAAGGGTACACTTATCTCAAAGCAAAAATTCGTATTTAAAAAACTTCAAGTCAAATCCACAGCTTGCTATTTTAGTCATACTTTGATTTATTCAACTACATATTTTCTTTTTTTTTTCTTTTTTGTATGTATTTAGTATAGATCTCACTACACAGATTGGACTCATAGGGATCCTTCCTGCTTTTTAGCCTCCCAAGTGCTGCGATTACAGGCGCACACCACCACACCCAGTCTCATTTGCCACCTCAGCACACCCAGGGGGTGGGACCGGTACCACAGGCCAGACCGGGGATCCAACCTCCAGCCCCTGCATCTGCCTAAGCGGGTGCTTTAATCCACTAAGCTATCTGGCTGGCCCATCAACTGCATATTTTAAGTGGTGTAGATAAATCTGTGCTTATTAATACAAATATTAAAGAATCTTTTCTTAAGAAAAGTATTTTAAACAGTTAATATGTTCATGCTGTTAAAGCATATCCCATTTATTTTTATTTCACATTTTTCTTTAAGTCCTGTCCCTCACTTGTCTTTTTTTTTTTTTTTTTTTTTTTTTTTTGAGGTACCAGGGATTGAATTCAGGAGCCCTCACTTTCCAGGCAGGTGCTTATTCTACTGCGCTATCGCCCTGTTCCCCACCCCCCTGCCCATTTAATTTATTTTTAACTAAATCTGAATTTGTAAATACTCTGTATACCCATACTTTATTTTTTTATTTCTTTTTGGCAGAACCAGGGAGTGAACTCAGGCCTTTGCTCTTGCCAGGGAAGCACTTATTCTACTGAGCCATCTTCCCGGCCCGCCACCCATATTTTAAATTGATGAGTTACTCCATAGTTTCTTCTATGAAGTCACAGTAATTAAAAATGAGACATGGAAGTACAGTGTTTAATGAAGAAATTCAAAAGCTAAAGATGAAAGCTTCTTTACAGTGTTTCTGTATGAATTATAGTAAAGTGAATGTAAGATAAAATAACCAAATCTTTTCCAACTAAGCTGACTGTCCCACAGGCCTCAGCTGGTCTTTCTCCCCAAAGGCTGGGGCCGGTAGAGGTAGGGAGCCATGCACAACCTGCATTAGGGATCCCTTCTATCTTGGCTGTGAACGCAATCTCACACACATTACAGATGAAACAGTGGAATGCTGGGAATGCATCTCTCCTACTAAGAGAAGAACTGTTTACTAAGAACTTGAGGAAATCTTTCCACAAGTATGACAGATATACATTTCACCACATATCTCTATCTACACCTAAAAACATAAAAATCTACACCTACATATAAAAATCCCATTTCTATTTTTCTTGGCCATATGTTTGCCTATACAAAGTTCAATTTAATGGTACAATTTCTAGGGTATGAACAGAAATAGCTGTACAAAGAAATTATATTTAATCAAATGATTAGCTTTGTAGAAATCTGCTTGACACTAGACACAATGATGTGGTCTTTAATAATTTATCTCAATTGAATATCATGCCTTAGCATTTGGGATTTATGCAGTGTCTGTGTGCATTCATTTATCTATTTTCATATGAACAAAGAGTTCAAGAGGAAATTTTTTGAAATGTTTTCCTGCTTTTGAGTTCTGATCAATGGAACTGCTGGAAGTGTGTACAAAGCTTAAATTAAAGGATGCCTTTAAAGGCAATGGGAACATGACAATATATTTGGAAGGGAAAATAAGATAACGATTTAATAGAGATTTAGAAAGGTGAGCGACATATATTCCTTTGACATTACCTAATTGTGACTTGCTAGATGGAATTCTCTAGTCAACATGAATTGAATAGACATGGTATGATGAATGGTCAGCACCTTTTACTTCTTTATATAACGAAAAACATAAAATAAAAACAGAAAGGGAGTAGCGAAACAAAGTAGCTGCTTGGAGGAACTTCTAGCAAATGAACATTACCTCATTTCACATTTTATCAGGAATTCAGCGAGCCTTTGATTTCCCTATTCCCTTCTGACATTTCATTATTTGAAAATCTGATACTATATTGCTTTTTCTAAGAGCTATTAGAAGATGCAGACTCAACACTGAAGAGGAATTTTACGTAGAGACTGTAACTTTCCCCACCATAACAATCCACTTGATTTTACCCTACCTTTAGTTGAAGCACCAGGTCCATTCGGTATTTACCAAGGGGGTTGATATCACTTAAAATCAGTGCAATTATAATATCAATCCCATTTGATTCATGAGTAGCAATACAGGTCTGCAAAACAAGGTGGTTGTAAATTAACATTTTATTGACAACAGGACTATACCTGGCATGTACTGGCCATCCTTTCAGAGTTGTCTGATATTAACCTTCCTCATCCCACCTGCCAATGCCTCAATGATTAAAACTCCTTGAAGAAGTTGCACATTATAACATGGTCCTAAAAATCTCACCCTTAAGCCTCTGATTTTAATTTTTTTTTAATTATGTTCAGAATCCTACTTTGGTATATCTTCAGCTACACAACATACCTAAATAACAGGACATACATGAACAGAATTGCCTTAGTTTTTTATCTTTAGAATGTAAATAGGATTTAACTCTGACCATTTGATTTATTCTGTATAGAGTGTGACTATTTATTGATTGATATTGATTAAATAGATCCGAACACAGAGCACTAACAGGGACACGGTGGGAAACATACATCTTTTTAAAAATAAACTATTTTTATAGAATGTTAAGTCAAATACTCTTTCAGTTAATAAAATTTAACATACTCATCAATAGAGCAGTTCTTTCAATTTAAATTTTAAGAGCTGATCCATTTGAAGAGGATATAAAAAAAAGGAAGAATTTTTAAGTAAATCTCACAGAACTGATGTACTGTGTTAAGTCAGGTGTTAATGCCAAATTACTGGCAAGAGATGCTACTGCCAGGAACCAACAAAGACAGTAGTGCTGAGCCCTCCTGACATCTGGAGCAGCCCCATCCCTGATTGGGGGGGTGGGGAAGTTGGATCAGTTGGATCTTGGATCTTTATAGAGGGGTCGCAATTTGGGAAAGAATACCAAACATTTTGAGAGATGAATAGGCATATTTTTGCAGCTGAAGATATACCTAAGCAGGAATCTGAGCATAATGGAAAGACATTTAAAATCAGGAGCTTGAGGGTTGGATCTGTGGAACTATGTTACAGCACAGGATCTCACCAAGGAGTGTGAGACACTGAAGCACTGGTTGATGAAATGAGAAAGGTTAACATCACGGACCGCTCGAAACGGTGGCCACTTAGAACCAGAATTTTTTTCCCTTTATACAAGGAATGTTTTAAAACCAGAACAGAGAGGAAAGGGTTTTCCATCCATCTTCTCCACATTATTTCCAGAGGATTTTGTGCTTATTAAAATGTTTGCCAAACAAAGGAAATCCACCCATAGATTATTTCTAGAATTTGCTAACAACCTTCTTTCCTTCAGCACATATGCCGAGCATAGAGAACAAAGGTGGGGTTCATGCTATTGCGTTATTGGTATTTTTTTTTCCTTTTAGAGCTTACTTCATTTTAGTAAATTAATTTCAAAACTCATTTTCATTTTCTTGTAAGACCAAAGGTAGGGAACATGCTTACAATCTCTCTGTGAAATAGTAATAGTGGTAACATGATACACATACTGGGCCAGCCAAATAGCTCAGTGGATTAAAGCACCTGCAAGCAGGCGCAGGGGCTGGGGGTTCGAACCCCAGACCTGCCGTGCAGGCCCCACCCCCGGGGCGTGCTGAGATGGCGATTGAGACTGGGCGTGTTGGTGCGCGCCTGTAATCCCAGCTCTTTGGAGGCTGTAACCAGGCATATCACTAGGAGTCTAATCTAGTAGTGAGACCCTGAACACCCTGTAGAACCTTCCCTAAAATAAAAAAAATAAAGAAAGAAAGAATGGCTCTCCCACCGACTGATTCTGGTACTCTGAGATACTAGAAAGTTACTAGAAAGTTACTTCAGCTCTGAGTCAGAAGCTATTCATCAGCAAAATAGAAGCAACTATGATTACTTCATAGGCTTACTGTGAGTATAGAGGAGCTAGTACACCCACCCACTGTAGGGGAGCCAAAGAACTGCAGAAATTCACTCTACAACTCCTGGAAAGCGTCTCTACCCATGAAAACTCAAGAGTGCTTATGAAACATATTTACTCTTAGTTCAGTAACTCTGATTTTTATCTTGAATGTTTTCATGGGAAGTTTCATTTAGGATGAAACGAAATAAAAAGATGGCACAGTATTTGCTACTCGATATTCAGTCTTTGTGTGTTGTGTTAGGAAAGTAAAAATGCCTGGCAAAGCAAGAAGAAAGGTCTTTTAATGTAGACAAAGTTGGCTCCTTCCCTGGCTTGGCCTTCTCTTCTAGCAGTCATGGCTATTTCTACACGAAGAACAGCTTTCAGTTACCTGATTTTCATGGCATGGGCCCTGGCAATACTCCGTCAAGCTCTCCAGGGTCTGGTTGACCAGCGCCACGTTCTTCTCATTGATATAGAGCCCCAGCAGGCCCAGGCCACCTGTCGTGCTCCCGCAAATGCAGTCCAAAAACTGGAGCGTCTCACAGACAAGGTTATAATTTGTTTTGTTGTTTTGATTCCTCAAGAAGTTCTGTGGGAAAAAGAAAATACATCTGAGGAATTTTTTTAAATATCGCTGTGCTAAGCTTTCAGTTCCCTATGTGTTTTTCTTTTCTTTTTTTTTTTAATGTATTCAGTACAGGGTCTACAGGGTCTCACGATATAGATCGGACTCGTAGTGATTCTCCTGTTTTCAGCCTCCCAAGTACTAGGATTACAGACATGCACCACCACGCCCAGTCTCAGCGCGCCCTGGGAGTGGGGCCAACACAGCAGGCCCAAGGATCGAACCCCAGTTGTTGAGCCTGCCTAAGCAGGTGCCTTAGTCCGCTGCCTATATGTTTTTCTAATTCAAAAAGATCTGCAGTGTGACATGGAATTGCTCTTTATAAGAAAGTTTCCTAGTTATTAAATCTTTCTGAGGCTTAGGGGGCTTAGATTTAAGCTCAAATATTTGTAGTCATCAGATTTCATAATAAATGCTTCTCCATGTCATTATTTTAAAACTAGATAGATAAGACAAAAATAGTAAGAATAAAAAGGGAGAGAAAAAGGAAAAGTATAAAAGCAATCCACTGGGAAAGGAAGTCAACAAATTTTCAAGTAAATGGTCCCTTATAAACAGTACACTATATGTGGATCGTGCTTGTGTGGAATCCACTATCTGTGGATTATAAGTGACATAACCATTATAGAAGGCAACATGGAGACATTGTCAAAATTGCCAGTAAATACACAGTTTGACTTTCAAAACATGGTTCTAAGTCTCTGTACATAGGTACAAAAAGCTATTCACCACAGAACCCTTGTTATACCAAAAATTGGCAACTTTTAGAGACCCACAGTTATGTGACTAGTTTAATAAATGATAGTACATCCACACTGGAATATGGTGAAGCCACAAAAATGATTCAGCTTCAATATACATGATAAGCATCATTTCATAAAAAGTAATTTAGCAATAAGATATAATACAAAATGAAAATGAAAGGTTTACGAACATCTATCACTGTGTTGCTATGTGCATGGAATTTTCTAGAATGAAACACAACCAATTGATAATGACTTCCTTTGGGGAAAATAAGGCTGGTGAAAGGGTAAGCTGGGAGGGAGCATTTCATTTCTTATTCTAATGAATATGTGCATTAGACAAGAGTCGACAAGAGTTGCAGCTTCTGACATCTCTAACTCCGGCGTGTCCCGTTCAGTCCTAATGTTAACTTCATTTACTATTCAATTTATTCATCAGAATTTTTTCTACAATTTCTTCTTCTTTTTTTCATGGTACCAGGATTAAACTCAGGACCTTGCTCTTACCAGGCAAGCACTTATTCCACTGAGCTATCTACCTGGCTCTCTATCATTTATTCTTATTAAAAGTATCTTAAGGCTGGGGAGATAGCTTGGCAGCACAAGCGCCTGCATGGCAAGAGAAAAGACCTGGGTTCAATCCCTGGAACCACATGTCTTGCTGGCCCCAGAACCCCAGGCACTCCTTGCTGCCACTGAAACTATGTGTAGCGGTACGTGCCTGTAATACCAGTGCTGGGGAGGATGAGACAGCAGGATCACTACAAGTCTGAGCTGCAAAGCTAGGCTTTTTACCAAATAAATAATTCTTAAAAATACATTTTAAAAACAGCTTTTTGCATATTGATATGGCTTTACTTTTACAGCGAGGTATAAAAAGTACAGCCATATTAATATGCTGAGCTGTAAAAGGCTCAAGTCAGCAACTTCTGACATTGCCAGTTCTGCAGATAATCCACTACTATTATAGACTACTGGACTATATTGAATTGTTTTGCTGAATTCATGCACCTACAATATTTGAACGGCAATGGAACACCCATCTCTATCAAAACTAAGCAAAAAAGGGGGATATAAATGAAGGTCCATTTTGTAGTGAAAAAAATAAATATATCTGTATATACAAAATAGGATAGATATATAGCTACTTTCTCTTAGTTCAATGAGAAGAAAGATTTATACTAATAGTATTTACACAAAATATCACGCCTGCATCTTGTATTCTATAGAATAACTACTACAAAGACAATAATGTATTAATTATTGTAACTGTCCTACTAACCTGCTTTGAAACTGCCTCCTTGTTATTTCTCAATAAAATTAATAAAAAAAAATAGTGCTTAACATCGTTTGATCCCTACTCCTATACTCAATCAAATGCTATCCACACTACTGCTTATCCTGTTGACCTAACTCTTCCATTGCTAGACTGGATGGCTTAGGACTAGTATGCAGATACATTCAATATCTTTCCTCTGAAAGAAAGGTTGTGGATTCTGCCTGCCAACCACGTTGTGGAAGTTCACTGCAGGTTGTGGCAGGATGTACCCAAGAGTAGCAGCTTCTGACATCTCTAACTCCGGCATGTCCCATTTAGTCCGACACACTTGCACTTACAATCGCCTACCAGTGTGGAACCCCTGCTCTTCAGACCCTTGCTGACAATACAACTTCATACTCTGTTGTCTTCTAATTCAGAACAGGGAGTATTTGCTTCCTATAGTGAAGATACAGGCTAATGGGATGCACCCAGGTGGGTCCAGATTTAACTGCAGACAATCAGCCAGTTTCACTGTGATTCATTAATGACGTCTTTCACCAGCTAAGTCATCTGCTATAGCTGCTTTAGTATGACAGGAGGTAAGTTTTAGTTGAAGGTCTTCAGCGTAAGCATATTCACTTTCAGTGAGGCCAGTCAAGGGCTTCACCTTTCCTGCGGTTTTGCCAGGGTGACACAAACAATGTATATACAAAAGTTACATTTTTTTGTTATATAGGTCTTGCTTTATCTTGGTCTTAACCATCCAGCTTTTATGCTGAGCTGTAAAAGGCTCAAGTCAACAATTTCTGACACTGCCAGTCTTACAGATAATCCACTACTATTATAGACTACTGGACTATATTGGATTAGTCTGCTGAATTCACGCACCTACAATATATGAATGGCAATGGAATACACATCTCTGACAAAAGTAAACAAAAAAGGGGATCTAAATGGATCATTTTATAGTCAAAAAATATATATCTGTATATACAAAATAGCATAAATATACAGTTGCTTTCTCTTAGTTCAGTGAGAAGAAGGTTTTGAACTAATAGTGTTTAGACAAGATATCATGTCTGCATCTTGTATTAGGAATAACTACTACCCTCATGCAATCATGGGGAAGACTTCTAGAGTTTGTGATTAACTCATGATCCACTGGGATTATGGGTGTGACTGCTGCTGGGATTACGGGTGAGGGTACTACACCCAGCCAGGGGAAGATGAGCTCAACTTAGGGGAGACAGACTCGCTCCTGGTTGCCATTGTTGCTGCTATTTTTCCCTTTTTCTGTTGCTGTTTTGCTGCCTTCTGCCACATGAACATCTGCCCTCTGCCATGTGTCAGTCTGCCTTGGAGACAGCTTAGTATGGACTGAAACCTCCAGTAACTGTGAGCTAAATAAAGCTTTCCCTCCTTCAAACAAACAAACAAACAAAAGGAATAACTACTACAAAGACAACAATATGCAATGTATTAATTATTGTAACTGTATTGCTAACCTGTTTTGAAACTATCTCATTGCTACCTCTTTCTCAATAAAACTATTAAAATATAAAAAAATGCAAAACAAAAGTCAAAAATTTTAGGCACTCGTCAGTTTATCTGTCTGATTGGGAAAATGTAAGGAAGAAGACATTAAGACATGGACTGCATTTGTTTACAAAGGTAACAGCTTTCACAGTTGTAAAAATAGATTTCCTGCATTAACTGTGTTTCTGAGAAGAACTAAAGCATGTGCAGTATCCTCCCTCAAGAAAAAATATAGATGACACAAATCTGGTTTTCCTCAAAATTACCAGGAAGGGATGATCCCAAATTACCAGGAAGGGATGATCAGTGACGTTACAGATGTCTGAGTTGCAGGTCTGCAGAAGGCTACTGTGCAAGTCTAATTTTTTTTCCCCAAGCATATAAGCAATTTCCTTCCATTTTTCTTCACTAATAAAAATGTGCTCTTCCATTTCAGAAGAGCATCTCTGCTCTCATCGATTCCCCCTCCAAAACAACTTGCTGGCTGTACTTGGATTTAATTACTTGGAACCACAGGCTGTAGTCACAGGTGTAACACAAGGAGGGACAAATACCTGCAGTTCCCGGTTGTGATTCTCACACAGTAACTGCAGGAACCTCAGGATGGGCTGCATGATGACGATCGCAGGGCTCATTGTGACTTCCTCCGCTGACTTTTCCTCAGCACTTCCGGCTTCCGGTCCTGGGCACATAATGTCTATTTCTGGGTCCATCTCCCTTCTGTATACACAGTATGCTTTGGAGGTTGCTGTGGAAGCCTCTGTTAATTGCCCTTTCATTCCCTCTTTTAAATGTAGTGTGGAATCTCTTACTGAAAATAAAGCAGCACCCTTATAATTCTGCATTTCTCTTTGCTAATTAAAGACAGAAAAGACAAACAGGAACCCAAATTCTCTAACCGTCTCGCATAAAAATCATCAGAAGAGATACAACAATTTCCCCAGAGGGATTTGAAGTGGCAATAAAAAGTTAATATTTGCAGGGAGACATCAGAAAAGAGCTCAGTGCATAAGCAATTTCAGGATGCTTTGATCTAGGCACCAGAAAGCTGCTCACGTGAGTTCACATACACAAGGTGGGAAAACCACCAACAACTTTAATGTGTTAACATCTTTATGATTTATATTTAATACAGCACACCAACAATTTTATTCTTGCAAATGCCAAGAATCTTTTGTTGGAGTTTAGTGCCACGCTTTGTGGCCCTACAGTTCAATCTCCACGGTCACTTAAAGGTCCCAGGAGGCCACTCTTTACCATGCACGGCACGATGAAAGAACACAATTTTTCATGTCACTGGTGACTTTGTACTGATTAAGTTTCATTTAAGCTTGGTCCTGTAGGGGTGTTTTAGGGTCAAGTTCATAACCAAAACCATTTATAGATGGAAGTGGGGCTAATTAAACCAACAGGAGACAGGACAAGCATAACTGATAATTAAAGACCAGGCTTTTCTTTTTTTTTTTTTTTTTCTCTCACTCTGTCCTCCCAAATACACAAATAATTCGTTACCTCTCACTCGTGGACCAGATGTCATCAACTCGTTATCATCCTCCCTCTTTTTGCTCCCTAAGTCTATGGTATTCACTGTCACCGTCGACCTTATCTCTTTCTGAGCAACCTTCATCCGGTCATAGAGAACTTTGAAGAATTTCTCTGACTTTTTTTGTTCATGCAACTGCTGGTAGAAAGAATACTGCAAGAAAACATATTTTATGATATCAATATCCAAGGGGAGAAAAATAGTGTTTTTATGCTTGAAATAAATTAACCATTATGGCTAAGAGCACTCATTTAGTGTGCTACCCATTAGTACTTCACAAGTTGACAGCTTTTCAGTCTGTCGTACTATTTAATATGTACTAATAATAGTGAGAATTTGTGTAGCACTTTCCACTAAAACCCAACATATTTTCATATGGCATTTCATGTACCCTTTGTGATTATATATTTGTCAAAAATTACAAGGACATTGTAAGAACTATGGAAAGAGTTATTGGCTTTTATATTATTATAAATTCATGCAGCGATGCAAAATATATTTACTGGGCTGACCAAAAAGTTCAGCGGATTAAATCACCTGCAAGCAGGGGCTGGGGATTTGATCCCCAGACCTGTCGTGCTGGCCCTGCCCCCGGGGCGCACTGAGATGGCAACTGAAACTGGGTGTGGTGGTATGCATGGGCCTGTAATCCCAGCTCTTGGGAGGTTGTAAACAGGCGCATCACTACAAGTCTGACCTAGTAGTGAGACCCTGAATACCTTGTAGACCCTTTCCTAAAAATATAAAAAAATTAAATAAAAAAAAAATATATATATATACTGAATGCTTGCTAAGTGCCAGGCCCTATGTGAGTGATAGGGATAGAATAAAAAGGAAAAGAACCAAGATTCTCTGCCTTCATCAGTTTGTAATCTAAAGTAAAAAAACAGATGCTAATCTAATAATTATCCTGAATAAATATAGTTTATGGTAAGTGAGTTATTTTTCTCTTTATCTAAATTATAGTATATTTAATTTAGAACGTGTTACCATGCCAACCTCACTCATGAGAACCCAGTGATAAATAGGCATTAAGTTCTTCTGGTACTTCATTTGCTACATTGCTTTGCATGGGGCTGAGGAGGAATTCAATTTGAAATAAATTCTCCTTTACAGTGAATAATGATCTACACAGGGCTCAACATCACAAGTATGACAAGATTTATCTTAGTAAGATATGGACATCCTGGACTTGGGAATATTTACCCTAATCATTGTCTGCTTAGCACCTTATGTAAACATCCAGAAGGAAAAGTAAGAGACAGGAAAGATGGTACACTCCAAAGAAGACAGAATTGGAAGCAGGTAGGGAAAGAATAATGTATTTTTAAAAAACTATGAAACAGACATGACAAAAGGAAGAGAAATACAGTAAAAAGTTAATAAGGATAGTGATCTTATAAGTACGGTGATAGAAGAGATTAATATAAGCTTAATGGGAATCAGTGTGGAAAAAAAAGAAACAAAAAATGATTTTCTGATTAAGTACAACCAGTCATATTCCAAAATAAGAAAATCTAGATATTTTAGGAGACTTTAGGCCTTACAGACATGCATTACTAAGGGGATGCCTGCAGCCACGAGCCACAAGCCTGGGCATCTGTAGATGGGACTCCAATGGTATCAGGTATTTAAGTGATACCCATCCTGTCTTCTCTCTCTCTTTCTCTCTCTCTCTCTCTCTCTCTCTCTCTCTCTCTCTCTCTATATATATATATATATATACATATACACACACACACACACGCACACACATATATCTTATGAAGCCTGAAATGTTAGCTTCACAGCTGCAAAGAGAAGGCTGGCAATCCTTCCCGGAAGCAGGTCAGAAGTCACCAGTAACCATAGCAATGACAGCAGAGAGGGTCAAGCTGTTCTGTTGGTGTAAAGCACAAATGCAGCCTTCACAGCCTTCCACGGTGCAAAGGAGTGAGCTGATGCATGAGCGTCAGTACTGTCAGAAGGTGCACAATGTTTCTAGCATAACACTGGCAGACGGTGCAAGGAGGGTCCCATATATAGCAAGGAAGTTACGGAACTGTTCTCGCTCCATTAAAACAAAGGTTTCCAATTTCTGGGCGTCCTCCACACCAATCGCAGCGAGGATACTTCCAGTTCCAACAGTGATACTATCATTGTCATTTTAATTATGAACAAAATGAGGTTCGGGACGATGAGCATCTTACTGAACATCACACAACAAATAAGTGGGAGAGCTAGCGCTTAAATCTAGATTTTCATACTCTAAACCACCACTTATAAAAGCTCAAAGTAACTGATTGCATAGCTGCTCTCAATGCCATTTATTTATTAACTTATTTTTCACTTTGTGTATTTGATACAGGGCCTCACTATGCAGCTTGGACTTGTAGTGATCCTCCTGTTTTCAGCCTCCCCAGTGCTGGGATTACAGGCATGCACCACCACGTGCAGACTCGGTGGCCAGCTCAGCACGCCCTGGGGGCAGGGCGAGTGGGACTGGGGATCGAACCCTGGTCTCTGCACTTGCCAAAGCAGGCACTTAGTCCACCGAGCTATCTTGCCTGCCCTTCAATACCACTTAAAAGAATGAGTGTGACACAGCTACTAGTGTAATGTTACAAAGTGTTCTTCACTATCAGCCAGAAAGGCAACATGTACACACAGAAGCTCAAACAGCTTAGCATCCTGCTACACTTGATACTAAAAATCTGTTACTGTCAGTGGTCCGGCACTAAGCCCAGTGAGACATCTAGGGAGTCCACACACATCAGTGAGCAGAGGTAGTTTGCTTGTTTATAGCATGCTCCTTTTAAAAAAACTAGTGGAGGACATATTTGGATCACATTGACATAGTTATAAAAATAAACATTTGATTTTGGTCCAAAAAAATAAGAAATCAGGCTTTACAATGATGAAAAGCATGAGTTTAATGAAGACTAAAAGCAGGTTTCACATATAATTATATAATCTCAACAGATTGTACATGGATTTTTCTTCCAATCTAGTTTTTGCTTAGGAAATGACCTCATGGAGCTGTGCAGAGGGCAAGGGAGAAACCCTACCGTTCTTTTTAGGAGCTGAAGGAAACAGATGAACACATCTGGAACACAGGAAGAATTTGGCCCCAAAGAAGGGGAGGAGACAGACTGGAAAAGGGAAGGTCGCCAGGGAGATAGCTCAGCAGTATAAGTGCCTGCCTGGCAAGCGCAAGGTCCTGAGTTCAATCCCTTACCGGAAAAAAAAAAAAAAAAAAAACTCAAAAAACAAAATACTAAGCTGGAAAAGGGAAGGTCAGAGAAGGGAATGGAAATAATGGGCTAGAGATGCAGAGAAGGACAAGGGCACGGGACACAGTGAATCAGACAGTGACACCTTCCAGAGCTGAAGAAACAGATAGCTATTTCTAGAAAGGAGATGCTCAATGCAGCCAGGGTGCAGAACCTGGAGTCAGACCGCATGGCTGAGAGAAACTGACTCTGTTCTCTAAGCTTGGGTCTGCCTTGGCTTCATTGGCTAAGGCAGGATACTATATATTTTCTCACAGGCTGCTTGAGGATGAACCAAGTTAGTATATAAAGTCACTAAGAAAGGTGCCAGGTATACAGGATGCGTTATTTTTCTTACTGTTATGCTTAGTGCTTGAAATTATAATGTAAGTCCTCTTCCATCCTCCCTTGAGTGATCTTGCATGAAGTATATTAATGTACAAATTAACTCTTCATTGGATCTGCCACTCTGACCCAAATCTTAGTATAACAGACCAGCACTGTGTGACAATTCATAAGCTGAAAAGCAAGAGGTTAGTGGCTAAGGAGAGAGTGAGAATAAAGAAGTCCTAGGGGATTGGAAGGAGCCTTGAGAGACACATTTTAGTCAGCCACAGGACCAGGAATAAGATTCAGGCTGACCTCAGTTAGACTCTTAGAGCCAGAAGCACCAGCTGACACTTGGGTGAGAAAGTGAGGTACAGGAGTAGAAACCTGAAAAGGGGGGACTGGCAAACGAGACTGTTATACCCCAGCTGCTATGAGGAGTTTTACACATAACTGTAACTTAAGGCTGTTTTATCAACAAATATTTGTTGAATGGCAATAAAGGATGGTAGATATACGTGATATGCCATGATTCATTGCATTAAGAAAGCTCAAATGTAATTGAAGAAGTGGGAGACAATGCCAACAACAAAACAAAGCCTCAAAGCTAAAGTGCTACGCAACTATCAAAAACACATGCTATGGGAACTCAGAAAAGGGAGCAGGTACCAAATGCCCCAGCCAGACAGACTCTGTGAAGGAGGCAGAATCGGATTAGGATTGCTCAATAATAGATCACATTCACTCTTGCACCCCTAGATATGAACTCCTAGATAAAGCCAGACATGGGGCCAGGCAGCGAGGGCAAAGATGTCTCACCTTCTGAAGATTTGTCACTTACTAGACAGAGTTTGATGGTGCACAATTAAACAGGTACAGTAAAGCGGTAGAATCGCTACTAACAGTGCCTACAGGTTACGGCAGAGGCATGCAACAACTAGCGGTCAGTGCTGCCAGGTGGGGTCGGAAAAGGCTTCCCTGAGAAGGAATCCACTGAGTTGACTATTCTAAGAGCAGAAAGCAATACAAAGAATAATGAATGACAATCCATCTGAGGAACTGCAGGAGTTCAGTGTAAAGGGCCGGCAAGATAGCTCAGCAGATGGAGCGCCTGTTTTGGTAAGTGCACCCAAGGTTTAATCTCCAGTCCCTCAGGCCATGCTGGCCACAACTCCTGGACACACTGAGCCAGCAACTGAGTCCAGGCATAGTGGCACATGCCTACAATGCCAGCGCTAGGGAGGCTGAAAACAGGAGGATCATTATGAGTCCAAGCCACATAGTGAGACCCTGTACCTAATACATGAAAAAAGAAAAGAAAAAAAAAATTTCACCCTAGGGGCCAGCCAGATAGCTCAGTGGACTAATGTGCTTGCTTAGGCAGATGCAGGGACCAGGGTTCAATCCCCAGTGTGCTATGCGGGCCCTGCCCTCAGGGCATGCTGAAATAGTAAATGAGACTGAGCACAGTGGCACGCACCTATAATCGCAGAACTTTGGAGGCTGAAAACAGGAGAATGACTACGAGTGCAATCTATGTAGTGAGAGCTTATACACCCTGTACTAAATACATTTTTTAAAAAGCTGATACACAAGAGAAGGAGGAAGAGATGGACTATGAAAGGGAAGCTGGGTGATTTGGGCTGGAGATGCAAGGCCAAGATACTGAAAGAGCAGATCCACAGAGGCTGGTCATGAATGGGAGGTCCAGGAAGGGATGAGGGTGAATACATTACGGTTAGTTTTCAGGTGCTGGTCAGACAAGTGGATAGATGCACTGCCAGTGTCTGGGACGCAAAGGGAGGGAGGGTGCTTGGAGAACAGTGGTGCGTTCTGTTGAAGACATGCTGAGTTTAGGTCCTGGTGGATACCCCACTGACTGCTGGAAGAGAGCTGGATGGGGCGTCTTGGACATCAGTGGGTTGAGAATCATCAGCATAGAGCAGAAGGTAAGCATTTGAAAGTGTGTGAGATTAATGGGGTGTGATAATCAAGTTTGTTTCAAACTGACTGGTTCTGGAGTCTGTCCAGCAGACTAGCGGAGCACACTTCTAGGTGTTTCTGGGTGGTCCATGAACACGTGGCCTTGGGGTCTATGTCTGGTCTCTTACTCTTGCCTCTCTGGTGTTGCTCCACTGCCGTACTTTCCAGCTACCATGAACTAGGATGCATCATTCTTCCACGCTCTTCGGCCACGTTTTTCTTGAAGCCAGCAGCCACGAACCCAGTAACCACGAGCCAAATTCAGCCTTCCCTCCCTTGCACTGTGGGTGCTGGGCACTGGTCCACCCACAGGAAACCTGATTAATGCAGCTGGGAGCAAATCAGATAACAGGGAAGAGTACAAAGAAACCTGGAACACCCCAGGGTCCAAGAGTGAAATAGAAGAAGAGGAAACTTCACAGGAGGTAGACAGCACTCACATGGCTCGCCTGAGGCCCTGAATGCAATCCACAGTGCTGAGAAAAGGAGGGTGAGGCAAAGGAAGGAGAGGGGGAAGAGCGAGGGAAAGCAAAAGTGAAAGAAAAGGAAAAAAGAGAGGCAGAGACAATGACAGGCTAGGACTGAAAGATTTTTTTGTGAAGGTTTCCAAGGAACAACTTGTCAGGAATTTTAAAGTGGAGTGCACTGCTTCTGACAGGACCAGGCTTATTCTGCAGCAATACATGGACACAATAGGCACAAATACTGCTGGAGGACGAAGAGGGATCCTACACAGTGAGACTCCAGGACCCGGATGCAGGAATCTAGAAAATGCTGCAATCCTAAGAAGTGCTTCTGAAGACATTAAGAAATCCTTTACTTGCTTCCTCCAAGTAAGACTGCCACCAATGGTCTATAGTAGATCAGACAGTTTCTTTAGAAAGTCCCCTCTGAATGGCTGGTAGGAAAAGACAAGACAGTTTCTAAGAACACCCCCTCCCACCGCTCCATCCTTCTCCACCTCCCTGCCTAGGGATGTGAGCTGCAAAAGCTTTAGTACCCTGGGAATTCTCAGCACTTCTTTTTTCCACTAAGAAAGAGCATTGTTTAGAAGTCACATTTTTGTTTTGTATCATTTTCTTTTGTTTGTCACTGTGCCATTTGCTCCCCATTTGTGTCATTTCCCCCCAAAGCCGCAGCTATTAGATGTGGCACATGGAGAAACTACCATTTTCCAGTACATGGGGGGGGGGCAGTTAAAGCAAAGTATCTCAGTTTTGAATTAGATGCGGCTTCTGTTTGCCATGAGAGGGGACAGCAGATTTCAGAATTTATAATTAGCTGTGATCAGACAGGTCCCTCCACTGACGCAGGCAAATCCAGGAAGATGGGTTACCAAGCAGCAAAGCCAGAGGACATGTGTGTCTCAGGAGGGCCATTCCCAGCTCTCAGGCTTGTGTAGCACACTGCCTTTGGGTGCGAAGGCATAACCTGGCAGAAGCTCTGAAAGGAAACACATGCTTCCTGGGAAATGGGAGTCGGAGGCCTGTGTGCAGGTGAGCGTAGCACCCCTGGGATGGGCAGGACTCCTAAAGAAAGGCCTGGAGGGTGCTTCTGAAGCAGCTCATCACTTTATGGCATCATCTATGAAGGCTTGTGAGCTCCACAGCGAATCAAATAAATGTGTAAAGAAAATGTGATGCACAACCCTTCCTTTTTGAGACAGTAACGAGAAGTTAAAACAAAAACCATGACTTTCCCTCCGTTTCTATGACATGTAAATAAGAAACAAAACTAATAACAGCAGTGACCATGACTGCCGGACAGGCACCTGAGTTTGCGAATTGCCTCCTTCGAGCAGGGCAATGCCGAGGAAGATGCCTTCGGAAAATATCCGGTCGTTTTTGGTGTTGACGATAACATCGATGACAAGCTCTGAGGCGCCCTCCTTGTCCAATAGGCACTGGATGTCCGAAAGTGACGACCCCATCTTATCGGCATCTTGGCCAGAAAAGGTCCCTGTAGTTAAGAAAAATAAGTAAATAAGCCTCAATGACTGACATTATTGACACAGAATAGTTTCTAATTCTTAAACCATAAAATATTTACTGAGATATTAATTGACTACAAAGTCAAATATGAGAGCCTGAGTTACAAACTGTTAAAAAGCTATAAAATTTTTATTAAATTTCCAATGCCTGGTTTTGTTTTGTGTTTGTTTGTTTGTTTTTGGTACCAGGGATTGAACTCAGGACTTTGTGCTTGCCAGGCAGGTGCTTATGCTGCTGAGCTATCTCCCTGGCCCTACAAATGTTTTTTCCTAACAAATATCTTAGAAAAAGAACACTACCTTTACATTTGGTCCTTAACTTATGCACCAAGAAACTATCATTAAGTATAACTGTTTTCTCTGATGTTACAGGCAAAATCAAGCATAATGTTCAAATCTGTTGTTTAACAAATGCCAGTTTACACAAAGGCTCATAATAATGATTCTTCAATAAATGTAACAGTCACTTGAGTCAAATATTAGAGTAACTCTGACTTAAAGATACATCCTAAGAACCCTCAAATGAGGGAAAAAGAGCAGTCTTACCTCCACCTTGGACGGTTTTGGAGTAGGTTCCCGATAGATGCCCATTCATACCGACTCCATAGTCACCTTTGAAATATCGGTTCAGGAGGATTTTCCTTAATGTGCTACCCTAACAAGAAGAACAAGAAAGGTGTTGGTTCTTCTCTCTTTTTCTAATACTATATAAGTCAGTATTGAAGGGCCACTTCATATACATTTTGGGGATGATGCATGGAAAATATAACTCTATGCCAAATAATATTCTTTTTTCCTTTTTGAATCGTTGGTACACCTCTATGATAGGTAACAGTTACACTCGCCCCACACATATCCTAGTATGATTAGCTTTCCTTACCCTTCCCTCCCCCATCTTCCCTCCCCTCCCTCTCCAGGGCTTCTCTCCATTGCCACAAAGTCTACTTCCCTGTGTCCCACCATGTCTCTTTTACTTTGCTCTTTAAATTATTTATATTCTGGGTTTCTCACAGAAGAGGAACCATATGGTATTTATCCTTCTCTGTCTGAATTCTTTCACTTAGCCTTATTTCTGGAAGCAAAAAATATGTTCACAGCACACACTGTGGTGCGGGGGTGATGGGTGTGACCCTCATCACCAAATTCAACAAGTTGTATGCAGTACACATACACAGATTTGGGGGTATTAGTTCTGTCTCAGTAAAGTGGTTTTTTTAAAAATAAGTTTCCTTTTGCAGGAGATCAAGAGATGCATAGGGCCAGGGAAAGAGGATGGAAAAAGGAATTACAATATGCTATCTACACATGCCAACTTCCATCAAGGGAGGTAAATGTTATCTACTATCCACATAGACTAAGAAAGTGATCTAGGCAAAAACCACTAGACCATAAAGCAAGGACAACTTCGAAAAGAAGTGTTTCTCTCTCTCTCTGAACTAGATAAATATATATAAAAGAAAGTATTATTAATTGCATAAACTAGAAAAAAAAAAACCCAGAAACATCATAAAGGTAGGAGGTCCTAGTATTGGTAGAATAGCAATAGTGTCTAAAGAAAATATAAAATAAACCAAACCCTATGAATTGAAAAGCAAAGGCCTAGTTAGAGGATGTTAATTGAGTTGAAAAGTTGCTGGGTATACTAAAGGTCCTCAGCAAATTACTTTAACAAAACACAGCGAACTATATTCAAACTCCAAACAGCTTTGCTCACAAGACAGTGGACAAAAGACAGTATATTACTTTATAAAACACATAATTAAAAAAATTCCTAAGTCTCAACCTTGTCCCAGTTATATTTTCCCAGTAATACATTTTGCAGTGTAGTTGTTTGCATTTATGGAAGAAACACAGACGATAATGTCAAATCTCCCCCTTTATCCTTGATTAACACAATATAAAGAATGATTTGAAAGTGCAATCTGAAGAATATCTGTTTAAACTATTCAAAGCAACGCAACTCCTAGACGCTGTGCCTTCTGGCGGGTAAGGAGGCCGTGGCCTGAGAGCTTACGTGACTTGCTGCAGAGCCATCAGCTACCAGGTGGCCGAGCAAGCCCTTGCTGGACTCCTGATTGTGAAATCCAGACCACTTCCCCAGGCCTTTCCCCACCCCACCCTCCCGAGGGCCCCTCCCGAGGGCCGGGACACATGGCTTTCATCACTTCTTCCCTTCGCCTTTCTCAAATTCCGAAGGTCTCAGTTCCCCACCTCTCCTCTCCCCATCTGCAGTGTCCATCTAATCCTCCATTGCACAACTGTTTCCTCAGATCTGACCGCCAACTGTGAGTCCTGCAGCCCTGGCCTCGCTCTCCTGAGCCTCTCACTCTGTTTCCATTTACGCGTCCTTATCTCTGTCTCAATGTTCCACTGGCATCTCAAACTCAATTTTTCACAATGGAATGCTCCTTGCCTCTTAAATATGCTTTCCCTCTGTTTCAGTTTAGTTTAGTGCAATTATGATTATTCTGGTCACTTAGGCACCAAGCCTAAGGAATCATCTACTGTCCCTTACCCCATCTTGTGAAATCCTTCCTTAGCAACTGTCCCATTCAGAGTGTTTCCAGACTTTTCTATTTTAACAAAATTAAACTGTGATGACTCTCAGCCAAAATATCTAAGTCTTTCTCTGCTCACCTCATAATCTGTCTGAAGTAATCTTCTTCTATTTTACTTATGGACAGTCTTATCTCCTCCATTCTGTGAGTATTTATTGGGTACTTATGTGCTAGACATTATCCTAAAAGTACCAGATAGAGCGCATCCCTCAGAGTTTATCATGAGGTGCGGTCAGTCATAGAGTCATATGCTAAGGCCTAGAGAGGCATAGACTAGGAAGCAGTAGGCTCTGAGAGGACGCCAAGTGGCATACGCCCTAACAGACAGCGTCACGATGGATCTGTCTGGTACACGGTGTGTGGGTAACAAGTCAGTTCTAAGTGTTACAGTGCCAAGGATTTGAACAGACCCTCAGGTCCTCCACTCGCCTAACCTTATCATGACTTCTGTTTCCTGTTACTTTAACTGTTAGAATTCAGGCATTTATCTTTGCTTCTTATTTCATGTTATCTCCAAGAATATTTCAAGTAGTGCTATAGTAAGTAAAAGCGATGACAAGTCTTGGAAGAAATAATAAGGTATTGCAGCTTCATCTATCACTGGACATAAATCTACTATACCTTATAAAACCAAAAAGGAAAAACCAAAGAAAGTATGTCTTTGGCATCAAGTGGCCTTTTACTGCATATCTCATCATAGCCAAAGAGATGGCCATGAAAGAATGTTTAGATTTATAAACTATTGGACTGATGTGATAACTTAGGGACAAAGATGGGAATTCACGTGGACTGAAGCACTGACTGTCTTTGAAGGACAGTGTAGTTTGCAGAAGTAACGTTGGTTCTCACCTCCCATTGACCACTCACTCTAACCCCGCAAGGCAGATCGCAGTATCTGCCGTGGATGGAGGAGGCAAACATGAACACCCAGGCCTCCTTCCTTGAAACTGCGCATGTCTGTGTCTGTGAATGAGAGAGCCTGTCCCATGCAGGGGCCAGAGCTGCAGGACCCAGGTCTCTTTCTCTCTCCAAGTTCTTGTATGCCTGCCTCTTAATCACACTACTCTAAGCACTCAACTCAAACACCATTTTGATTTAAAAAAAAAAAAAAAAGTACATTTTCCCTTTGTTTAAAAAATATTCTTTATATTATTAGAAGCACAAACTCTTTAATAAAAAGTTATGTCACACTAAACTAAAATAATCAACATCTTTAAGAAAATTCTAAAATTCTCTTCAGGCCAATAAAATAAAAATCACAAATGTTTATCAGATTGCTAAACAGCAATGTCACATAAATAACACTCTTATTATCTGATTTCAGTCTAATGAGAATATTTTCTGAATGCACAGTATGTGGAATATCGTGAAAAAGGGAGAGGACTCCCTATATGCCTGTTCTGGACTCTGGAGCTACATTACCCGAGTTCAAGTCCCCTCTACACTATTTAATAACAGTGATGTCTTATACAAGACAATGATGACTAATACAGTGATGATGTCACTGGGGGCCTCACTTCCTCAACTGTCAAGTGCAATAACTTCAGCACCAACTCACATAGGGTCTGTGATTAGTTAAAATGGCATAGCGTACTTGGAAGTGTTTCCAACACATAGTGAGCGTTACATAAGCTGTATATAGTTAATGCTTTCTCCCTAGTATTATCCTGACATCCAGCAGCTCACAATCGTGTGATCTGCCCACATTCTCTCACTTTATACCTAACCTTCCCGAGGAAAATGAAACTTCCAACAAACCAAGAAAATGGCAAAAATAGTCATTGATAAATTGCCTGAAAACAATCAAATTTTTACACTATCAATCAGCCATTGGAATTATATATTTATGGGCTAACTTGGCAAAGCCAGCCCATAGCATGTATATATTTCACCATGTAAAATGTATGCTATGATTTCAGTGAAAGGAGAAAAAGCTCTACTTTGGCTCAAATTCCAGTTTCCAGTTAAGACTAACTGGGGCTAAAAGTAAAAGAATAATAAGGATAGATGGGAACAAAATTTTATTGTATATTAGTCATTCTCTTTAAGAATAGAAAATTCATCCTCTTAAGAATGAACCTCTTTGGGCTGGAGAGATAGCTGAGCAGTATAAGATGGTAAGTGCAAAGACCTGGGTTCCATACCCAGTAGGGCATGCCCTGCTGACCCTGCCCTGGTACCCCAAGCTGGCTAAGACTGGGTGTGGTGGCACATGCCTGGAATGCCAGCCCTGGGGAGGCTGAGACAGATCACTGCAATTCAAGCTGCAGAGTAAGATCCCGTACCAAATACATTTTTAAAAAAGATTTTTTTTTTTTAAAAAAAGGACATCTTCAATGTTGTTACAGCACAAGTTCCAAATAAGTGACTTCTGTTGCTATTTCTCAGGTTCTGACTTGAGAGATGAAAGGCAAGTCCTGTGTCACAGTTCTCCATGGGACACCGTTGGTGGCCCTCCCTCACTATCTGTGATCAGTTATCATGAATGCTTAGATGCGAGTCATTACCCCAAATTACTTTAACTCTAATAAAGTAACCACAGAGCTCTTACCAGAAATGTGGCTGTCATGGTTGTAAATAATTGTCTCAGAACATGTTAACAGAGCTTGTCAAGTCACTCTGAAAAGAATTCTACAAGTGAGCAGTTTGACTTCTGTGCGGGTCCTGTCAGTCAAAACGACATTCCCGACTGGGTCTTCCAAGGAAGATGTCTTTGGTGAATGAACCAAATAGCAAGGAATGTCCTATGCAGTCTTTTCAGTGTTAGAGTCAATTCCAGGCCACAAGACACCGCCTTTAGCCCATGTCTTCCTGAGAACACATCCCAGATGTACTCAGTGGCACGAAGCCAAGATAACTAACACCACTTGCTGAAATCACAACAGAATAGCCCCATAAAAAGACATCTTTTGTAGCCAGAGAAGCCCTGTTGACAGTTTGGGAATATCTGGGAGGACTGTGTTTTTCCTGGTCACTCCCTATTACGTGAGTCCAACGTATCAAAACTTAAGCAATTCAAATTATGGTCTTTCATGGACAGAAAGGCTAA
>NW_004524640.1:6825934-6834744 GCF_000260255.1 Octodon degus
TGATTATTTTTCCTAATTTGGATTCCCTAGTGTGGGGATTCACTTTTCATTTCAAATAAACCATTGTAACTATCCTAATGGATTCTTTTTGGTCCATCATTATAATCCACCACCTCTTTAGTGAACTCCTTTGAGAAAATGTGGCAAATCTTTTACAGTCTAGCTGTTTAATGGTTTGAATATTTTGATCTTTGAGTCTGCATCTCAGATACCAGTTTCTTTCCCTGTTGATTTTTCTCAGCTTTCTTAAGATAAGAAACAAAAACATTCACTAGTAGTTGTTCCATGTATCCACAAAATACTTTTCATTAACATGACAAGTCGTTACAATCGTGAAAGATCTATGGATGCCTCAACAATGCCAGTAGAGGTCATTATGAAAAATCCAAGACTGGAAAATTTAGGGCCAATTATTGATAAGCCACAATAACAATCTCCTTTAAACACCTTCCTTTTTTATCAATTATAAACTCATCTGTTACATTTCTACCATCTGTCAAGAACAAAAATGGGGGTACAAAACTCAATTCTGTAACAAATGCTAAAAGAATTTTAAATGCATGTGTCTTAATCGTATGATACTGTTTTTCAATATAAATAACTCTCACCAAACTACTTGATTCTATTTGTGAAATTTAAATCCTTAAACAGTAAATGTTAGGTTAGATTTATCCAGCTTCTTCTTCTTCTTCTTTTTTTTTTTTTTTTTTCTTTTTTGGCGGAACTGGGGATTGAACTGAGGTCCTTGTGCTTGCCAGGGAAGCACCTATTCCACTGAGCCATCTCCCCAGCCCCCAGGTTAGATTTAATGATGCTGGCTCCAAGAGTAACTTCAGCAATCACTCCAGGTTTATAGACTAGCCTAGGCTCAAGATAATCAGGGTGGCTGGGGAGGCTTTGTTAGGGCATGATTGTGTACCCCGCGCACAAAAATGACTAAAGGAAACAGTATTTATTTTCTCTGTGATACAGTAAAAGCCTCTTGGTGTTTGAATTCCAAGAAGCGTGACAATGGACATCAAACGCAATGAATTCTTCTACCTCAACCATGTGAAATGCTGGGTTTGCTTAATCTCAGAAGTTGAGGATTTCTGCAGCTCTTCACCAACAATACCTGAGCATGGATTTCTGTTGTTGTTTAGTTTCTGAGTAAGCAATATTCATCTGATCTTTACAACACAAAACCAACATACTGGAAGGAGGGTAAGTAAGCAAGAGATCTGTCAATGAGTTTTAGATATCGTTTCCTTATTGAAGAAAAACTGCTGAATTCACACATCATTAATCACTAGCTCATAAAATTACACTCAGCTGGCAGTGACACAGAACCACTAAAGTTAAGCTGGTAATCATGGTACACAGTACCAACACCTACTAGAGTACTATTTATTGATGGAAAAATGAAATGAATGCTGCCCGGCAAGTGCTCGGCATGCATGTGCGCACACACACACACACACACACACACACACCCCAAAGGCTGGGAACTAGAATTTCAAAGGTTCTACAAAGACTGTTTTGCTAAGGGATGATATGGTAAGCTTGGTAATGCACTCAGCTTAAGGCAGGCAGATGTCTGAGAACAGAAGGACAAAAGAAGGGGTTGGGGACAGGAAGAAGGGAGAGAATGAAAAACCATGAATGGGAATGGAAGTGGGCTCTTCTACTCCAACAGTGGGAAAAATCAGATCTAGCCTGCTCTTTTAGGGTTCTGTCCTCAGATGTGGTGGGACATTTCCATCATGTGTCTCCTGTTACACTGCTAATGTCATTAAGTTAAGATAGATACATAGGTACAGCTTTGGAAGGAGGTGTAACAGGAGGTAAGGGACGACAGACAAAGGCTGGTAAGGCCACCACTACTCTTCCTGCTTCTATAGAAAACAGCATCCTGCATCCTGAACCGCAGTACTGCCTTCCAGCTCCATGCTGTGATCTACCGATCCATCTAGAACCAGGAGGACAGGGTGGCCCACAGGCTGCAAGAGGAGCCTGGGTGGGGCTCAGGAAAGCTGTCAAGGAAGCGATGCGTCGGAAGATGCTGCCTCCCTACCACACGCACACGCACACGCACGCATACACGCACCCACGCACGCACGCAAGCACATGGTACATATATACAATATGGCACTATTCATCCATAAAGAAAGACCCTTTTGAGTCATTTTTAAGAAAATGGAGCACTTGGAGTCCACACTGCCAGGTAAAATAAATCAGACACAGAAGGTCAAATATCACGTGATTTCTCTTCTATGAGAAACCTGAAGTATAAATAATTCAAAGAGCAAAATGAAATGCAGATGACAGGAAGCAGGGAGATGAACTTCGTGGGGATGAGAAGAGGAGCAGGATGGGAAGGAGACCGGAAGGAAGCGATGGGAAGCGGTAGTAGAGGGAATCAAGATGTGGTGGTGCCCCATAATGAGTATTTTCATCGTGTATCACACATACGTACTCATTAAAAAAAAAAAAAAATTAAAACACCAAGAAAAAAAAACCATTATTTTTAAAAGGGGAGAAAACTAGCACTTGTATTTTTAATCACTCGATGCAAATATCTGAGAAAAGAAGTAGGAAGTGAAATTTTAATAATTTAGAATTTCCTCTAACAGGAAGGATATAGTTATGGATTCTACGATACGAAAGATTCCATGTAGTTTAATTTCAAGTATAAGACAACAGATATACATCATTTAATACAGTATAGTTCTGTTGATGAACACATCCTGCACTAAAAGACTGCAATGATATATTTTAGAGACCAATGTCATTTGTTAAGATCTGGGTTAGGCCATTCTCTAGCTTTGTGATAGAAAGAATTTTATTAACCTGACCTGAGACTTGCTTTCCCCATCTCTGTATAGTAATAGCCAAAATATAGGGTTACTTAAGGGTATCAAATACGCTTTCTCTGGGGCTGAGGAGATAGTTCTGTGGTCTAAGCGCTTGCCTGGCAGATGCAAGGACCCAGGTTTGATCCTGGTACCACATGCCGGACCAGCCCTGGAACCCCAGGGCGCACCATGGGGGCGTATGCCTGCAACCCCAGTGCTGGGCAGGCTGAGACAGGAGGATCAGTACGAATCTGAGCTGTGTATTGAGACCCTGTACCAAATACATAAATAAATAAAAGATTAAAAAAAGAAATAGGCTTTCTGCTTTTAATCATAAATAGTGGCTGTAATATTTTATTTAGCTATAAAATAAAAAGAAGCCTCCATGTGGGGCAGATTCATACAACTGATGACATGTGTAGGACATTAGAATGACAAGCAGCACAGAGACACGCACGATTTTGGCTGATGAAGTAACACCCGGTTTCAACATTTTATACATCTTTAAGAGAAAACAAATTTAAAAAGCCTTAATTTTGTAGCTACTACTTGGAAGCCAATTTGATTAGTGTGCTAACACTGCATAAAAATAACATCTACACATGCTGGTAGGCTTTCCCTGCTCCTGGAGCACACATAGACAAAGCAGAATTCTTCAGCAAACAGTGTGGACTACCTTTTCTAGAGATAGTGTTAGGGGAGGGAGGTAGTCCATGTTCTGAGAGAAAGAGCTATTTTCTTCTCCTGATATTTATTTCTCAGAAATGTATAAAATAGACTTCTAGAGTCATTTTCACATGAGGATAGCTCACTGGGAAAGTTTGGAAGGTAAGATATTAATTAATAATTACAGATGTAGCCTAATACAAGACAAGCCCCCCGCCCCCCTTGAGCTTGCAGATGAGCCCGGGCCAAGCCCTAGCCTTGCCACAGATGCTCCACTGAGACAGGATTGTCGTATCTTACTGAAAAATAAAGACATCATCTTTTATTTTATTTATTTATTTATTTATTTTTTGTGGAACCAGAAATTGAACTCAGGCCCTTGCGCTTGCCAGGCAAGTGCTTATTCTACTGAGCCATATCCCCGGCCCCAAAGACACCATCTTGACGCTATGCATTGTGCACAAATCTGTCTCAGAACCTACCTCCTGATGTTACACGAACATGTCAGCCTAAAGAAAGATACAAATTCATTAACTTCCTTTTAAAATGTTAGGATGTGTTATAATTCATAAAAAAGATCAATCTAAAGATAATTCTGTTATCTCATTTTTCTCCTGAAATAAAAATATTTCATTTCTTTGTGTATAATGCTATATTAAAATTGTATCTAGGGGCTGGGGAGATAGCTCAGTAGAATAAGCGCTTGCCTGGCAAGCACAGGGTCCTGAGTTTAATCCCCGGTACTGAAAACAAAAAAACGTACTTCTTTCATTCAGAATATGTATTACATCAATTTTCCCAATAAACCATATAGTTTGCCTAAGGTAATATACACGATTATGTACTCTCTTGGGTCCCTAATTGTGTTTCATTTGTGAACCAGAATTTTCAAAGAACTTCACAGTGAAAAAACTAAGACAATGATTTAGAAGTTATGAAAAAAATAAAAATTCCTTAAGTTTCCATCAACATTTGAAAAGACTAATAAAATTACTACTAAAAGTAAATGAGGGCTCAGTTCAAACAAATCTAAAGATCCCCAAGCTAGTTAAAGGGACCAAATGCCAAATGCCTACCTTAGGAATGACCTCTTGCAGCAAGCCTTTGAATAGGCTTATTAGTTTTAAACATTATTTTGAAAATCATTCAGATTCCCTGTGACATGCCATTACAGGCATTTGGCTACTTTCACACATCTAGAATGGTAACTGGAACCCAGATAACTAAGAAAGCCAAACTGTTTTTTAATAGCAAGCAAAGCACAAGGCAGCTTGGGAGAACTGCACTGCTAGCATCTGCATTGTGAACAGATTTTCAGACTTGCAAATCACTATTGAAATTAGCTCCTGAAAAAAATTTAAAAAAAAAATTCTCATGTTAAAAAAAAAAAGTTAAAATCTTTAATAAGTTTGACTGGAGGAAAATTAGCTGTTTGGAATTAGTCAATTGAACAGAAAAAAATAGAATCATTTTGGTGAACTACATGTTCAAAATACCCCCAAACTGGGAAAGAGCAAATCAATGACTGTCATTCTCCTTTGTTTCTGTCTCTATGGTACATATATATGTATACGTGGTTGTAAAAAAATTTATACTTTAGGATATTATATTTAGGATATTATACTTTAGGATATTAATGCATATATTGTCAAATGCATTTATGAAGTTGATAGAGTATTCCTGCTCTCTGGCCTGGCTACTGGGAAACATGGCGGGTCACGTGGCTGTAAAGAACAAGGGGGCAAGAACATCTCCTTTGCTGTTCTCTTCTACCGATTACAATCTATGGGGATTTCATGTTCACTTTTTTTCTCAACATTTTAACATTTCCGAATTACAGGTCACCATAGAGTCAGCGGCGTTACAGGTTAACTGGCAGTGTTCTTTTTCTTCCTAGTGATACATAAAATTACAGTACGTTTTCAGAGCTAATGCTCTGTTAGAATTGATAGAATACAGTGAATGAAAAAAATAAATGTATCTTTTACTCTAGTATTTTAACACTAAGACTCAGGGTATGTGGTGTTGCTTTTTATATTCCTTTCCTTAAAGGAAAGTGGAGCCATATTAGAAATTGAAGCGTTTGACCTGTAATGAAATCTTTCCTTTTCAGGCTTTCCCTGTTTTATGCTACATTTCTAAACAAAAGCCCAATGCCTCACTGTCTTACACTTTCGATGGCATATTTCCTTGCATTAAAATTAGAAAAAATGACAATTTTGATAAAAATGAGAAATGCATTTACCTTATACATCATAAGCAATGAAAACGTAAATAAATGAGATACATTTAACTAATTTATGAATCTGGGACCTCTAATTTTTTACCTCTCCCTTACAAATGACAAAAATTAAAAAAGTAAACAATAACACACATTGGTGAGAAATGAAAAGCTAGGACCCTCATACAATGCTGTCGAGGCTGTAAAATGATACAGCTACTTTGGAAGCCTCCTATGTATATACTCAGGAGAAAGGAAAATATGTCTACACAAAACCTTACATGGGAATGGCCCTAGAAGCTTTATTCATAATAGTCTAAAAGTAGAAACAACCCATATGTCCATCCAATGATGAGTGGATAAATAAAATACAGTACAAGCCTACAATGGAATATGACTTGTCAATAAAAAGAGTATGAAATGCTAATGTTTGCTGTGGTACAGATAATCCTTAAGCACACTATGCCAAGTAAAAGGCCTTATACAGTATGACCACAAAGACAGTCACAAATGAGCATCTACTGGATAATTTCACTTACAAAAAATGTCCAGGAGAGGAAAATTTGGAGACAGCAAGTAGCTTGGTGGTTGCCAGGAGATGAGGAAGGAGAGGGGAGGAACTGCTGAAGGGCACGGAGTTCTTGGGGGGAAGCCGCTCTCAACTTAGACCCCCGTGTGGGCTGCAGATCTCGGAATGCACTGAACACCTCTAAATTGTCATTTTAGCAGAATTTTACGGATTTCAGTGAATTATATGACATGTGAGTGCTCTAATAAAGCTGTTATAAAAATAGAAAATAAACCCATTAATCTGGTGAAGGAAAAAAAAAATCACTCCTGAAACAATCATAAACTACATCTCTTAAAGGAAGTGATGTCGGCTCCGTCCAAATTTTTCAGCCGAGCTGCCATTTGACACCAAGTCCCTGCTCTGAGGCGCATCTGCACGACAGATGTAGTTCAGCGGCACATGTTTTGAATGTTACATCTGTTAGTAAAACGCAGCAAGACTCAAACTGCTAATTAAATATGAAATTGTACGTGTCAATTAGGAGCCAATTTCTTGGGAAAACTGCCTAATGTTTAAGGCACAATAAATTGAGCTTGTATCTGGGATTGCTCATGGCTTGACCTGAGTGGGAGGGCAGCGCAATGCAGCGACTGTAGGCTAGACGGTTGCCATGGGGACCTCACACAACTCGAGGTGTGAGGACTCAAAATTATAAACAACTTCATAGGAATTATACTTCCACAAAATACATTTCAATGTAAAAAAAAAAAATCATCTTCCTAAAGAAAAAAATGCCTTAATTCATTTTACTGATAAGTAGATAAAGTTTTGAGGGTGAGAGGTTAGGCAATTTTTTAAAAAAAGTTCTCAAATTCCTTTATAACTCATATTAAGAGACATATTCAAAGTATGTGTCTTTTCATGGCTTTTTGCAGCAAACCTCAAAAGTTTAAAGATAGTTTGCTTTTATAGAAACCAGCTACAATGATTGCTCCAGCTGAGTTTAATTAATCCAGCCACTGCATGCTAATACGCTGGTCTTTCCAAATAAATGTACACTGTAATTACAAGCAGGCTACCCCACCCACCATCGCTTTCCTCCTTCCCATGAAAAAGACTACATATCTTCCAGATGTAGCGTAGAAGCCACGGTGTTATTTGCCAACCACTTCAGGATTAAACAAAACATGAGAGAAACACGTAGTTTCCTTAAGCAAAGATTACTTCCTCTCACTACTTTGCTGAGAAAACCTGACCACACACCTGTTTAATTTGCACCTTCAATAGATTAGGAAAGGAGAAAGAGCACACATCAGCTTTTTCCATGTCCCCAAATTGCTTCCACTATTAGGCAATCATGTCCCAAAACTCCAAAGATAATCAGCGTGCACGGGGATGCAGCTGTATTCTTTGGACCACTTAATCCAAGCATTGCAGGAGGACCAGCGTGAGGAAGGGAAAGGACACAGAATTCTATGATAATGAGACAAATGAGCCACTACGTTTTAATCAAATTAAATGAATACTGCCTTGCGTAGGTGTCAGAACAACTGCATGAACATAATCTCATCTGATACTCACGCAAACCAACACCTAGGCTAGCAGCAACAGTCAGCTCTTCTTCCCAACAGTTTTGGAGGTTGTATGTTTGTTTTCTTTGTTTTGTTTTTTATGTACTTGGTTGTTGCAGGGTCTCACTATGCAGCTCCGACCCCTGGTAATCCTCCTGTTTTCAGCCTCCCCAGCACTGGGATTATAGGCATGCGCCACCACGCCCAGACTCTGTGGCCAGCTCAGGGTGCCTGGGGGCAGAGCTGGCATAGCATGTGGTGCTGGGGACCGAGCTGCAGTCCCCTGAACTTGCCTAAGTAGGCATTCTAGTCCACTGAACTATCTTACTGGCCCCTGTACATTTGTTTTAACACAAAAATAGACAACTTTTTGAAAAACTTAGAAAACATAAATTAGAAGTTTTGAGTGCAGGTGCTGGTGGTAAAAGACCACAAAAAGAACTCAACCTAGAAAAATGCTGATTTTAAGAAGAACTCTGAGAGAGACGACCTGGGGCCTAGGGAATCCTGAACAGACCCAGAGCGCAGGCCCGACGAGTGAGTGAGATGACTGAGACCGGGATCCTGAACAGACCCAGAGTGTAGGCCCGGTGAGTGAGAGAGACGACCCGGGCTGTGGGATCCTGAACAGACCCAGAGCGCAGGTCCAGCAGACTGAGACAACCTGGGACCCTCTGGATCCTGAATAGACCAGGAGCACAGGGACTGCGAGTGAGTGAGACGACCAAGGCCACAGGATCCTGAATAGACCCAGAGTGCAGGCCCAGCACGGAACCCTTCAGCAGAACTCCCTGCAAAGAGGCTAGAGGCAAGACCACCCAGCTGATTCAGGAGCAGAACACCTTGCCAGAGAGACACAAAGGGTTCAACTTCAACAGCTGCAGCAGGAAGAAGTGGAGCACAGCAGCCAGATCCAAACAACACCCACCTGGAGGAATCCGAACTTCGTAGATCCAGACCTGGTGCTAAGGTAATAACTCTATCTAAGCTCTACACCAAAGGTCAGA
>NW_004524640.1:6836409-6852309 GCF_000260255.1 Octodon degus
GTTGTTTATTATTTCTTGCCTATATCTTGTAATATGAGAAACTACTTCGGCAGTAACAATACACAATGTACTAACCATTGTTACTCTCCTAAAATCTTGTTTTGAGATTTTTGTACCATTGTTTTTATTTTTTTTCTTTAAAATAAAATAACTGATGTCAAAAAAAAAAAAAGAGGAACTCTGAGCTAAGGAAGTTTTCTATAATGCCACCAACTCTCCTCTGCTACTTATCATGATCAACTCGATTCCAATGTCCTCCTGTTTTCTCAATCTCTTCTCACCGGAGCTCTTCCTAACCCTTTCCCTTAATCGTTTTTCAAAGGAAAAATCTCCACCAGCCTCTGCCCCATTGTAGGGCAGCAGGGGTATCTAAGTTACTTTCTTGTCAATGAGACACAATACCAGACACCCACAGCTAAAAGTGGGAGAATGTTTTGGGGTTCACAATTTACAGAGGTTTCAGTTCACAGCTGGTTGGACCCAAGGCGGAAACAGCATAGCAGAAGGATCTGGTGAAGGAAATCTGCCTGCAACATGGCAGCCAGCGAGCAGAGAGAGCAAGGAGGAACATGGGAGGAGATAAACTCTTGAAGCTCATGACGCCGAAATCCCGTCTCTTCCCCAAACGAGCCCCATCGCCTAATACTGTATTTAGCTATGGATTCAACAGTGGATTAGCTCACTGATAAGTACAGTGATTCTTTGACCAATCGCCTTCCAAAATCCAGCTGTCACTGTGAGTCTCTGGCGGGACATTCCAGATCTAAACCTTACCAAGCAGCCTCCGTAGCCCCAGCAGCATCAACAGTTCTGGTGCGACCTTCAGGTCTCTGCTTAAATGTCACTTTTTGGAAAGGAATACACCTTCCCTAGCTGTCTCGCATACTCTGTTCGCACATTCCTACAGCACTCGGAACTTCTCCCTCTGAGTAATTAAAGGAAATAAATTAAGTACTCTCTCTCCAACTATTGCATTGATAGCTGACTTTCTTGTTAAACTCGAAACTCCATGGGAGTGCAACAAATTGTTCATCAGTGCGTCCAAGGCTGAGTAGAGCACTCAGTAATTCTTGTTCAAGTTTATACACTGCCTTATGCATTTTTCTCTACTTCCAAACTCTGTCTTCTGTCCTTTTTCATGTTTTTCTAATAGAATTGTTTTCATGGGGTTCAGATTCATATAGAATTGTTTCCATGGGATTCAGATTTGTATTTTACAAAGTCACTTAATAAATTCTACAGTGAAATATTCTTCCTCCTATTTGGCCTATGATGATAACAACCACACTTAACATATGCAGAACCAACACATAGACATGCACGTGACCATGCTTGGGACATGTGTAGGGACAACCATAAACACATGGAAGGTGGCAGGGAAAGGGACACCCACGACAGCTACAAAGAGAGCCTTAGAGCCTCAGCCATCTCTCTGCGGTCTTCTTCCACACTCAGGCTCTGTCAGTTTCTCCCTTCCTGAATTCCTGGATGCCTTGCCACATGATCTGTCCCCTCTTAGCACTGATGTCTTGCACCCAAAAGCTTTCATCATCTAGAACAACCTCCAGATACCTCTCTGCCTCCTCTCCTCTTCATCTCCTTTCACCTTTCAGCCAGAAACATCCCACTGCCTTTGCCTCCCCTCTGCCTGGGCACAGTAGGAAAGGCTCTTCAGCTCTGATGTGTTTCAGCAGAACCTGTGGTATGACACTGCAGTTACCACCACAAGACATAGCATGTGGCATGTCTGCCCAGGAGATTTCACGGATTCTAAAAGTCATCTCCATTTGGCATTTTTAAAAGCCCCCAATTAAATCAGAATTAAGATATATTATGATATCTCCGTGATACTAAGATTTTAACCCTTTAAAAAAAGATTATCAGAGCTTTTGGCTCCTTTGGAAAACATGGCAAGTTCATTAAAAAAGAAAAGAAAACAAAAACACTGACAAAAGATACCATCAGATTTATTCCTATCCTATAAATCTGGATTAAGCAACATGACAGTAGGTGACACACTGCAGTTTCCTGCTAGAAGAAGCCACGTGCTGAAGGCTGACCAGCCGGTTACCAAATACCTTTCCTTGTTTTCTAGGCACACAACCACACTACATTCCCTGGGCTTCTGCCCAGACAGGTGGATCTATGTGAGGAAGCTAAGTACACTCAAGAGAAGCAGAAGTCCTGGGGATCTGACCCATGTGGGAGGCTCTTCTTCAGTGGAGCTTGTGTCAGAACAGCAAAGCAGCAGAGGAAGCTGCAGAGGGTGAGGTGGGAGGAACTGGGGCCCCTGAACTGCGAGGGAGGCTGGCTAGTTGGGGAGCTGCCTGACTAGGAGCCCTCCCACTGGAATTGCAACTTTCATGATTCAACAGAAGCAAACTTTCAGATATGGCAGCCTGAATAGCTTCAGGAGCAGCTGTTTCTTTAGCTAGATTTTCCTTCAGTAACAGTGCAGTTTGGGTCGATCTGCATGGGCCTTGTCCTCGGCAACCCTCAGGTGACTCATTCCAGGGTGTTTTGTCTAGGACCACCTCCTGCCACAGAACCACTGATTCTGAGCACAAGCCAGTGAAGAAGCTGCCAGGAGTCAGAGAAGTCATCTGAGTGCGTAATTTCCTCCTTCTAGCATCCTTGCCTATGTCCAGTGTGTCCACCATGTTCAAATCTCTATTACTACAATTTGTTCTCTCTCTCTCTCTCTCTCTCTCTCTCTCTCTCTCTCTCTCTCTCTCTCACACACACACACACACACCTATATTTTCTTTCCCTGTGGGAATCTCTGAATAGATCCATTCTCAGAAAAGCTACCCAAAAGGAAAATCCAACTGACCTCAGGCTACACAGAGGTCATCAACTGCCTCAAAAAGCTCTCTAGCATTCAGCTGTGTCTTCACCAATGTTGCCGTTTGTCTGTTTTCATCTGTCCCATATCTGAACCTCTGAAAACATTTCCCTTCGACAACGAGAGGTTCCACGTTAATGAGCCTCTGAAAGTATTCAGAAATCCCTCCAGCAAGCACATATAACCTGAGAACAATGTGATACTTAGCAACAATATGAGGCATTATTTTTATTTCATTCTTTTACCAGTGAGTGCAGAAATGTGACCTAAATTCTTGCATAATCTTGTCACGGAACAGTTTTCAATTAACTGCAATTTTTGAAAAGAGAAAAGAGGAAAAAGGAAGAGGACAGGAAAAGGAAGAAGCATAAATGAATGATGAATGGTGCTGCGTAGGATCTGTATCAAGCTAGTTTGATACACAAAGGACAAAGTGACCATTTCGGCCTCCTCTAATGAAGTGCAGAAAGTGATTTATAGGAGTATTTATTGTCGACCTGGTATTTCTCAGCTTGAAAGAAACCCATACAAAGGCATGCTCTTCTATGCTGGATCAATCAAGTTCCAGCCTGCTAGAAGCGATGATAATATTTGGAAAGCAAATCGTTATGATTTTGTCTGACTGCCTGTTGCGTTGGCATGTGCTGCTTCCAAGTCTGTCTGGAAATAGCAGGACATCAAGCCATCTTGGATGACTTACATAACCAGCTACTATCCACTTGCAGCTGTCAGTTTCCGTACAGGTCCTTACAAGATTAGGACGCTTGTTCCTCTTTGGTTTGTGCCTCCTGCTGAGAAGTGCATTTTAAAAAGAAAATTAATTTCGAAGCTTCATCTTTAATCTTAATTAAACTCCCGTAAATTGGATTACTAACAATACTGAACGAAGGAATGAGATTTAACGAATACATGATATTAAGTTCTTTCTTATTTTAATTTATCAATTAAAACAATAATTGATTCTTTAGGTAAAATCTAATTATCTCCTGCTGTCTAGATTTACCACAGCGGACCAAGAAAGTAGCCTGTAAGTAGAACAAGATCTGTGTATTTCTCATCAAATAAAAGTAGATGATGGAAAATTATTCTCCTAAACACTGAAAAGTTTAACAAATATACAAAGTAATTTATAGCTCCATCCTCACAAGATGCCTATAAAAATATTTAAAAGAGTCCATAAAAATCTTACTCAAATTGAAACAATTTGCTCCAGTACCAGTGAGAGAACAAGAAAAATAAAATAAAACTCTTACAGCTACAATAGGAAGCTCCAGGAAAAAGAAAAAAAAATAAATAAAGATTTCATTTCATTTACTAACAAAAACAAATTTCCTCAAATACTCAAATACTAGCACCAAATTCCAATACCAAAGCTTTATTAAAGATAATAAAGAACAAAAATTAGGAAAGTAACATCTCTCATTTTCTACAGTCACTTCTTGATGGAGTCTGGATATTATTTTCCCTTCCACAATTGAATAGAACCTGCTGTAAGTACTGAATTGGCTGTAAACTATCAAGACCCCAGTATTAAAATGCTACCTTTTGAAAGCACATATTGATTTCCAGCATGTACATGGTTGAGTATCATTATGCTTCTTTTTTTTAAATCAACAACAGCAGAAAGAAAGAAAGAAAGAAAGAAAGAAAGAAAGAAAGAAAGAAAGAAAGAAAGAAAGAAAGAAAAGAAAATAGAAAGAAACCCTTAGATTCCATTTTCAGCAAAAGGAAATGATAGACAAAATTAGCAAACTACAAGAGACACGTGTGGGTGGCCCACAGCTGCAGCCATCAGGCTGAGGACAAGCAGGAGAAAAGGAACAGTGAAAAGGACCAAGACAGCAAGCTGGTGCGGCAGCCCACCCGAGGAAAAGGCAAAAATACCCCCGCCCCACAGCTGGGACACCCACCGAGCAACACAAGAGCGACAGGCCACGCTTGTATCAGGCAGCACAAGCTGTGTGACAGGCAATGTCAGAGATGTGGGAGACCTCATTTGTGATGGCGGAAAGGGAGAGGTCCTTGGACCTTCACAGAACTCTTGTAACTTCCTAGGCATGTCAACAGCAAGAACATATAGAAAGGGAATGATGGGAGAGGAAAAGACATGAATGTAATTCGAGAGAAAGCCTTAGAGCAGCCTTGGGGACCAAGGCAAAGGGCGTCCTACTGCTGAGCTCTTTTGATTTTTCTATTTTGAGACTACATGTCACCAAGTTGACCAGGGTGGGTTCCAACTTATGCTGACATCACTTCTATGCTGGAATGCTGTCCAGTAAAAGAGAATTCAAAAAGACATGGCAAAAAAGGCAGTAGGAGGTGAAAGTAAGAAATTGTGTGTGCAGAATAACTAATTAGGGAGGATATATATGACAGACGACAGTGAGAGGGATGTAGAAAACAAAATAAAATAGATATTTAAAGAATCTCTCCAAGAGACCAGGTGTGGTGGCTTGCGCCTGTAATCCCAGCTCTTGGGAGGCTGTAAACAGGAGGATCACTACGAGTCTGATCTAGTAGTGAGACCCTGAACACCTTGTAGACCCTCCTCTAAAAAAAAAAAGAAAGAAAAATCCTCCAGAAGTTAGGAGACCATAAAAATCAAGAAGACAGCAAGTTGCAGAGATTAAGCTAAACACAATTGAAGATTTGAGGAAGACAATTAAAGAGATTAATCTTCTTCTTTATCTGATCAAAGAAGATAATCAATAGTTAAAAAGAAACATGAAACAAGAATTTCCCTAAGAAAATCTGAGCAGTGAAACACACTGGTAACAAACAAGAAAACTAAGAACTAGTTTTTAAAGTTACAACACAGATGATCTCTTGTATGTGAAAATGCCTCTTTGAGAGTAAATTACAACTAAAATGTGGAATTTCTAGAAAATAATTAAAATATATATTGAGGGACGTAACAGGATTCAGTGGAAGTAACACTAAGAGAAAAGCTTGTAACCTTAAAAATGCATAGCAAGCAGGGCATGGTGCTACACATCTGTAATCCCAGCACCTCTGGAGGCTGAGGGAGGAAGTTGGCCAATTCCAGCCCAGCCTGAGCAACTTAGCAAACTAGGGAGATCCTGTCTCACAATAAAAAAGGGCTAGGATGTAGCTCAGTGCAAAAGCCATGGATTCGATTCTTACTTCACAGCAACAAAAATCAATGACACAAAAATTTAAACCAAGTACATTATTAAATATAGAAATAGCATGTAATGAGTTAGGAGAGAAAAACAAATAGCACTAGTAAATAAATATTTTAAATCTTGCTCTTTACATAAAAAAGAAAGAAACGATCCAACAATCTCTTTTAAATAAATCCAAGACACTGAGTACTAAAATGTTACAAAAGAAAAATAAGCAAAGATAGAAAAAAAAAATTTAAACCATTGTGAGACTTCCAACAAGCAACATAATTTTTCAACTGCATATAAAGTATTTTGAAAGCCTGAGTAAAGTGAATAATTTCTTTTGAAAACATACTTCACCAAAACTGAATCAAATAAGACAGAAAAGAGTCTAATGTTCTAATAGGACCATTTTCCTAGAAGAAATAAGAGAAATTGGCAAAAAGTTAAAAAAAAAATCAGCCACAAATAGTTTTGCAGGAAATTCTATTAAATTCAAAATTTAAAAAACTATTTTAATGCTATTTAGCTATTTCAAAGCAGGGGAAAAATATGAAAAAATTCTGAATTCTTTTTTTTTTTTTTTTAGTACCAGGGATCAAACTCAGGACCTTGTATTTGCCAGGCAGGCACTTACGCTGCTGAGCTATCTTCCTGGCCCTGAACTCTTACAAAATAGGTAGAACTGATAGGAAAAAGTCTGACAGTGTTCAACAGAAAAACTACAATTTTTATAAACATCACTGTGTACATTATATGTATGTATGTTGGTGAATTCCATGACTCCGTGGGTTTACTGCAGGGATGAAAAGCTAGCTTAATCTTAGACATTTAGGAAAACTATTTACCAGAGAAAAAGTTTAAGGAGGCTAGAAGATAGCTCAGTAGAATAAGCGCTTGCCTGGCAAGCGCAGGGCCCTGAGTTCAATCCCCAATACCACAAAAAAAAAGAAAAAAGAAAAAGTTTAAGAAAATATATGTTAAGTATAAAAAGAAAAGCTATATGATCATATTTTGTAGACAATGAATAGCTATTTTTACAATATATGACCTCATTTCTCATATATCTATCTATCTATCTATCTATCTCTCTCTATATATATATATGAGATATATATATAGAGAGAGATATATAGATATAGATATATGTATATCCCAGAACCATGCTTCATGGGACATGTTAGCCATTCTGGATAATGCTGGGAAGATACAAACATGCTCACTATTATCATTAATCATTTATGTGCTGGGCATACAAGACAAAACAATTAACAGAGAGAAATTTAGGGATCAAGAAACTCGAAAACAGGGCCAGCCAGCCAGCTCATCAGACTAAAGCGCCTGCTTAGGCAGGTGCAGCGACTGAGGTTCGATCCCTCACGTGCCGCGCTGGCCCCACCCCCAGGGTGCACTGAGATGGGGACTGGGCATGGTGGTGCATGCCCTTAATCCCAGCACTTGGGAGGCTGAAAATAGGAGAATCACTACAAGTCCATCTGTGTAGTGAGACCCTGAAGACCCTGCACTGAAACACATAAAATAAAAAAAAGGAAGAAACTTGAAAACTATCAATATTTATAGGCGATGCTACTTTATCCTGTTCATGCCAGAGATAATAAAATGAAAATCCACTGAAAACAGTATGCGAATTCATTAAGGTAATAAGATTTAAAACATGAAGAGGCTCTCTTATGGCCTGAAGTGGCAGGACCAAGAAGACATGGGGTACATTAAATGATACAGCAGAGATAAGATGTACTTGTATTTGCTTGAGTGCACACGCATAAAGACATCCTAAAAGGGTATCTAAAGAACAAATCACTGTGACTAAGGGGGTCAGCAGTGGAGTGGGAACAGGCACAAGAGGCAGTGGAGGTAGAAAAGAAACTATCCTCAGTGTCCTTGCTTGCTTGCTTGCTTGCTTGCTTTTTCAGTTCATGTAATGTATTATCTATTTAAAAATTAAATTTGAAACAATTTTTGACTGAGACAGTGTTCTTAAAGTTCTAAAAGAAACATACCAGCAATCAGACTACTGCTCTTCAGATCCAAAGAGTCCCCTGTGATGCCAGGGCTGGGACTTTGTCAGTCTCATTTCTGTTTTGCCGGCCAGATACAGCACAGAGCTGCTGGGGAGTACAGAGCTCTCCCCAGCGGGAAGAGGGACAGGCTGGAGGAGGAAGGGACATGTCCCTTCCCGCCTGCTTCCTGCTTCTGTAAGTACCATTCCAGCCAGCGAGGGTATGGCCTATCACAGCTAGCACCGAGGCGGTCTGGGGTCTCTCCAACATGCCTTTCTACTGGCTTCTGCAGCCACATGGGAGCCCTCCCTTGGACATGTTAGTAATCTCAATCCCTCTCCTTTGCCCTCACCCTGGGGGTGACAGACATCTTCTGAAGTTGCTTTCTATGCAACATCTTAACGTTTCCCTTTAGTTTTCCAATACTTCAGCTCCTAGTTATTAACTACTTATATTAAACGGTCTGATAAAAGAACCTTCTTTACTGTCTCCTAATTCAAACATGATCGACAAATCAAGCATACCTTTCATTTTATATTTTAAAGGACATACAACTTATGAATTCGATTAATGAGCTATCTGTAGGGTTGATATCTACTGCAAAGGGAAAGAAGTTTGAAAGTATAATGGCAGAACAAGTCAGGAATGAGGAAGAAATAGCTTATGTGAGGGAAATGACACACTACTTTTTGGACTACCTGGATCAGTTGTTTCTTGGATGGACCAATATCACATGGCATAATACAGCAATATTCATCTTATAAAAGGAAGTACACTGGTGAGCTAGAATCTTCCCAGAACTCTGGGACCAAGCTCAACATCACCCATAGCAACTTAGCGCTTGGCAAGACCCCATCTCAAAATAAATTCTTTAAAAACGATGTGCAATGTAGCTCAGTGTGAAGGTTCTGGGTTCAATTCTCAGTGCTTCAAAAAATAAAAAATTTCACAAAGCCAGATTCTGCCGTTAAGAGCTTTCTTTTTATGGCCTAATGTTGATTTGAATTAGTTTATCATGTGAATACATATTGGCGGTGGTGCTTTTTCAATAGTTACACAACCTGAAAATGTTCTCTGTTTGTTTGTTTGTTTGTTTTGTATTTTAGGGAAGGGTCTACACGGTGTTCAGGTTCCCACTACTAGATCAGACTCATAGTAATCCGCCTGTTTACAATCTCCCAAGAGCTGGGACTACAGGCGCACACCACCATGCCCAATCTCAATTGCTGTCTCAGCGCACCCTGGGGCAGGGCCGGCAAGGCAGGCCCGGGGGATCAAACCCCTAGTCCCTGCGCCTGCTTGCAGGGGATCAAACCCCTACTTCCTGCGCCTGCTTGCAGGTGCTTTAATCCACTGAGCTATTTGGCTGGCCCATGAAAATATATAAATGGAGAAGTTTGTATATTTGTACTGAGGTACAAGAAATGACAAAACCCTTTAGTATTATTTACTTTTATAAGTGCAATTCATGAAGAAAAAAATTATTATGTAATATAAATACTAGAATTTAAGTGAAAATCCTTGATCAGAGGCTGGGGAGATAGCTCAGCAATCTAACTGCCTGCCTGGCAAGCACAAGGACCCAGGTTCGATCCCCAGTACCCCTTGCTGTGCCGGTCCTGGGTTCTCGGTGCACTGTGCTGGCCACCGAAACTGGGCATGGTGACACATGTCTGTAATCCCAGAGCTAGGGAGACTGGGACAGGAGGATCACTATGAATCCAAGCTGCGTAGTGAGACCCTGTACCAAATAAGTAAATAAATGTTTTTTTAAAAATCCTTGATCACTTCCACTCCTATTTGGTACTTGCATGGTGAAGCCGCTTAACTACAACTGGTCATAGAAAGCACCTATCCTGCCAGGGTGAGAGAATGCTATGGCTGTCAAAAGCTTTCAGATCCACTATACACATTCTGGACCCCTCGGGAGTGTCCCGGAGCGTAGGCCATGATGCACTCTGGTCCTGAAGCACACCTGGCCATTTGGTGTTTTCAAACATTCCCTTTCAAATAAATATCTGTGCTACAAAACAAGACAGTGACTGCAAGCCGGACGGCAGAAGGGCAGGTGAGTACCAGGGATGCTCCGGCCTCAGCCCCAGCAGCAGCACATCATCTTTTAAAGATGCAGACCGGAAACGAAACAAGAGTCAGACTCGAGGATGGCAGGGAGGGGATTAGCTAGCTCGTTTTCTCCTTTTGTAAAGAAGCAGGAACAAGTTCCATTCCCTGAGGATAATGAGCTGTCCTTCCACTGCCAACTCATTACACCAACTCTGAATTTACTCATTAGCAACATTACATGCGCTGCACCAACTTAAGACCCGGAGGCCAGCCCTTTGACAGCAGACGCCATCCACAGAACTGCCTTTCCCTCTGTATCCCTCAGACTATTAAACAAGGCTGCTGCTCTTCTAGCCTCAGAATATTTTACATCTCTTCTAGCAAGATAAATTTTCTATTACAGTTTTACTACAAAACAAAAAGAAAAAATTGTTTTTACTTAAATAGATGAGATAAATACTATCTACACACACACACACACACACACACACACACACACACCCCCCACAGAGTCATCCCCTGGTTACCACAGAGGACTGATTCTACCTTCCCCAAATCCACATCCCTTTGATAACCAAAATCCACATGATCAGGTCCTTTGTATACAAGGGCTTCATATTTGCATATAGCATGCAGACCCCTCCAAATTATTCAAATAATTTTTAGGTTACTCATAATACTTAATGCAATGTACACAGCTCTTCAAAAGTTGATACGCTGTGTTTTTAGTGAATAATGACAAGAAAAGTTTATACATGTTCAGTACAGATGTTATTTTTCTTTCATGTATTTTCTCTTTTATTTTAGGGAAGGGTCTACAGGGTGTTCAGGGTCTCACTACTAAATTGGACTCCTAGTAACCCGCCTGTTTACAGCCTCCCAAGAGCCGGGATTACAGGCACACACCACCACGCCCAGTCTTAATTGCCATCTCAGCACATCCCAGGGGAAGGGCCGGCACGGCAGGCCCAGGGATCGAACCCCCAGCCCCTGAGCCTGCTTGCAGGCGCTTTAATCTGCTGAGCTATTTGGCTGGCCTTCTTTCATGTATTTTCAACCCAGAGAACTCACCAACATGGAGGACTGGCTGTACACCAATGTATCCGAAGCACAGCATAAGCAGACACGCTGCAGCACTCTCTCTAAAGCTCAGAATATTATACAGAAACCTGCTGCCAATCATTACCTTATGTCAGAATCACCCGGAAGTTACTTAAAAATCATACTTGCCCATCTCTTTGCTCTAAGAATAATCAGAATTGCTTTGAAATGTGGGCCAATCTGGCGCCCTTCCACAGAACAACATTTGTGTACCATTAATATTGTGGAACGAAACACTTCAGATCTGTTTTGGAGGCCCTATCTGGTTACCTCCTTACACCAGGACCTTGCAGGCTCCTTATACCTTTTAGGCGTTATGTTTCTCTTCGGCTACGTGCAGTAATCATGCCTACTGCAGGCAGCGGTAACAATGATATGAATGGAAAAGTACACGTGCCCTGTCACATGTCGCAGATAATGTAGCTATTCTATTAAAATCGCAACTGCTAAATTCTGGGGCATATTTTATGTTAGAAAACAATTCCAGGGCTGGCAAGATAGCTCAGCAAACTAAGGTGCCTGATTAGGCAAGCACAGGGACTGTAGTTCCAACCCTGGCACCACATGCCGTGCCAGCCCCGCCCCCAGGGCAGGCTGAGCTGGGCACAGGGTCCAGATGTGGTGGTGCACGCCTGTAATCCCAGTGCTGGGGACACTGAAAGCAGGAGGATCTCCAGGAGTCCCAGCCGCATAGCAAGGCCCTGCAACAACTAAATCCATTAAAAAAAAAAAAAAAATCCACTTACGAATATCCACACACATTAATGTCAGAACATAAGATTACATTAGGCAAATTTTTGTGCTCAGAGGTTTCTAAAGGCTAAGAGGAAAATGAAAGGCTCTTTGCAACAGAGAAAAGACTATGCATGCGATGGTTTTGTTACAGTTTAAGACGACATAATCCCTGTTGATATAACAAAACGGGAGCCTCTGCGTACCATTTCGGTGCCTGTGGTTTCAATTCAGTGTCTGACCAGTTCAAAGGAACATCAGTTCTTGCCAGGGCTTGCGGTTGAAAACTTAAATCCCATGTGTAGGAAAATGAAGGGCAGAGGCTGCAAAGAAAGCCCGATGCACTTATGCCCCAAGTATTACAATAATTCTCACTTTCTTTCTCCACATCACTTCTACGACCTTTTTTCTCCATCCTAGACTCCCGTTTGTGAAAAGATACCCAGAAGTCTCAGCCATTCAATATGGGGTTAATTCCTGGTGGCTTCCAGTTCCTTAAATTGGTCAGATACAATCTCATAAAAAAAAAAAGTCAATTTGCTCAATATTAAAAGGCCACTTGAACTCCCAACTTAAAATGCTTTCTCAGCAACGTCCCTCCCCGCCCCCCACCGAATTATCAGTGCAACCATTTCATTATTCTCATTCCTAGATCTTAACACTGGAAAAATAACACCGGCAGCCTTTCCAAGTCTCCCAAATCATAGCAAAATCTCTTTTTAAAAACCTACTGCTGAGTATTTATGAAAAAATACTTTTCCCTAGTCATGAGAGTTGAGTGTTCTCCTCGCATTATTTATCCAGGTTACATAATGTTGAATTCTGCTCTTCTGTGGGGCGAGGATATATATATATATATATATATATATATATATATATATATATATAATCATTGCTGGCATTACAATGGCAATTTATCAATTCACATGCAGCTAATCAGCTTATTTGCTTTCTAGTAGAGAGCAGTAAACGCTTGTCTCATGCAGACTCACGGATCGTTCAAAGCTACCTAATTGAATTTCAGGGCCCAGAGCAGCGCTCAGCACGTGACCCGGCTCCAGCGGCGCGCCGAGCCAGACACTGCAGGCGTTACATAACCACACGCTGCCGCTGCCAGGGCAGCCGCGGTGGCTTGGCAGCCCGCGCCTCCTCCGATCATGCCCCGCAGCTTTAATCTGCACAGGGTGCTCACATGCACAGTCACATGTTTTGAGAATTTCATAGCAGCAAATAAAACAGGGGCCGTTTTCTACTGGTAAAAAGCTCATTAAAACCAGTCATACGGGACACAAGATTACATCAAGCTTGGAGACAGAGAAGCTGCTGACACTAAGGCTTCTCTGTAAGAGAAAGCAGACGTCAAATATTCCATTTTTCAGACCACTGAGGATAGCCAGTGTTATCCCTGGTGTTCGAAATTGTGAAGGCGTGGGAAAAATATATTTCAGACATTATAAAGAGTATAACCAATTGTCAAACATGAGCTAGGTATTCCTGAGCAAGCACCTCAGGGATTACAATCTATTCCAAGGCTCAAATATTCATCATTGTATTTCCTGGGGTCAAGCAGAATATGCACAATTATGAATTATTCAGAATACCTTGTTTTCAAGTAATGTTACTTCGTTTGGAAATACTAAGCTATATGTCTAAATATCTACTCTTGCTTTTTTCCATTTTATTATTAGTGCTGTGCCCCCATGTAAAATTATCTCCAAAACTGATAATGACACACACATGCCAAACTCCTATCCATCTTTTGTTTTCAGTTTTTGAAAAATATGCCTCTTGTGTAAGATGCTAAATTTGGGTGCATAGAAATGTTTGCAGTTTTTTCAAAAACAAGGGAGATCAGTTTAATCTGTTCCAGGACTATTTAATAGAACTTTCTCTAATGACGAGGGGGGAAAAAAGACAAATAAAGTAAACAAAAGAGATATGCAAATCATATTTGTTCTGATTCCAAACATATTTGTCACTACCTAGTATTATCAAAATAAACAATTTGCAATTGCAATAGCCAAAATTAAGCAGGTTATTAATTATACAAAAATAACAAAACTGAGTAAAATTCTGAATAAAATGTGACTTATGGCAAAGGACTAGATTTAGAAAAATTTAGCCTTGACTTCACATGATCTTAATATTTATAGGGAATTCAAAGTTTAGATGGGAATACGTTTTAAAGCTTTAAACTTGAGGGAAAAAAAAAAACTTGAAGTGGAAAATCATTTGTGAGACAGCGACACCTACTGATCAGCTGTGATATTGCAGCCCAGCTCTATAGGATCCGTCCATTACTGTCTCAGGAAAGACAAAGGAAAATAATTTCAAAAGATTTTGACATTAAGTATGTGTTTCGTTACCATGAGGAGAATATGGGTACGGAAGACAGATAAAGTCAGGGGGAAAATGCTCTCCAACCCTTCAAGCTTTCTATTCCTGACAATTTCCAAAGTCCAGGTCTTTGTGTCCTTGTACAACAACTCCTTTTCAACACTTTTGCAGTTTGGGGTTTTTAGCAAACATGTAATGTCCATACTTTTTAAGTCTTCTTTTAAATCTTTAAGTCATCCTTTTAAATCTTCCCCTCCTGCCCTCTGTGCTTAGAGCACCTCTCATCAACAGTGTCATAGCAGGGTTAACCTTAAAGTCAGTCCCTGGTCAAAAATCTTCCTTTGGTAACCTCAGATTCACTGACAGCAAAGTGAATGCTGCTCCCAAGCGGTGACTTTCAGGCTTTCTACAGGCCAAGTTTTACTCTTCACATTTACACCCCAGTGCTACTGAAACCAAACTTTGCACCATATAAACAGGATTGTCTCTGCTAAGAAAAGTTCTCTGTTTATCCCTCATGTTTCATACTATGCACTGCTTCCAACCTTGTCTGGTATATTCTCTCTACAACTGAGACTCATCCCATCAGACCGTCGGGCTTCCCATTTCATAAGGTATTTCAGCATTAATCCTCTGTGCCCTTCTTTGGACGTAACTGGTACCTTCCATTTAGACTGTCAGCCATGACAACCCAGCCCCAAGCCCCAACCAAGGTCATCACTGCTTCATTCCACTAGGTGTCCTCTGTCCCTTGGGCGGGACTCAGGTATTGTCCCCTCTAATGCAACTCATTGTCCCCATCTCTTTGCTTATACTTTACACAGCCTGGAATGCTGCCTTCTTTCTTCTTTCATTATATAAGCTGCATTCATTATTCATTTTTCCAATGTTTATGGGCCAGTCTAAGGCATTCTACGTGGCCTACAGTGAAGCAATACACAAGATTCTCACTCTCTCGGGAGTTACCAGGTAATTCAGGGAGGCAAACAATGAGAAGTAAAAAGTAAAACCAGATGTATGCATTTTTGAAGTTTCTTTTTCAAAAGAAAATAAATAAGATGTTATAGTAGAGAAGAACTAGGGGGAAAAACAGATTGGGTTGTCAGGAAAGTCATGTGAGCTTTGAGTGCGACATTTTAGCTAAAATCTGAACATAAATGGAGCCACAGAACAGGAACAGAATTCCGAGCAGAGGGAACGGCACAACGCAAAACACTTCAGGGGAAAGAAATGGTCTTTTTGAAGAATAGAAATTATGACACAATGGCTGCACCATAAACAGGGCAAGAAGGTGAAAAAGCTGGCCCAAGCTGGACCACACAGGACCTACTGATGCTAGGAACAAACACGAATTTTCACTGAAAGATTAGCAGAAAAACCTCAAAAGAATATTAATGGAGAATGACATGATCTAACTGATGATTTACAGTAATTACTGTCTGGGGAAAAAAAAAAAAAACAACGGACCAGAGGTTAAAAAAAATGGAAGCAGGCCCACCAATAGTTCACAGATTAAAGCACCTGCAAGCAGGCATGGGGGCTGGGGATTTGATCCCGGGGCCTACTGTGCCAGCCCTGCCCCCGGGGTGCACTGAGATGGCGATTGAGACTGGGTGTGGTGGCATACACCTGTAATCCCAGCTCTTGGGAGGCTGTAAACAGGTGGATCACT
>NW_004524640.1:6852459-6856364 GCF_000260255.1 Octodon degus
CTGAGACAAAGGGGTGACAGAGAAGATGGGCAGCTGGTTGTATTCAAGAAGCACAGGTGAAATCCAGGAGATTGGCTGATGGATCTACCATATGTGGTGAGAATAAAGACGATACTTGAAGTTTTAACTGAGCAATTTAGTGGCTGTTTACTAGTAAAGAGAATACAGGCCGGGGGCAGTACTCCGAATGATCAGTCCCTGGGATACTTGAGGCCCAGCCCAACTCCCTTCATGAAATGTCCTACTGCCGAACCCATCATGATCTATTTCTGAAAATTAACAGTAACAATGACTCCTCTATAGTGTCTCAAGCTTTATGAAGGAAAATAAAGGAAACAGCTTGTAGCCATCTCAAACCAGCCAATCATGTCTTCCTTAACATTCAGCCTTGTTATAGTTTGTTTCTAGATGTCCTCAGTAAAGCCTCATATGCTTGTAGGCAGGGATTTTTAGAGACAGCTGGATTTAGGGTGTATATGTGTCAATTAAGGGTGTGTGGTACTGAGATTGAGGGTGTGTGGTACTATATTAGTCCTGTGGTTAGTTTAGTATAGTTCTAGCTGTGGTTAATGGGAACACCTACCCTGGGTATGGGTAGCACCACCCAAAAGGCTTATGATTTAGATGGGATAAAAGGGAAAGGGAGGTTAGCTGCTGCTGCTGCTGCTGCTGCTGCTGCTGCTGCTGCTGCTGCTGGCTTTTGCCTGCCAGCTCATGAACTGTTTCTCCTCTGTGATGTCCCTCTGCTATGCTACACTGCCTTAGAACCACCTAAGTAAGACCAAGACCTCTACAACTTGTGAGCCAAAATAAACCTTTCCTCCTTTTACTTGTGGGTGTCAGGTATTTTTGTCTCAGTAACAAGGGAAACAATAAGAAAAGCCTCACACCAACATAACTCACTAAGCATGCAGAAAAACTGACACTTCATGGTGCCTTGGAAGTTGATATCTTTCTTGGTGGGAAGCTGGTCTTTGATCAGTGTTCGTAATTGGTGATGAAGAACACAGTGTCTAAAGAATCACTGAGCTCTGGAGATTTTATTAAATAAGGCATCACCAATAAATAAACTTCTGGTATAAACATTTGGTAATTGGTGGGACTGAAGTCAAACACCTTTTAATTTGAATATACTGGCAGCCTTTGGGGGATAATCAATTCCAAATATTCATTTTACAATAATTTTCCCTATTGTCTCAACTGAAACATACTTGCACTAGTGACTCTTAACCTCCCAGAGCGAAAGAAGGAATAGTACAATAGGCTGGAAGTAATGAATAGCTTAGCAGAACTGTATCATGAGGTACCAACACAGCTGGCCTGTCATTGATCAGCTGTTTCTATAACAAAATATGACTTCTCCTCTACTGCAAAGTAAGCAGCATACACACACTGTATTCCTCATAGGTAAGTGAACTTTCTCCTTGTTTCTTGTGTCCCACCGGGAGGGGCTTCCATTAGAGATACTCTTGACTTCTCTCTGCCCACCTACCCACCTTTCCCTGGGAAAAAGGAAGGGCTGTGTCTGATTGTGAATTCTATGGTGCTCTCCCTCATGCTCCAAGAGGGTTGGTCCTGGGCTGGTGAGATGGCTCAGTGGTCTAAAGCACCTACTTAGAACAAGCTTAGCAAAGCACAGGGACCGCGGTTCAATCCCCCAGCACCACATGCCAGCCAGCCCCGCCCCCTGGTGGGCTGAGCTGGCCACACACGCACACAAATAAATAAAATTTTAAAAAAAAGAGGGTTGGTCCTTTAGCAGAGCTGAGGCTGGGATCAGCCTGGGGGCGCAATACCAGAAGACACGCTCACAAATCTAAAGGCATGTTTCAGTGAGATATTCCAGTTATGAAAGTGGTATTAGGGTATACACCTGAATAACTTCTATGTCCACCCACAGTTCCAAATCCTAGAAAAGGGATGTTTCTTACAGGGCCTCTTCAGATCCCCAAATTAACTAATAGATGGAAAGTGAACCAGGAAGAGTGTTAAATTCTTGTTTTAAGCCACAAACTAAATATAAGATGTGACACACTTGCATGTTTTAGGAGATTTTATGTGTCTACTTCAGAGAAAGATTCGATCCAGTCATGCTCTTCATATTCTGACCTAGTCACTTATAATGACAGCTACCTGCATGAAAACCAGAGGGAAGATGCTGGGCTAAACCAAGTTTCTTCACAATCCACAGATAATCTGCTCAAAAGGGTCAGCGTGATAGCTCGGAAGACTAAGTGCCTGCTTAGCAAGTACAAGGACCGGGGTTCGATCCCTGATCCCGCACCTTGCTGGCCCCGCCCCTGGGATGTGCTGAGCTGGGGACTGAGTCCAGGCCTGGTGGTGCACGCCTGTAATCCCAGTGCTGGGATTGTCATCCTGGAAACAGGATGCTCACTATGAGTCTGAGCTGCGTAATGAGACCCTGTACCAAATACATAAACAAAAAAAAAAGAAAGAAAGAAAGAAAGAAAGAAAGAAAGAAAGAAAACCTGCTCAGAATTATATTATAGAAGAATGAAATATATATAAGCTATATATCAATCATATGTTCAGCTTTCACACTCATGAGATTCAATCTCCCTTCCTCCAAATTGTAATTACATTTTTTCCCTTGGATGTTGCTGCCATTTGGATGTTCAAAATGTCATGTGAAGGAGACATGGTTACTTGGCTAGAGTTCACTGCCTCTGCTTTCACTCTTTGTCTGAGGAAACCAGGCAGGAGTCGAGTGACTCCACGCCGGGCTGGTTCAGTTCCATACTATATCGATTAGCTGTGCTAAGTGCCAAGGACATAAAAGTGGGTAAGACTCCACCCATTCTCATCCTCTTTTCAGCATGGAGCACCTCCGCTCCTCCTGTCCCCCAGGCCACAATCTGTAGACCATGTTGCACTTGAATCTTGAATCTTGTGTGCAATCTTTCTGCAAAACTTAACCACTCAAACTTCATGGTCTCTTCAGAATCCCATGACTTTCCACCCCCATTGTCTCACCTGGATTACTGCAACCAGCTCTTTCAACTCCTCCCTGCTGTCCTGCTGTCACTCTTGTCCTCTCACACGTGCTCTCTATAGCCGTGCTCTCTATAACCACAGCTCAGATGTAACTTGCTTCCACACTCAGTGGATTTATATCTTAGAAAAAAACGGCCCACCTCTCTGATGTCATCTCCTGGGACTGGCTCTCATGAACCAATCCTCTAGCCATGCCCACTTCTTGTGCTTCTCAAACACAGCATGTGAGCCCCTGAGTTGGAGCACCCAAATGTGCTGGCGAGTTCCCTGATCCCTATACTTGCTCATTCCTGCTTTGTACTTTCAGCCTCAGGAACTGTACCTGGTATCGGGTTCTCTCAGTCAGGAGAACATCCCTGAGTCTCTTGTCAAATGGTCTTGACTGAATCCCTACTGTGGCAGAGAAGCACGGTCTGAACACCTCACACAAACACACAGTCATCACTGTCTGTGCTTACTCTGTCTTTACCCCGATGGAGGCAGCAGAGTGAGTAGTAGAGAAAAGACTCCTACCAACTATCCTTTGATTCTAGGGCCAGAAAGTTATCAACTGTTTCTGTCTATGGAGCAAAGAAACTTATTTCTCTATTCTGCAGTTTTATTATCAGTAAAACAAAGACTGAAATTATTATACACCACATCAAGTTGCTATGAGATTATCTCTATGATGTCTAACTACCTTAAAATGATTCCCAGAACCTCAGAACCTTCTTCTATTTATACTAGATGTTTTAGTTTCCATCATAGCATACCCCCCTCCTGACCTACACTTGTTATACATTCATTTCATCACCCTCTTCCCCTTTGGAATGAAGCTCTACACCAGCATGGAACTTGTCCTGTTGTTTCATTTTGTTTGTTCTCACTACTTAATCTTCAATAGCTAATAT
>NW_004524640.1:6857322-6860030 GCF_000260255.1 Octodon degus
TGTCTTTGACAAACTGCAGCTATAAACACTTGGAGTCCTCACAGCTGAAGTCTCCATACGTCATAACTCCTGCTTCTTATTTCTACTCTCAACAGCTGTGCCTGGGGTAGGCATCTCTGTGTCAAATCTCAATTCCCTGATGGCTTGGGTCCTTAAATATGTATACGGTCCTGAGTAAAAAGCCCGTGTTTCTGTAGCTTTTTCAGACACCGGAGTCTTCTCACATGGGATTGTAGCAAGAAGTTCGGAGAACTAAAAAAATAACTTTCCAGAACTATTTTATTTCTTTATTTGGGGTTCTCTTAATGCATGCCATCTAAATTATAAATATTGAATCATAAAATTTACATTCAGCAAACGAGCTGAGAATAGATAAAAGCTAAAAATAAATCTTTTTAGAGTTAAAACCTTTTAGGATTCCATTTAGACCGACTTTTAGTGTTGAACTATCAACACTTTTAGGTTTGGATTGCATTGAATGCTAAGTGTATGTGTCAATTAAATGAGTTACAGTAAATTTACTTTTATTCTAAATACCATGAGGAGTAAAACAAGAAGACAGATATCTGAGAACCAAACAAGTTCGTTTCTGTGGTTGTTCTTTTGGGTCACGATAAACATGCCTTACCTAAAGCACCTCATCAGAGTCAGCCCACTGAAATACCTGAGGCAACAGGAAATACAAACCAGTAGCACGCAGAACAGCAGTAAGTGTGGAAGACATTTCCATAAACTACCAAAACCAGCAGTTGTGGGCAATCAAACCTCACTAAAGATTTTCACTCTAGAGCCCGAGATCTCTTCTTAGCTGTTCATGTACCATGTACAGAAGGCCTGTGTGATAAACCAGAGTTAAAAACTAAATACAGAGAAAGTCAGCAGCAGACAGGTATAAATTGTGGGGGATTTTATAAAAGCTTTCGGAATTTTTTTCATTCCTCTTGGCTTTGAGATGCGTTTGTCTTGGTGCTCTGAGAACTGCCACTCTAGCAGGTGAGTCTGCTCCCTGTTTCCAGAACAATGTGTCTTAGTCTTTTTTTAACAGGCGGTACTATCTCACACTGACCTATGGCCTCCTGCTACACTTCTGCTGCATTTACGTAAGCCTATCAGTGTGGGTTGGAGTGGGCAAGAAAATGTCCTTCTCCTGTGGACAGTCACCCAGAGCCTTACAGCCTCACAGGAAAGATGACATCAGCGTCAAAACACACATGCCCAGTACTCTTAATTATGCAGAATCACGTGAGGATGGAAGGGATAACTGGGTACATGTATTTTGATGTTTTGTTTTTCTGACTAGTCTCCTTTTGTTGGCATGAGAGAATTGGAGCAAATTTTACAACCAAGGAAATAATGCTAACTTAAAAATATCAAACAAATTTACCACAAATCAGTATACCAATAAAAGTAATACTATGAGCCTTTTTCTTTTTCTTTTTCTTTTTCTTTTTGTGTGTGTGTGTGTGTGTGTGTGTGTGTGTGTGTGTGCAGGGTGGCACTACATAGCTCAAACTTGTGGTGATCATCCTGTTTTCAGCCTCCCCAGCACTGGGATTACAGGCATGTGCCACCACACCTGGACTTGGTCACCAGCTCCATGTACCTGGGGTTGGGGCCAGTGTGGCACGTAGTACCAAGGATGGAACCTTGGCCCCTGTGCTTGCCTAAGCAGGCACTTAGTCCGCTGAGCTATCTCACCAACCCTCATTTTCTTTCTTAAATAATAAGAATTTATTATTTCATTGTCATAACTCCTATATAGGCACAAAGAACTTGTCAGAGACTTTACCACATTGTGAGCTAATGTTAGTATTTTTGTTTGATGTTTTTCAAAAAATTCACTTTATGTAGGTATTAGAAATAATCATTAGTATTTTAAAGCTAGCTGTTTACTAAGCTAAATAGCAAAAGTGTTTGTTATGGTTTATAAAAATCTATAAATAGTGTATGAAATATTTATTTAAAAAGACATTTTTCAGTAAAGGATTTCTTTATTTTTAGAGCTGGGGATGGAACCAAGGGCCTTATGCATGCTAGGAAAGTGGTGTACCATTGAGCTATACCTTCAGCCCTCGAAGAAGAATGTTAAGCATACACTTTACAATGAGAAGACTGGAATGCTGAAATGATATGCCTAATAATTTTTGAATTTGTAGCAAACAGAAAACTCCAAAGATTATATCTAAAACTTGCAATTCTTCATGATCATGGCAAAACATCAAAAATGTACAATAGATAGAAAAGTTACATTTCTTATTATATACATCTTGCTTTATCTTGGTCTTAACCATCCAGCAAAAAAGTATAAAAACAAGGTATAAAAAGTAAAGCCATACTAATATGCTGAACTGTAAAGGGCTCAAGTCAACAACTTCTGACATGGCCAGTCCTACGGATAACCCACTACTATTATGGACTACTGGACTCACGCACCTACAATAGTTAAATGGCAATGGAATACCCATCTCTGACAAAACGAAACAAAAAAATGGGATATAAATGAAGGGCCATTTTGTATCTGTATATACAAAATAGGATAGATATACAGCTACTTTCTCTTAATTCAATGAAAAGAAAGATTTGCACTAATAGTATTTGGACAGGATATCATGTCTGCATCTTATACTATGAATAACTAATATGAAGACAACAATATGCAATGTATTGATTATTGTAACTTTCCTACTAACCTGTTTTGAAACTCTCTC
>NW_004524640.1:6860130-6866066 GCF_000260255.1 Octodon degus
GAAGCCTCAAGTACTCTTACTTTGTTTTACCAAAATGCCTCAGCTCTCTATTCATTTCAGCTTTATAGTTTGAACATCTATATCTGCAAAGCTCAGGGGCACTGGAGTTCTTGTTGTCATTTACCTGTTGTCTTTGATCATTAGAATGCAAAACAAGAAGAATGAAAAACCTCTTTGTCTATTTCTTGTGTTGGTTTGGGCTGATTTAAATAATAATGTTTCACAATAACACCCCAAATCTGTTTGTAGGCCCCGGCAATCTGCTCAGTGCAGTCTGGGCACCCTCCGCCAAAGGAGCACAGAAGCAGCGATGCACAAACCATTTGCACGCCATGTCTATGAGGAAACAAAAAGGCTGAGGTGGTTGGTGCTAGGGCTCAGACGGATGCAACTGGAAATTCACAGGTTCAAGCTCTAAGCCTAGTACCTCAGGATACAACTGTATTTGCAGAAGGGACCTTTACAGAGGTGATTAAGTTAAAATGAGGTCATTAGATAAGCCCCTAATTCAATAACTGGTTCCTTAGAGGGGGAAATTTGAAGATTTTCAGGAGGAGGATTATGGGAAAATGCAAAGAGTTGGCCATCTACAAGCCAAGAAGAGAGGCAGGAGACAGAGCCTCCCCCAACCCCAGCCTCACAAGGAGGCAACCCAGCCAGTGTTTTCATCTTGAACTTCTAGAACTGAGAGAAAATGAATTTCTGTGCTCACAACCACTCAATCCATGGAAGTTTGTATGGTAGCACTTGCAAATTAATTCAGATGGCATCAGTTCACTCTTGTATAAGTGCTGGTTGTCTGACTAAAACAGTAAAAGCAAGGCCAAGCTTTTCTTCAGATTCTCCTCTCCTGGTACTGAGTGCCTGATCAGTGGGACACTGCCCAAAATGTCCTTTCTCTGAAGTCACCATCTGTCGTAGCAGTGCCTTCCTAAGGTGGCTTTCATCGATTCTGCAGCTGCAGCCTGATCATGGAATAGAGCTCTCCAATTTGGGGGTGTTTTCTTTTCTCCCTGGAATAAGGCATGCAGAAATACTCAGTGTGCTCAGTCCAAGTAGAATCCCTGGCAAGAACCTGCAAGACTGTACAAAAACGTATCAATCCCCTGGTACTTCCAGAGCATGCCAGATGTAGGAGAGAGATACAGCTTGCCAGTGGGCCTCAGAGAAGACTGCGACATGGCGAGACATAAAGATCTCTTCTACTGAAAATACTAACTTTACACAATTCTAGGTAGAACTGAAGAAATGTTAGTTTCACCCTATCAATGAGTTACTATATTTTCTTTTCTTTTTTTTTTTTTTTTTTTTATTTTAGTACAGGCTCCACAGGGTCTCACTATGTAGATCGGACTCGTAGTGATCCGCCTGTGTTCAGCCTTCCAAGAGCTGGGATTACAGGCATTCAGCACCACGCCCAATCTCAATCATATTTCAGTGTGCCCCAGGGGCGGGGCCAGCACTGCATGGGCAGGAGGATGGAACCCTGACTGCTGCTTCTGCCTAAGCAGGAGCTTTAATCCACTGAGCCATTTGGCCAGCCCAAGTTACTATATTTTCTACTTTGCTAATTTTCCTTTAACACTAGAGGATTCTGACTTTAACAATGCATGGAAAAGGAAAGGAAGGAGGGAAGGTGAGAGGAAAGGAGAGAGGAAGAGGAGGGAAAGAGTGGGAGGGAGGAGAAACAAAGAAGGCAGAAGGGAAGGATAAAGGGGAGGAAGGAAGGAGAGACTTGAAAGGAGATAACAAGGAAGCAAGGAAAGGACTTTTCTTATGAAAACCAGTAAAGGAAGCTTCTCTCTTAGCACTCCATAGTGTGCTTTAAAAAGAGAGAGGTCAAGTTCAATGGTGACAATGTAGTTTATTAAGAAAGAAAAGAGGGGCTGGCGAGATAGCTCAGCAGTCTAAAGTGCCTGCTTAGGCAAGCTTAGGCAAGCATAGGGACTGCAGTTCAATCCCAGGCACCACATGCCATGCCAGCCCCACTGCCACAGCAGACTGAGCCACCCACAAAAAAATTAATTAATTAATTAAAAAGAAAGGAAAGACGCTATGGCACTGTGACCAAATCAGTCTTCCTTCAAATCTGTTTGCCTGCTCTTTTCATCTCACTGGCTCCATGTGAGCTGATGGCTTTGCTAATGGATCTTAGCCTCACGCATCTATGCGGCACACTTTTCATCTTTAAGGTTGAAATGTGTTCTTTAATTAAGAAATACTTGAAAACATTTAAAACATTCCAAGTCACTGATCTCTAAAGCCAACAGTAAAATATATGAGGACCTACCATACATAATAAAGATGAGCTGCAAAAAGCTATATACAACACTTAAAATGATTCATATGTGGTATTTATCAGGGTATGGCAGATGTCAGAGAACTCTAGTGAAACCCTATCAACAATCACTAAATAATATTCTTTGGTGGAGCATGTGGTTAGCTGCTTATTTCCCTGGAAGATCTTTCACTTAGCTTTTCAGGCAAACATATGACAAGAAATTAGCACACCTTCGAAGCCATGACGGAACAGCTTGGCTGTTCAGAGTCCAGCCCAAGATCATGATCCAGTTTTAAAGTTTATAGTTCCATGGGCTGGGGAGATAGCTCAGTAGAATAAGTGCTTGCCTGACAAGCGCAAGGTCCTGAGCTCAATCCCCAGGACTGCAAAATAAATAAATATAGAAAGAAAGAAAGAAAGAAAGAAAGAAAGAAAGAAAGAAAGAAAGAAAGAAAGAAAGAAAGAAAGAAAGAAAGAAAGAAAGTTAGTTTATAGTTCCAGACTAGGTATGAATAATCATCTACCTAAAGACTAAACCAATTGGGTATGTGGAGGAGTAATTTTAAAGGCTGAAGTGAAAGATATCTTTTTGCAAAATTAATGCAGAAGGATTACTGCAATGGTAGTAAGGAAAGAAGGAAAGAATTACAATGTAAAGACAAAGTCATAGGTGTCTGGGGCCAGGGAGATGGCTCAGTGGAATAAGTGCTTCCCTGGCAAGCACAAGGGCCTGAGTTCAATCCCCGGTTCCACACACACACACACAAAAAAAGTCATAGATTTCTAAATTAAACACTGCATAGCCTTCATTTGAAAAACAGAAGGGCTTTTCCCCACCATAGGAAATCTTTTTGTTGTACTGTAGCAAAATTATTTAAAGATGGTACATTTCCAAAAAACCCAAAAGAACAACTTGTATGTCAGTCAAGATCTGAAAGATTAATATTTATGAAAACAATTGGCAAACAACAGCCTAGAAGCCAAGAACAAAAAATGTTGTAGCAGATGTCTAGCCAAGAGGCTACAGACTCTGAGAAGTAGCATACTTTCGTCCATATGTTTTTCTCAGCCTTAAGAAAAGATATCTTCAGTCATTTCAATTTTGGAGAACACAGAGTGGCTGAGGACACAAAGAAGTGGAAGTGTTTTTGCAAGGGAATTCTGAGCCAAGATTTCTTTCTGCATTTAGAAAGAGGTAGTGAACACATTAAAGTGAAACCTGAATAGAAAATTAGTCAAGTAACTTAGTCTAAAAAGCCAATCGATCAAGATTTTGCAGAAGAAATTGGGATGGCTTTGGTTGTCTTGGCATGCCTGGTATCCCTTCTCTCACCCTTTAGCAACAATATTCCAATATTTTTAGGAGGAGCAAACCCTTCTTTCTTCTGTGCATGTTTTGTTAGGACAAATGTTAGTGCCCTGACTTAGCTGCGCAACAAATGAGGTGGTGACTACAAAATCTAGGACCAATAAGCCAGAGAAGGAAATAAACAGAAGAAATGGGAAATGAGAGGGGTCAGTGGCTGTGACTGAGTCAGAGTGAAATCCTAATAAGTATAACTAAGGAAGCAGAGGGAAGGAAAAGAGTAAAGGTCAATGTGTTGGTGTATCTGAATTAGAAACTATGGAGAAGAAGCAATTCCTGCTGATGAAAACTTATATGATTTTATCAAAATGAGTGGTGGACATGATAGGAGAAGGCTGGGGAAAATACAGAGGTCAAGAGCCCAAGAGGCCAGAGCACTACATACAAGACTCACTGTGGACTGAAGACATCCTGGACCGTGGCAGGTCTGAGGGCCAAGGCACAGAACAAATATGTCCTAGGTTCCAAAGTCTTGGAAGGATGAGAAAGAATGAGTGGCAGATGCCAGAGCCATAGAGTCAAGGGCTTGGGTAGAGTCAAAGAACTAAGGATTCTAGAAGAAGCGAGAGGAACCAGTACTGAAGTAACAAGAGGAAGCCATCAGGCTATGAAGCCCTTTTCATAGAGGATAAGTGAAAAAAGAAAGCCTACTCCACAGAGTCACTGAGATAGCAGGCTGATGTCAAGACACAGACAGCCTCTACGTGAAGCAAGGAGGAGGAACCACTGAAGAAGAGGACAAGGGTTTAGGAGTGTTTTCTGAGGGAGAATTTGTTATGGTTTGTGTCTGGATGCTCCCTAGAGCCTCAAGTAGTCATGGATGGGCAGGCCTTCAGAGGTGGCTGAATCTAGAGTTTGATCAGTGTATTATCTAGTATTGGGATTAGTGATGTGAGTGCTACACCCACCTACAGTGGGAAGCATACGATACAAGGGAGAGAATGAGCCTTACTGCTCCCCTTTTCCTCTTGTTGCTCTTGCTATCTTCCATCTCCATAGTTGCCCCTCTGTCACACCACCCTGCCTTGGAGCCAGCTGATTATGGACTGAAACCTCCACAAACTGTGAGCTAAATAAACCTCTCCTCCTCTAATTTTGGGTGCTGAATATTTTCTCTCAGCAATGAATGAAAAGTAACCAAGGTAGAATTCCAGCGGGACCGAGGAAGAGTTGGGGAGACCAAGGAGCATAGATGTGACAAGGAAACATGGAATGCTATGGGGGCGAGAGGAAGGATTTGATATTTAGATTTAGTGTACTGATTGATAAAAGTATGGTGGAGGTGATGTCAGTATTCTCTTTCAAGAGAGTAAGCAATCAGCCTAGGAGCCAGACTCTTGTCTAATTCTGCCAATGGGATGGAGACTCAGCCAACTCCACATATGGCAGAGCCTATCTTTCCAATGAATAAATTTCCACATGGTGGCAGAGGGCAAGAAGTTTAAAATTCCATGCTTCCTGAACAGCTGCCCAAGTGAGAGGTTACAGCTTAGTTATCTTTTCCTGATTATTATGCTCTGGAACTGAAAGGGAAAAGGAGATCAGCTCAGGACCTTGGCTAGGAATGGTAGAAGCATGTGTCTCTGAGTTAATACCTTTAACACCATACTGTCCCTCTGATCTAAACTATAATCATTTTGGTCTCATCTTAGGTCCTCTCTCATTCTCTTTATGTCTCTTTTTTTATATTTATTTATCTGTTTTTGCAGCACAGGGGAGGGAATCCAATATTTATTGCACCCTGGGCAAGTACTCTACCACTGAGCTACACCCAAAATCCCATGACTCAACTCAACTGTCTACATCTCCACATTTAGATTATTTTGTACAATAGATTCACTAGACCAAGTTGCCAGGTTGTGTTCATTAATGTATCAGACTTTGTTTTCCTATTCGATACTTACATAATATATTAAAAACTTAACCCAAAGCTGGGAACAGCCAAGAAAAAGAAACACTTCACAACTTCACTGAGTCTTCTGAAAACATCCAAACTGTTGTGTTAACTAAGATTTATCCTGAACTGCTTCAGACCGTCAGGCACCAGATGGAGCCAGCAGGAAGCAAGCCTACTTTGAAGGAGTCAGTAAATGGTGGATATTCAAAACCACTACACGCAAGAAAAACATCTTAAGGTGGTTTGTTTTATTTTAAGCAGGAAAAATAGTTTTCCTCTGACAGCCAGGCATGAAATTCCTAAGGTCTGTAAGTCAGAATCACAGCAGAATGAAAGACAATGTCACGCAGTGCTTGGAAAGATGACTGCATTTCTGCCTGGTTTTACCACTT
>NW_004524640.1:6867096-6873034 GCF_000260255.1 Octodon degus
TGTACCAGGCCACATCTTCTCTGTAGCCTGCGTATTCCTCATGACAGTCACAGCACAGAGCAGTTCCAAACACCAATTTTGTCCTATGACAAGAGATTCTGATGCTACCTGAGAAAAACAGTTACTGGGCTCTGCAGTGAGCTGCTCTCTTTGGTCTAGCTTGATGTCCCATTCCAAGGACTGTCGGCCCTTGTTTTCTCCCCAGATGTCCCACTGCTCCCATGTTCTCCAGGTTTCTCAGGAAGTTTTATTTTTTGTGGTTCAAAGCCTACAGGATATTTCTGCTTCTTTTGGGCCCTGAGTCTGCTGCTTGATCTTTCCCAGGCCCTGTCAGAGAAGCAGCCTTACCTCGAACAGAGGCCCACCAGCTGGGGCTCCCGACCTTCTGGCCTTCAGATCCTTCTTTGTTCTAACCTACGCAGCTGAATTCCCACCCTTCCTGTGTAGTCTGTCAGGGGATCTCTCACATCTCCCCTTATTGCTTTCCAGGGCACACTGCAAGCAAAGAACGAAGCAGCCACTAGATGTGGTGCTTTTTGCAAGACGGTCTCCTCCACTGGACCTCTAGGCTGCCACTCCCTGCAGTCAGCCCAGCTTTGCAAGTGTGCTAACCATAAAGGAATCTAGAAGTAGCTACATAAGGATAGAAACCTCCACTCCCTCAGCAATGCATAAAGAGCTATGAGCATACGAGTCTCTCACGGGGAAGAGAAGCAGGAGAATAGGACATGGCTAAGGCTGACTGGGTAAGTAGGCATGACCTGTTAATTACAAAATCTCAGGATGCATGCACAAACAGTCCCCCAAGCCCGACAAGATGACTTTGCAAGAATCCCAGCAGGTTTCTGATAGGATGCCCGAGACCTGGCATCAGCCTCCAGAGTGGGAGATATGTAAAAGGATAGTCACCTTTGAGCTCTTGCTATTGTATCTCTATACAATTGTCCATCTTCCTGTTGTAAGATACACTTTTTTCCCCTTTTACTTGGCCCAAACTTGCTCTGCATTTTTCTACCTTTAATAAATGTAAAGCTTTGCTACTGTTGGAATGAGATCAACAGGGTCTGTCCTCAGACAGTACATCACTCCTTAGAGTGAGGACCAGAACTGCGCCTTCACAGATTCACTGCATGGAAAGCCCCACGTTATAGGGCATTTCTTCACCTATGTTATAAGTAAAGGCAATCCCCAAAGAGTTGCTGATTTATTTAAATAACAATGCACAGTAAAGAAAATCATCATAAGAGATAGTTAAAGGTCTAAAAATAAGACAAATATGATTGTATAACTGTCAAGACAATTACAAAATGGAATAATGTGGCATTAAGCTAGTCATGCAATACTGCCCAGAAAAGCATTTAAATTAGAATTAGGTAGAAATTATTAATATAATTTAATAACACATTAAGTTTGCTGCTTTTCTTCTTAATCATCTCACTTCTTAAGATTCCCCCTTTTCTTTTTAATGTTCCCCAAACTGGCTTTTTAATCACGAGACCATTTTTCACCCAAAATCATTGGCTACCAACCATCTTACACTTAGCTGAAGCGAGGAAGTACACGATACTCATTTCCTGAGTAGAGGCACAATTTTCATCATGACTTTTCGCTCTCAGATCTCTCTAGAATCACAGCACACTTCGAAAGCCATCACGGCAACGAGAACAAAATTATTGTATCAGAGTCGGAAATGGGAAAGTAAAGGTGAATTATCATGAAGAATTTTGGTAATTTTTGTAAAGGTACAGTAATTGCACTAAATCTGCTAAATTAACCGCCTTTAAAACCTAAACAAATGATGAAGTCAGTCCAGTAATGAAAAATCACAAGTTTATAAAAACAACTTCTGCTTTTATGCCCACTTGAAGGACCAAGTCTTTTTACTTAGATGAATATAGAAAATAAAAATCCCAGCGTGGAATAGTGCGTCAGTTGAGTCTCTAAACCAGATTTTTTTCTTTTTTTTTTTTTTTCTTTTTTTTTCTTTTTTTTGGCAGAACCGGACATGGAACTCAGGCCCTTACGCTTGCCAGGGAAGCACCTGTTCTACTGAACCATCTCCCTGGCCCCCTAAACCAGATCTTTGATCACAAAAGCTATTAACGTATTTTCATTCTTGCAAATGCTCAGGCACCTAGCAAAAAGCACAGTGCACACACACAAAAGAATGATGGGGAAGGGACATACTTGCAAGGCCACTGCTGTGTCTAGTTTAAAACACTAGACAGGACCAGTGAGATAGCGCAGTGGTCTAAAGCACCTGCTTAGGCAAGCTTAGGCAGGTGCAGGAGACAGCGGTTCGATCCCTGGCACCACATACCGTGCCAATCCCACCCTCAGGATGGGCTGAGCTGGCAAAAAAAAAAACCACTAAACAGACTACTTATGTGGCAGAACAAATTTACATTCATCTCTGCAATGTATTTATTAAGAAATATCACTAAATGTAGCTGACACTAGGGCTGAAATTTATTTCTTTCAAAAAAATAGTTATTATCAAATTTTGACACTACAATGCACTGTGCATTTTTACCTAAATTTGTTTACCTGCTAAAAAGGGAAATAAGTACATAAACAGAAGATAAATGATTTTGTGCAGATTCTCACAATTAGAGGAGCTTGATAGAGTTTATAAATTTGCTACAGCATGATTACTTCTGGGACTGACAGGTGTGCATATTTGATGCAGGAGTTAAGTTTCTTGATACGAATCTGACGTTCTTTTTCACTGCACCTCAAAATCAGAACTAAAAGATTAGTTACAATGATTTTTTTTTTCTTGCTGAGGAAAAGAATACATTATTGACTCTGGTGACAGCAAGGTTTAGAGTTTAAAAAAAAACAACTGAGAACATCTTAAAAATAACTCACGACATCATTTCTTTAAGTTCTTCATCCCATATCACCGCAGATAGCAATTTAGAAATCAAGAAGCCACTACGTGCTGTGCTATCATCCTCCAGGGTGTGAATATCACCCATCCCACCAGGGCATTTATAAAGATATTGAGTGACAGACTTTTTATTTTTTAATGTATTTGGTTGGTACAGCATCTCACTACACAGCTTGGACTTGTGGTGATCCTCCTGCTTTCACCCCCAGCACTGGGATTACAGGTGTGCACCACCACACCCAAACTCTGGCCCACTCAGCACACCCTGAGGGTGGGGCTGGCAAGGCAGGTGGTGCTGGGGATCAAACCATGGTCCCTGTGCTTGCCTAAGCTTGCCTAGATAAGGTGGTTTAGACTGCTGAGCTATCTCACCAGCCCCAAGCTTCTGCATCTAACATTCTGGCTACCAACAACTCAAACGATGATCAGAATGTGGGGACAGAGGTGAGTGTGAGGCTCTAAGTTGGATCTGTAAGTTCATAAGATGCATCTTAAATATCTCCATAGCAATTTATCATATTGTTCCCTGACAACATGAACTAAAATCTCTACACCTTTATAGCATCTCACTCAACAAACAGGATACACTTAGTTAAGTTTTGTCAAGAACAAAATTAAAGAACTTTTTGTTTGACTTGGTTGTATATCTGACAAAATGGAAGAATTGAAATCACAAATCCTATAACATACTCTACATTTGGATTTAGTGTGAGTGTGAGGTTAAGGGATGAAATATGGAAGTTGGAATCCCAGTTCTCCATACAGATATGCAAGCTAGAACTACTATACTACATTTCAGGTCCTTCATTGATAAAAGGGACATAATACTACCGATGACACAGAATTGATGATTAAATAAAATAACACATATAAAGGATTGGGAAGAGTACCTGATATCTGGTAAGCTCTTAATAAATGCTAGCTATTATTTTTTTAAAACCAGTACTTAAAATCAGAGGACAACTGATACAAGCAGTTTCTGTATCCCTCTGCAATACTATTTAAAGGACACATGGCATTTTAAGTCTGAGCAGTTTAAGAATACTGAACTTGGGCCAACCAGATAGCTCAGTGGATTGAAGTGCCTGCTTAGGCAAACACAGGGACCGCGTTTGATTTCCAGCCATGCCAGCCCGGTCCCTGGGGCACACTGAGACTACAATTGAGACTGGGCATGGTGGCACATGCCTGTAATCCTAGCACTTGGAAGGCTGAAAACAGGAGGATTACCATGAGTTTGATCCATATAGTGAGCCCCTGTAGGCCCTGTATTAAATACATTTAAAAAAACAAAATAAAATACTACCCAAAGGACAACAAAATCAGAAAACTTCGCTATTTAAGCATTAAGTTCAACCATAAAAGGAATGTATACCTCACAGGTCTATTTTTACCAATGCAGCTACACAGACACAGACACATACACAGACACACACACACTACTCTTAGTGCCACAGGCTGATACTATGAGATATTCATTTGGTCCTGGCCTCCCACTACTAAAATCCTTGACCACTCCAAATTGATGTGTCCTTTCCCTCCACTACTGAGATAATGTTACCAGTCACCCACAGGCCAAGACAAGATTTGAGGGTTGGGGCTCACATCCCCCCTCCCAGCCTCTTGAGCGAGGGGTGGTACTCAAGTTCAAATTGATCACCAATGGCGAGTGACTGCATCCTCTGTGCTCACTACGAAGCTTCCAAGACAAACTTCCAAAAGGCAGCACCGAGAGAGCTTCCAGGAGCTCCCTGAGAGGGGCATGCTCAGGACGGGTGCAGGCGCTCAGGACCTTCCTAGCAGACCCACCCCACCTGTGCATCTTCCATCTGGCTCTCCATCTCCAGCCTTTCTTTAACAATAACCCCAGAGACGCTCGGAAGCATTTCCATGAGGTCTGGGAGGTGCTCTATACAAGCCAATCCCACTGTAGAGGAGACTGTGGGAATCCCAATTTATAGAAGGTCAAAAGCACAAGTGAAACAACTGGAGCTTGGGACTGAAGCAGCAACTGTCACCTGAAGAGAGGGAGGTCTTGGGGACCAAACTCTCAACCTGTGGGATGTGGCACTAGCTGTAGGTAGATGGTGTTGGAACCAGTTGGGTTATTTGTTATTAGGTTATTCATCTGGTTACGAATTGGAAGACTCGACTGGTGCCAGGTGCTGCGGCATTGCTTGTGTAGTGGGTGGGCAAACCCCCCACACACTGTGTCAACAAATGCTGTGAGAGTCGGGTAGAAAAACCTGAGCTTATTTTTTCCTGCATCTTCAGAAGGACCAAAGAAATAAATCTTAAGATTTCCTTTTGCACTGACGTTTCAAGTTTAAAGAGGTTGAGTATTGAACATAACAAGAACAGCTAGTATTAAAATACAAAATCTGAGGTGAGCGTTTTGTTTCAATTCGGAGAAATCCCTTGGAAAATCTTTCAGCCCAGCGGCCACAGACATCCAGTTCATCAAGTGTTGGACAACAGGTGCACTGTGGGGCCCAAGCGACTTAACACAATTTCCTTCCCTGGGTCGCTCTGCATATCTGTCACATGGAAGTAACGCTACCAGCTCTCCCAAGAGTTGTGGACAGGTAGCAAAATATTCAAAACTATTTTGAAAACAGAAAAGTGCTATAAATTTTAAAAGACTGTGTTACATTGATTTGCATTTACTTTTTTATCCTTTCTTTTTTGGTCCCGGGGAATCAAACTCAGCACCTTGTACTTGCCAGGCAGGTGCTGCGCCCTTGAGCTAGGCTGCTGGCCCTCACCTGCATTTGAACTGTCCTGCATGGTCATTTTAATGGGCCACAGGTAAAGTCTGCATCTACATTGGAGATGTCCATTCTCACTGTCACTAAAGTCTCCCTGGGATCAGCTGGATAATCGGAAGGGCCGACCTTCAGGATGTCTTGTTAGCCACAGGGCCTATAAGCACTATATCAAGAGGGATTCTGTACAAGTGAATAAATTAAGAAGGAGGGGCTGGAGAGATGGCTCAGTGGTCTAAAGCACCTACTTAGAACAAGCTTAGCAAAAGCATCAGGGACC
>NW_004524640.1:6873209-6880636 GCF_000260255.1 Octodon degus
AATTAAGAAGGAAATATGGCGGCAGGGGCTAAAAGCAGAAATGGAAAAGGAAGCTGCTACACTGAGCTTTCAGGGTGGAGGAAGGACCCATGAGCTGGGAAATACAGCAGGGCTGAGAAGCTGGCAAGGCTAGGACACAAATTCCCCTCGAGCTTCCGGGATGAAACACATCCCTTCAGATACCTGGATTTTTCAACCCTGATCTGAAACGCTCTAAGATCATACATGTGTATGATTTTAAACCAATACATTTTTGATGAAACAGAAACTCATACAAGTACGAAAACATAGCCATCCATCATTCTTCTATGAAAAGTTAGGGGTTTTTCCTGAGCGTTCCCCAGGCATTGGACAGGAGTAGCTCTGACCAGTTTCTGAGTCTGCCAGCCAGGGCTACTCCCCCCAAGCCCACCCTAATCTGCCTCCACCAGCACCAGCTGTTGGGTGCTGCTTGGAGATCATGTAGTTCCTCTCTTTCTCACATGAATATTTCAATATTCAGTGTACCCGGGCTTCCAGGACTGGCACAGTATGCAGTACTGGGGATCGAACTCAGGACTTGTACTTGCCAGGCAGGAACTTAGAGATCGCCGAGCTATCTCCCCAGCATAGGACCAAGAATTTTTGACCTATATTTTTCTCTTATTTTGTCCTTCATAGAGATGAGAATGAATAAACAAGAAGTTTTCTATCAGGTTTTTCTTAGTTAAATAACCTTGTTATTCCCATCTTTAGTATCTTGTTAGAGGTTTATAAAACCTTTACCTACTTGGGATGCTAAAGTCTATCTTTATATTTTTGGAGCAGCTCTGGGTTTGATCTCCAGCACAAAAACAAACAGACAAAAAGCAACTTAGCAAGACCAAAGCAAAAAATTGGAAAAAGGGTTTGTGGAAGGTAAGGTTGTAGTTCAGTACAAATGCCCTGGGTTCAATCCCCAGCATTACAAAAAATAGATAGATAGATCGATAGATAGATCGATAGATCGATAGATAGATAGATAGATAGAGTCAAATCTACTAGACGAAAGTACACTAATCTTTCTTAATACACAAAATTTGTAAATGTTGCTTATGCTTTGGGAAACAAAAAGTGTAAGCAAAGAGGCAGGAAACTGAGTTAAGCCCGGGTTCTGCTCCCCACTGTGGGACCTCTCTGGGTCTCAGTGACACTTATCTACCAAACAAAGAGCTCAAACTAAACCTCCAAATGAAGCCTGAAGTATCTGGCTAACTCTACTGAAAAAGTAATCACTACTTGTGGAACAACTCCTAAGTACCGCCCATCAGCTCTTCCAGAGAAAATAACATAGGGGACATGGAGGCTCATTTAGACTAGCAATCCATGATGGCACATGTATGCACTGAGATGCAGAGGTATGCGGTGAGAGTTGTGCAGATTCCATGGATAAGGAAGGCAAAAGGAAGAAGCAGTGGGGACACAGGAGGATCTGAGAGGTCCTGGGGAGCCCCTGAAGCTTTCTGAAAGGCTCACTTGATCTCCTGCCTCAATTATTTCAGGAGCCATCAGCCTGTGACTTGTACCCTTTTGTGACTGTTAGCAAGCTGATTCATTCATTTTATATTTCCAGCCTCTTGTAGCACAACAACCAGCATTGAACAGCACAGCAAAGCATGTGTGCTGGGTAATGAGTGAATGTCCCCCAGTCCCTTCTTAATGGTCCCTGGTGCTCCATCCTGGAGCACTTGCATCCCATGATGTGACTGTGAAGTTGTAAAAACAGCAGTCCTGCTGCCTCGAGGAGATCTCAGGGGGACTGGACAAGGGTTTCCCAGACAGAAATGAAAGCCTGAACTAGTGACAGCAGTGGGAATGGAAAGGAGAACGTACCTGACCCTAGCCTGGAAGAGAACTAACATACGCTGGACTTAGCCAAAGGAATATCTTACTGGATTCTTTCCTATCTTCCTTTAGAATAATTCAATAATAATCTGTTACATCATACTGGAAGATCTGCCTCATAGCTCCAGTTAAGCACAAACCATTATTGCTGCAAGTCCCTCCACAAAAGTACCTTGATTTGATTTTTCTCCTTTAGGATCTAGCATTTCAGTCAAAGTCAAGTAATACTTTAAGGAATCAGAGAAAGACAATTGAAAAGAAAAACCCAAGGAACTGTATTTACCATTTTATGAAAACTTAACATACTACTCAAACTTATAAACATTTTTTTGAAACCTGTGTCAGAGAAGTGTTTGATAAAATCATATTGACCACCTCTAATTCAAAACTTTAATTGATTTCCCAAAAACAGCTTGGATGATGAAGAGAATCAAAGCAAAGCAGAGGGCCTTTGGATAACCAAACCCCACACAGCACTCCAATGGGTTATCCTGACGACACGCCCCCTCCTACGGTACCCAAGATCTCACTGTGTATTCCTCTTCCGTAGGAATGCACGATAGCATCACTATTTTATTTTTATGGTTAGCATGCTTACAAATTAATAAATACGATCCTTACAGTTTTAAAATATCAGATGATTAACATTTTCAGAAATGGACCAAACAGTTCTTATGAAATACAGTACAAATTTCGTTTGATACCTAATATAAAAATATGAGATACAACTCAAAGTTTTTTTTTAAAATCTCTAGATTTATATTTCATACTTCAGTGTATTACCTGGGGTATTCAAATGCTGCTAGCTACCTTTTAATGAGCACCTGAGCTGTCATTTTAAATAACAGACTGACAATTATCATCTATAAGTTGATATTTCCCTGAAAGCCATCTGAGAAGAATGTAATATAGTCAAGAATAGAAACTCATTTATGAAAAATTACACTATTTTATAATACTGGCACAATATTATCAAAAATAACATAGAATTATAATTTTTAAAAATCCACAGATGCCAAAATAGATGTTCTTAATAAGAAGCAGAACTCTACAAAAATCTATGCAAGCACATCGGTCACCTGTTGTCACAGGTGATTTGGTCTACTGAAGCAAGAAGGAGATAATTATATACATAACCAAGATAGAATTTATAAGACAAATAAACTAAATAATTAGGTCACCCTAGAATAATCGTATCATTATAAATCATACATTACAGCATTCTGGAAACTTTATTTTTAAACACTGAAAGTTTTTTAAGGTACCTCTTCCACAAAGCTGTCTTTTTTCTCCAGCATTTCTCGGAGTGTCTGAAGAATTTTGATGCACAGCTTTTCTTCTTTCTCCATGAGTTTCTTTGTATGATTAATCAACCTTAAAACAAAACATCAAACTTTAGCAAGAGCAGGGATTTGAAGCTACATGCAAACATCATATGCTAGAAGAAAAAAAATCATATTTTATTTAAGAATATGAAGTAAACCAGAAATGTTTCTAAATTATGCTTCTGTTTATACGTTTTGTATAATAAAAAAAAAATGTTCTCTGGGTGAGAGGAAGGTACCACCAATGACAGTGCCACGAAAACAAAGCAGAAGGATGAGAAGGTGAATGATGACTAAGACACGTGGTAGGGTACGGGTCTAAGAAGCAGTGCAGAAGTGGCACGGCCAGTCTGGTCAACGATGCCATGGGACACAGAGACAAGGAAGATGGGCAGATCACAGGCTAATTCCTGGCTGCTGAGACTTTTAAATGACATCGATTTCATATGAAAGGAGTGGCCCCCAGTGAAGGTTATTATAACGTCAGTCATAACAGCGATTTCCTTGTAAACCTACTCAGTCTTGATAATTTGCCACATATTCCCGTGGTCAGGTCCAGCAGGCAGAAAGAGTAAGGGTTCGGAAGCTCTCTTTGCAAGACAAATGAAACCTTCCTCTCAAAACTTCTACCCTGGGCTCTTTCCCGTGAGTCTTTGGGAACAGTTTTGCTGGCCAATGGAAATTTCTTTGGGGGTTTTTTTCTTTCTTCTTACAGTATTTTCATTTTCTTTAAGCTCAGTATGAGCCTGCATAATATTTTGTGTCTAATAGTACAAATCATTTTTAGTATGTTTTAGTAAAATAGCATAACTTGATCTTCAGTGAAACAAACTCTCAAGTGATTCAATTTAATTACTTGAGGAATCTCTTTGAATATGGACCGTCGGCCTTTCCATACACTTTTCAGATTTTTGTTAAGTCTCACAAGAGTGAAAAGCAGAAATCCTCCAGGCTCTCTCGCTGTGGAGGCAGCCGCAGAACCACACTATACTCACTCACTTGGACATGAAAGCTCCGCATCTTATTCTGGCATCGCTTCCCTCGGGGAAGAGCAGCTCTGGACTGTACAGCACATCCACCAACACAGAGAACTCAGCCTGCATCATTGGGCTGAACTGCTGCTCCAAGGAGGCCACTACATCCTGAAACACAAAGCACCAGGGAAGACCTCGGTCAGAGCTTGCTGTTGGAAGCTTGGGCACACCTGAACAATACCATTTGGAATTGGGATCTAGGAATTTGAGAGAAGATGGCTTATGTTTTCCATGGCTTCAGCTATCTGCTTTTATAGTCTAGTTTTATGTGGAAATATTGCCTAGATCTCTCCTCTGTTTTTGATTTAGTTTTTTTTTTCTTTTTTTTTTTTTTTCTATCTGTAGTGTAAGATAAAGGAAGGGTGGATAACTGTATGATTTCTAAGGAGGTAAGAGGAAACTTCAGTAAAGCCACTGCAAAAACTGCGGTGTCTATGATTGTAACAGAAACACAATCTCTTAGCTAATTTTCTGAGACAAAATACTTGACAGCAAAAATTAAGGAAGAAAAAGCTTATTTAGCTCACAGGATGTGGAGGTTCCCGTCCATATTCAGCTGGCTCCCAGGCAGGGTGGTGTGGTACAGGACCACAGTTCAAGGTGGCAGAAGACAAGAGCAAACGAGAAATCAAGCCTCTTTTCCTCTTACACCAAGCAGGCTACCAGCCCCAGGGCAGGTGGTGTAGCACTCACACCATCTCGGGTCCTCCTCTTGCACAGGATGAGGATGCTTACCAACTGAGGACCCTGGCACCCTGCTGAGCTGCTTAGTTAAATTTCTAAACTTCTCCAGTTGACACAATGCATCAACCATTACACATGACCAAATGAAGGACATTGCTGGCATACTTGGGAAACAGCTTAAAGTTTTTTTGTTTTTTTTTATTGTCTTTGGTCACCCAGAACTAATGATTTCTTCTAAAAATGTATAGATATATTACTTCAAGTGTGTTACTACTGTATAGAGTTCAATGCCATTCACTGACATTTCAAATATACGTCATGATAGACTCTTGGTCACCAACCCAACAGCATTTTTGCCCCATTCTGCAGGAAATGTGGCTTTTGAATCTGGCAGCAACATTCTCAGGGAGAAGAACCTCCTCAGCTCGATCAGCTTGATTAGTTTAAGCCAGTCATGGGCATTTCATTTGCCTCTGCTAGCACCTGGTCTCAGCATGATTGCATAAGACCGCCCCAACCAGTGAGACACCAAGCAAAGTCTTTGCACAGTGGAGAGATGCTTTCAAAACTTCTATTTTGAAGGCAGCTTAAAGGTATAAATCCAACATCTCAAGTAGCTGTCAGGTGACCTTGGGCTACCAGCCCTAAAGTGACAGCCAACAGGTAGCTGCAGCCCTGGTCTATGAAGCTGCTGAATCAGCCAACTTGGGAATAACTACCCCGGTTTCCTGCTGTGTAAATGCTTAGTCTTTGTTGTTTAAGCTACTTTTCATTGCATAATGCCAGTGAAAGCTGGAAGCATCCTAGCTGATGTATTTCTAAACTTAACTAAACACAATGATACTTCCTTGAGCAGTCTTCAATAGTTAAAGCATCCCCTTTTCATTTTTAAACTGTTGGAGACAAAAATAAATCTTCTCACATTAAGCAACAATTTATTCATCCACAGCTATGGCAGATTTTGCTAAGCAGAAAACTTCTTATTCACAGCTACAGAAGCTCCATGGGAGTTCCTACCCTCTGGAGCTCTTAAGGACAGATTGCCAGGGTGAACTTATCTCTAACCCTTTTTCTCCCTTTCAGCAAAAAATGATCCCTTCTCCTGCAATTATTCTAAATAAGCTTTCTGTAAAATCCCTGCTAACAGTTGAAAGAGACTACCAGAAGGGAATACCACAAAGGAGAAACCTAGATGTTATATCAAGATAGGAAGAGTATGCTTATCAAATATGAGATGTGGGGTCAGAGAAGTGTCACTAAAATGTACCCTTTTTATATTGTCCTTTTATTTACTGAACAAACAGCGCTATGATGTAAAGTCTGTCTTTACCTTTATCTTGATCCTGGGCCAACTATGTCATCTACGTCTTTATCGCCCCGCATGAACACTTGGGACAATGACACATGCAATCACAGGGACTCGCTGCGAGGGTTACAGGCGAGTGCCTAGAAGAGCCACTGGTGTGTTTTAAATGTGAGTAATCACTACTACAGAGCATCAGTGGGCTTGGCTCATGCCTCTGCTGCTCCAGGCGGTGATGACCTTCTAGTCTCCATCTTTCAGAGTCATTACCATGTATTGTACATACTGGTTTCTACGCTTTGAAACAATGTCTGCTCTTGAATTCTGTGACACTTTATTTTCTGCCAATGTTTGACCATTCTTTTTCCAATATCTGGTACCTCTGAGGCCTTCCCTCACCCACATCGATAATTTCTTCTGAGAGAGCCTATCCTATTCTACAATTCTAACATCCTACACTATTATTTCTACACTGACTTCTGTCCACACTTGTCCAGACTCACGTATCCAACTACCAAATTGGCATGAGGTATCTAAATAGGCATCTGAAACTTTAAATTCCCCAAAAGAAACTCCCTGGTTCCAACTCTCTCCCAACCTCCTTTTCCTAGCTCAGCAAATCTTATCACATCAAATCCAGTCATCCTTGACGCCTCTTCCCAATGCTCTACAATTCACCCACACATCCACCAAGTCCTGTTGGCACAAAACCAAACAGATCCAAAATCGGTGTACAAAATTCACTAGTATTACCTTCCTCTTAGCCAAGCCATCACCAACTTTTGCCTGAATTAATGCAAAGCAACCTAACGAAACTCACTGCTCCCATGTCTGGCCTCTGTCTGTGACAGCGGAAAATAGCAATAATACAGAGTCATTAACAGGAATCCAAAACAACTTTTTTGTGTGTGTATGGCCAGTTCAGCCTGCCCTGGGGGTGGAGGTGGTGCGGTATGTGGTACCGGATTGAACCACGGACCCTGTGGTTATCTACGCTTACATAAGCAGGAGCTTAAGACCACTGAGCTATCTCACTGGCCCCCAAAGCAACTTTTACCTCTAAGATACATATTCTCAAAAGCTAATGGTAAGGACTTGTAAAGTGAAGCTTGGCCCCATTAAGGATTTGGCATTTTCAAACATAATTTCCTCAGGAAACACACATTCTTAATTAAAACAGGAACTTAGAAAATATTAAGTAGGGGGCTGGGGAGATGG
>NW_004524640.1:6885776-6893627 GCF_000260255.1 Octodon degus
GTTTAAGATGTTTTTAAAAATTATCCTTATGCCACTGCTGAATTAGAGTATCCCTAAGATACCGTCTTGTTAAGGACTTATTGTCAGAAGACGAGAACAAGGAGTTCTTAAAACTAATTTGAGAAGGGTGGCTGCTATCAACACACTTATCGGGGCTGGTGAGATGGCTCAGTGGTCTAAAGCACCTACTTAGAACAAGCTTCCCAAAGCACAGGGACTGCGGTTCAATCCCCCAGCACCACATGCCAGCCAGCCCGCCCCCTGGTGGGCTGAGCTGGCCACACACACACACGCACACACACACACACACATAAATAAATAAAATTAAAAAAAAAAAAGATTTAAAACACACTTATCTTTGGTAGAGCTCTACCTAGAGATAACTAGTTCTCTAAAATGAGCTATCTCTATTTGCAGGTATTTTTACTATGAAGCCAACCTAATTAGGCTTACAAATCCGGAGCATTCTCCGGCTATGACAAGACTTCATGGTGATTTTAAGATATAATCACAATCTATTTCAAATTATTATTCATTAAATACTGCACACCATGTGAAATATTTTAATTAGATGGAATTACTGATGGTATCTGCCAGAGCAAAGTCTCTGAGAACACACAGAATGCAGGGATAGGTGCCACGGGGGAAAAATGCCGAGATAGATAAACTGACAGGTAGGGGGAAAAGGCAACCGAAAATGTAAGCGCTAATTAGAAGCCTTGGTGGGTTGTCAGGTGCCGCTGTGCAGCCCCATCAGAACCTGAACGGCAGGAGAGAAGGAAGGTGCACAGGCGTGGGTGGACCGTGGTACCTTTCCTGGATCAAGTGCCCAGGATAAGCCTGTACAGAAGTGCCATGCTTCTAAACGGGAAGAATGCTAAAGATATTAGTGTAAATTTCCTGTTTGACATCCAAGCTCTCCTGGATGATGCTCAAGTGATGTTCAAATTGAAAGATACATCCATTCTTTAAGGGTTAGTCAAAAACAAGTTTTGGGACACCTGACTAGCCACCTAGATAAAAATAAAGTTGATTCCATGCCTTCTAAGAAAACTATATTGCACAGAGCTTAAAGTTTTCAACACAAAACGGAAAACAGAAAACCCTGAAAATCTCTGTAGGGATTATAGACTGATTGAGGGTATAAAGAAGATGACAGAAAACCTAAATCACTAAAGGTAAAAATTCTAAAATTCAGCATGCCAAATATGAAATAAAAATTCAAGTGACAAATTAAGAGGAAATTGTTGCAGGCGAAAAGCTCAATATGGAAATAGTTACACAAATAATTAAGAAAAATCTCATCAAAAAAAAAAAATAAAAGCACGAAAAGTGACAATGACAGTTAAGAAAATACCAGTGGTTCAGTCAGACGGATATTCACTTAAAACAGGAAATACAGGTTGAGCATTCATTTCCCTCAAATAAAACAAGGCCTTTCAGATAGTGAGAAATCACAAATCAATTACATTAGTGAGCAAAAAAATTTTACATTGGCTTAGAACTTATGTTTAATGCAAAAATAATGAAGTTTCTAAAAACCATAACTACAAATGTATATCATATCATTTTTTTTTTTAATTTTAGGGAAGGGTCTGCAGGGTGTTCAGGGTCTCACTACTAGATCAGACTCGTAGTGATCCACCTGTTTTCAGCATCCCAAGTGCTGGGATTACAGAAACACACCATCACGCCCAGTCTCAATCGCCGGCTCAGAGCACCCCCGGGGTGGGCCCGGCAAGACAGGCTGGGATCAAACCCCAGCCACTGCACTCTGCCTACACAGGTGCTTTAGTCCACAGAGCTATCTGGCTAGCCCTTGGAAGAGTATTTTTGATAATGATAGATGAATTGAGCTAATGTTGAGAGCACTTTACAAATCTCAATGTGCTCTGTAATTGGAACTATAATTGTTATTTGCATTTACAAGAATGTTTACCAATTTGTAATGCAGAGAAATTTTTCTTTAAAAACAAAGTACTGGACTGACCAGATAGCTCAGCAGACGAAAGCACCTGCAAGATCAACTGGGATTCAATCCCCGGCCTGCCATGTTAGCCCCGTCCCTGGGGCACAGTGAGACAGCAATTGAGACTGGGTGTGGCGGCACAGCCTGTAATCCCAGCACTTGGGAGGTTGAAAACAAGAAGATCACTAAGAGTCAGATCTGTGTAGTAAGACCCTGTAGACCCTGAACTAAATATATATAAATAAGTAAATAAATAAATTTTGAAAAACACAAAGTACTCTCCTGACTTTGTTTTAAATATGTATACTCTTTGTTTTCTTAATATTATAGATTCTTGGGCTGGCCAAATAGCTCAGCGGATTAAAGTGCCTGCAAGCAGACGCAGGGGCTGGGGTTCGATCCTCAGGCCTGCTGTGCCGGCCCTGCCCCTCCCCCTCCCCCCCATGCTGAGATGGCGATTGAGACTGGGCGTGGCGGCACATGCCCGTAATCCCAGCTCTTGGGAGGCTGTAAACAGGTGGATCACTATGAGTCTGATCTAGTAGTGAGACCCTGAACACCCTGCAGACCCTTCCCTAAAATAAAAAAAATAAAAAAGTAAAAAAAAAAAAATTTACAGATTCTTATATATTTGAACTGTGTTAACTTTTAGTGCTTCTATGTATTTTTCAAGAGTTACTGAAACAGGAAAATGGCTGCACTGGAGTTGTCCAACTTCAGACCGATCCCTGCCCGGTCAATGTTAGGCAAAGTTACAGGAGGCCACTGTTTGGACTGTGCTTCTGCCCTAGGCCCCAGCAAACCAGATCAAACCAGAAAGGAGCCATTCATTCATGCTCAGAGCACAAAATCAAACTCAACTCTGAAACGGGCCAGTTTCCCAGGAAAACAGGAGATTCCCAGCAACCAATCCAAAGGGGCCCGGTTCCACATGATAAGGAGGTCCCTCGGCCTTGACTGTGTAAGGAAAGCAACTTTGAAAGGGCCAGTCTACTTTGGGCTCCCTGTGTCTAGTTTCTTACCCCTTTTCTGTCTACAAAAGCTCGCTTTTTTCTCAGTTCAACAGAACACTCATCCTCTGTTACTGAATGATGTGCTACCTACTTCTAGAATCACATACAAGAAGCCAATGAGAAGTCAAAAGCAAATTCCTTGTAACTTTGCCTTTTGACAACTAGCACCCAGTGTTGTGGTTCTATTTACTTGTTAGCGCTTACTTGGGATAATCAGCAAAGACCGCAGTGTGATATAGAGTAAACTCCATACTCAGGGAAATCTGAGTTTCAAGCCCAGCTCAACTACTTATCAGTTGGACAAGTCACATAACATTTCTACACCTGTACTTCATTATCTGCAAAATACCTAGCCTACAGGTTACTGCCAGTCAACAAACTTGTGTTAACCTACTTCTTTAGCACCCAACACTCCTAGGCCTATGTGGTGAAAAACATACTTTTTTTTCATATTTTACATTGTAATGGGGAAAGCAGACACTACATAAGCTGTCAATGAGCCAACAAGATACTTTCAAATAGTGATAAGCATTAGGAGAGAAAAAAATGGAATCATATGATAAAGGACAGGAAAAGCTGAGACGGTACATAAGGAGTTCGACCAAGGACTTGACCAAGCACTTAGATTTTTCTGAGCTGAGATCTGATTGACAAGAGGAAAGCAGGAAATGACAACCCAGATGACTAGGATCCAACAGAGAATAGCACAGACAAATGGTCTGAGGCGAGACAAGCCCAAGCCTGGAGGAGAAGAGAGACACAGAAGGAAGGGTGGTATAGGTCGAGCTGAGGTAGAGAATGGGGCTGGAGGAAGGTAAGGCATAGGAGGAAAGGAAGGACTAGACAAGAGACAGATGAAAAGGAGGTTTGTCGACTGTGGCTGGTGCAGTGCCACGGTGAGTTTATGTAGGCAAGTGATATAACTTGACTCACTGAGAAGATCTGACTGCTGCCCAAGGAACAGATTGCAGCAGGACAGGGACAGAGTAAGTGATGCAGTAAAGAGATTCCTCAGTAATCCAGATCCTTCTGTAATCCACCTCTGCTAACAAAGGATCTGAACTTGCATGACTCACAGAAAAACAAAGCAAGTATTCTGGCAGTGGGACTGATAGAATACATTGCTGTTCTTAGGAGAGGAATAGTAGTATTATTTGTAAGATAGTTATTTTAATAACTTAGTAATAACTGTTTGACAACTCTTGTAGCTGCCAGATTCTGGTTATCACCCTCTATTCACTGGACTCTAGCAAGAAGCCATTGTCAACTTCAACTGTTTATAGAAAATCAAGATATTTCACCTCTCTCTAAATATCTCAAATGAGTTCCCTTCTCTAAATATCTCTCTCTAAATATCTCAAATGAGTTCCCTTCTCTAAATATCTCAATGTTTCCAACCATGATACAACTCATCTTTAGATGTCTTTACTACCAGGCTTACTCATGAATGCATTTCATTTTGATACTGGTTTTTCCATGAACAGCACCTACCAACAATCACAAATCCTAAGGTCTGCCCCATACAAAACAGGCTTTCTTCTTCACCTTCAGCCTAGACAATGGCTTTGTATGCATGTCTTCTTGATACCTTCTTTGTAGTTACTGTCCCTTGATATCTACTAGGGGAGAAAACATTTGCACTTCTAATGACATAAGCTTAGGTAAAATGAAAACCATATGGATCATGAAAGTGGTCACATTGGGGAGAGTGTATTTATGGATCTGGGGATAATGAATAGCTTTTTCCTCTTCATTTTTTTTTTTGAGACAGTATTTCACTAGGCATCCCCGGCAGGCCTCAAACTCATAATCCTCCTGTCTCAGCCTCCTCAATGGTAGCAAGGAATATACCATCACCCCAAGCAAAAATGGGTCTTCTGGACGAATTTTTAACAAAACAATTGTGAGTCATGGAAAAGTGACGGCAACGTAGGAAACAGGAGAAAGGTGGGAACAATGTACGTAATGCGTGGGGCAGAGCAGTTCACTTTGCTGTCACATGGCTACCTGCGGGAATGGGGAGTGGTAGAAAGAAAGGGCAAGTAGGGCTGGGCTGCACGGGCCACACTGCCACAAAGAGGAATCCATCCTGAATATGTTAGACAAAAGGTGCTGCTGACAGCCAGGGATTTTGTCTGAGTGCTTTTAAACCAATAGACTTTCACTTGAGGAAGAGGATTCTGGCAGCACATGGACCTAGGTGAGACAGGAAGAAAAACATTTTTCTGCAGTGGTGTAAGAAGGAACTAAGGAGGGATTCAACAGAGCTCAGGAGGGATGGGAAGAAGAGGAAGAGAGGTACAGATAAGAATCCCAGAGCTTAGTAACAAAGCAAACAAGCAAACACAAACATGCCTCCTCACTAAGGCAGAATGGAGATTTTATATGGAAACATCACTCCTCCACCCCCACCTCGATGACAGATTTAGATATAACTATTGTCTAGAAGTCATATCACACACATGTTTAGACCATACAAAAAGAAGCTAAGGTTTTCTGTTACACGTATAAAGCATTGGCCAGTTTAAGAAATTCTAGAAAATCAAATGTTGTAACTTAGAAATAAAAGACATATTTAGAGGAACATGGCTTCCATAATTATTTTAAAACCACAAAGCTCTGCTATCCTGCTATGCAAGAGCTGATTGGAGTCCACAGTGCCCACCACTGACGTCAGAATTAAACAGGGACTCTCACAAAGTGTGGCTTGAAGGTGCCTGTCTCCCAATTTTTAAGCGATGTACAGCACATCCTTTATTTTCTTTGTACGGCCTGATGGTATTTTCCCTCACTAAATCTGCTAACCACTAAAGGAAAAGGACGAAGAAGAGAGGAAGGAAGAAAGAAGCTGAAATTAACACCAGGGCATTCATTGGCTTTTCTTTGGAGTTTTATCTTTTAATGGCCAAAATAGAAGTTTTAACCAGGTTTGATCCAAATGGAAATGTTTTTACTATTTTATTATTATAACTTGAAAAGTAGCACTATTATTAAAAAACTCAGAAGTTATGTGAAAGTGTGAATAAGACAATCAGATTCATCAGTCACTCTACTACTTGGAGATAACCGATGCTAATATTTTATTTCTATACCTTTAGACATTTCATAGTGTGTACATTTTAAAAATAAAAAATAGGCTCTCTTGTCCTCTTTTGTCTTTCATATAATATGCATTGTGGCCTCTTCCTTTTCCTCTATCTCTTCACTTCTCTTCCTAAAGCATTCAGTTTTAATTAAATGCTTTAGGGGGACGGAGTATTGAAAAGGAACAGAGTGGTCTGCAGTACTGGGATCAGGAAGGAGGGAAGACCTGGGTTCAAAGAATCAACAAAATGGATCTCGCCTTATTAAAAAGCTTTTGCACAATGAAAGAAATCACTAACAGAGTGAAAAGGCAACCCAAGAGTGGGAAATGATTGTAATGATTATAGCCAGTTGTCCCCCAGACAAAGGACTTCTACCTAGAACATACAAAGCATTGAAAAAAATCAGGCCCCCCATGCTCACAGACCCAGTCCAAAAATGGGCATTTGAGATGAATACACACTTCTTAGATGAAGAAATACAAATGCAAATAAATACATGAGAAAAACGTTCAACATCACTGGTCATTTGAGAGATGCAAATTAAAATAAGGCTGAGATTTCATCTCACTCCAGAGAGAATGGCTAGCATCAAAAATTCAGCGGATAACAAATACTGGAAGGGCTTGGGGGACCCTTCTCCACTGTTGGGGGGGTGCAGACTGGTACAACCACTGTGGAAATCGGTGTGCAGACTGCTCAAAAAGCTAGGATTAAGAGCAGGGGATTTAGCTCGGCAGCACAGCACCTGCCTGGTAAGCATGAGGTCCTGAGTTTAATTCCTGGCACCAGAAAACAAAGTAAAAAAATAAAAAGGCTAGCATTAGAGATCTCATTTGAATCAGCTATTCCTCTTCTGGATAGCCTTCCAGAAGAATTAACAGTAATGTACCACAGCAATATATGTGTGCCTATGTTTATAGCAGCACAATTTGTAATAGATAAATCTTGAAAACAACCCAGATGCCCATCAACTGAGGAATGGATAAAGAAGATGTGATATGTATGTAGACAGATAGATAGATGGATAGATAGATAGAGATAGAGATAGAGATAGAGAGATAGAGAGACAGACAGACAGACAGACAGACAGACAGACAGACAGATAGATTTTTGCCATAAACACTGGAGACTTTTATAGGTAAATGCATGCAACTTGAGACTATACTAATAAAAGAAATAAACCAGACCCACATGTGCAAACATCATATTGTCTCACTTGTGTGAGAAACTGAACAAGCAAATAAGATACAAAATCCACAAGGGATATTGTCTACTGGGAAGAAACTTTAAAAGACAAACTGTGATGGTAGAAAGGGGAAAAGAAGAAAGAGAAAAAGAAAACAATACATATATATATATATACACACACACACACACACACACACACACACACATACACACAAGATAGTTAAGATAGCTGTTCAGCTAGTTTCTCTTAGTTCATTAAAAAGAAAGTTTTGTGCTAAGATTGTCTAAACAGGATACCGGAGACGACCCAGGCTGCGGGATCCTGAACAGACCCAGAGCGCAGGCCCGGCGAGTGAATGAGACGACCCGGGCCTGGGGATCCTCATTTGACCCAGGCGGCAGGCCCAGCATGGAACTCTTCAGCAGAACTCCCTGCAAAGAGGCTAGAGGCAAGACCACCCAGCTGATTCAGGAGCAGAACATCTTGCCAGAGAGACACAAAGGGTTCAACTCCAACGCCTGCAGCAGAAAGAAGTGGAGCACAGCAGCCAGATCCAAACAACACCCACCTGGAGGAATCCGAACTTCATAGATC
>NW_004524640.1:6895440-6926659 GCF_000260255.1 Octodon degus
ATTCTGGATAATTAGTACAAAGACAACAATATGCAATATATCAACTATTGTAACTGCCCTACGAACCTGTTTCAAAACTCAGTTTCACTGATATGTTTATCTTTTTTCTCTAATTTAAAATTTAAAAAATAACATAGAAAATCCATTAAGAATAATACTTGTAATTACTTACACTGGTGCATGTCATTGCTGGCCTATTAGTTTTAGTAATTTTAATGTGAACTTTCTGGGTAACAACTACTTCTAAATTTCATTCTAATAAAAACTGATGCCATCATTCAACTTTGTCACTATAAAAATCACATAGGTCTGATTGCAGAGAGAGAGCGGGAAAGATTAAAAAATGTAAACTGGTCATTAATTGAATCACTTATTCTTTTATCACATATTTACTGAGCACACACTATTACCCTGGCCAAGTTACACAACCCAGAGAATTCTGTTTCCTCAACTATAAAATATAAATAACCAAAGACCTATGTAAGGCTTAAACAAGATAACGAGACGACATGCTCTGTGCTGCCCTTTCCAATGCCTGCCGAACATCAGAAAACAATCAAGTCTGTCTTCTTCTCCTTTTTCAGTGGTGTCAAGTCTATATAGCTCCGCCCTCATCCCCTGTACCATAAACCTAAACATACGCACACACACAGAGAAATCTGAGACCTTACAATCCCCCTTGCTCCTCATTCATTTGTGATTCCTGAAGCCTCCAATGTGTAATACTCCCTCAATAAACACTGATGGAGTTTAAATGGAACCGGAACCCTAAAATCCTGCTGTCGTAGAAATACCTTAGTAAGTCAGTCTGTTAATAAATCGCATAATTCTGCAACGAAATGTGGCATAACAATAAATTAAAATGATTCCTATGAAATCTAATTGAACTGCAAGCATATTTAAGTGTCACAAGTAATATTACATTGAACTTTAGAAATGGGAATATATCCCCTTTCCCAAAAAGTCTACAAAGCTCAGAATCATTGGCTGATCGCTGCTTGTCAAATTTCAGAAGGCATACATGTTTTCTTCCTAGTTGCAAAGTGGAAAGCAGTTTGTACTGCTACTAACCAAAAACCCGGCTTCTTCAAGAGATGCATAACTAGGTCAAGCCCCACGCCACGCACTTACCCACTTCAGCCAGCGTTCTGATACAGGATTCCACAGAAGCTTTCTGGGCTGGATTTGGCCAGGTGCAGTTGTAAATTCTGAAGGCCGACTGTAGCAGCTGAATGAAAACTGGCTGGTGTGTCTTAAAAACAGAAAGTAGGCAAGTAGTGCGGCTACAGAGGCATCAAGTATCAGAAGGGCTCACCAAAATAACATTCAAGGTACTCTCCCAAGTGTCCCTGCTTCCTAAGTGTCCGTGCTACTTAATAAACGTGTCATTTGATAACCATTATTATGTACCTGCTACATGATCAACACCATAAAGACACTCTAGAACATGGGTCATTCGCATTTTAACTATATACTTAATGAGAGGCTAATATGACCTTTCTTGAAGCAAATGAAATTCATCTTAATACTTCGTACAAGCCTTTGTTTATTCCCAAACACCAGCACAGCAGGCGTTTCCAGGCTGGGTTGGCTGGTATGGTTATATATGGTTATATATGATGGGTAAGCAGAATTAGAACTATAAAAACAATTTCCTCCTTGCCTAACTATTGGTTTAAAAGGTTTCTCTTAGGAAAGGTTATCGGAGACCACGGGAATAAACACAGTCAGTGATCACTCCATGTGGACATGAACGGCACCAACAACGCAAGACACTGTCATCACTCCTATCTGTGGGGGACTCGGTCCAGGCCTCCCCACCCAGATGGTGGAGCCCACAGATGTTCAAGTTCCACATATAAAACTGAGTAGCCTGTGCCCATCCTTCGCCTACTCTACGTTACTTATAACATCTCTACATTACTTCATATCTCTGCACTACTTACAGTACCTAACAGAACGCAAATGCTATGTAAATCATTGATACACTGAGTTGTTTAGGGAATCATGACAAGAAAATAAAATTTCTACATGTTCAGTACAGATAAAATTTTTTCCCATTATTTTTGATCTGAGGTTGGTTGAATCCACAGATGAAAAACCAGTGGACGCAGTAGGTGGGTTGTATGTAATCCCTGAATTTCTCTGCACATATATGCATAGGTATTCTTTACACAAACAAATATGCATGATAGAGTAATATAATTCTGTGGTTGAATATCACGCCATAATCATTTTTCTGTTAAAACAAGATTTTTAATTGCCGTCTACTAAGCCACCCCGCAGATATACCGTAATTAATTTAGTTATTCCCCACTGTGGACACGTAAAGTTGACATCAATTTTTAAGTATTATAAATAATTGAATGAAAATATTAATATACACCCCTCAGCTTGTTGTTTTAGAATAAATTACTGAAGTGGAACTGTTGATTCAGAATGTCTATTGGTTTAAAGAATTAAATCACTATTTCAATAACTGGCAAAGAGACAAACAGATCTGAAAGGTCTTATTCTGCTGAAAGAGGAAGTATAATTGAATTGGAAGAAGAGGTCTTCTTTCATTAAATTAAATGAAAGTTTGGTAAACTCAGGCCTTAAGAGCAAAAAATATGGACAACAGTGACCCTCAAAAATGTTGGCTGTGACTTCCTGACCAGATTAAAGATTTAGTATCTGGAAGAGCATAGGATTATTACCACATAAAGAGGCGCAGTTGTGACAAAAATGCTTCTATATAGCAATGGTGAAGTTACCTGGAGGCTTGTACTGTTGTCTGAAAAAGGAGAATTGAAGAAGCCGCTCACGATGCTCATGACAGACTCAGTAACACACTTCTCCAAGGAGATGTCTGCGTGTTTCCTGTCAGTAGTTGTGTTGCAAACCTGGGGAGAAAGGATTCAATACGTCCCACCGCATCTTCACATTATAATTCAGTTCTGGAACCTTCTAAAAGTCATCCTGCAACAGCACTCCATGACAGTTCTTATGTTTTTCAAAGGTGTTTTGAATAGAAATGTTGCCTCCCTCAAACCATGAACTGTATCATTCCGCAATAGCTTCTCCTTCAAGTCTGATGGTCATTTCAACCAAAGCCTGCATTTCTTCACAGACTTTCGTCTTTGGGTTTGTGTTCTTCCTCCCTCTCTCTCCTTTTCTAGTGCAACCTTCCCCTCAGTCCCCAGGCATGGCTCTTCTGGAAAACACTTTCTCACTGAACTTGAGGAAGCCCAAGAGAAAAACAGACATAACAAGTAAAAGGACATGGTGACCATAATTCACAGTAGCTTCTGTCCACAAGCATTTTCCCTTAAAAGAACTGACCCAAATGGGCCAGGGAGGGACAGGGAAAAGACAGAAACTATCTGGAAAGGAAAACAGAAAAGTGAGAGAAGATCAATTCAAGCCCTTTCCTACTACTGTGATACCTCCCTTCCTTCCCTCCCAGATCATCCGGGGGGGAGCATGGAAGTGGACAGCTGGATACATTTTTTGCAGTGTAGGTGAAGTAAAACAGCGCCATATTGGAGCCGGGAGGGGCCAGAAAAGGACAGCTCTGCTTCTGCTCAGATCTGTGTGTCAGGGTAGTCTTTAAAAAGCACACATGGAGCTGTTGAAAAAGAGAAAGATGGAGAAGCAAGCGGGCAGTAGGTGTGGCAGAGAAAGAAAGTGTAAACCTTCACACAGCGCGGCGGTGTGCAAATGTGGGGACCATCTCTTCCAGATGTCCTCAGGCAACCCAAAACTTATGCCGCATTTGTCTTTCCCCTAAGATGCTTAATCAAAAGAATGAGTAAATGTAACTTGATCTGATACGGCTTTAAGCATTTTTTTCTCACAAATTCATAAAATGAACAACTCCCTTCTTGAACCATACGCTCCAGTGTTGCTGGCTTGGAAACAAGATGTGCTGAAGCTCACGTTTGTAAAACGGAGGGAGAAAAAAGAAGCGACATTGGTGTTTAAGCCACTCCCCTCTTGGGCAATTCCCTCTTGCCTCCTACAGTGTGATGCCTACTCGACACTGTTATTAAAATAGAAAGCTTTTTAGCATAATTAATATCATAGGGTTATTTTAGGGAACTGATATAATTAAAAGAAACAAATTAAGTTAGATGAGGTAGTCTAGCTGTTGGCACAGTATAAAATACCACCTGGCACATCTGAGATTTTGCCACATAGCTTCTAGCTGTTGTTTATTGGGAATACGTTCCAAAGCTCCCAGCGGATGCTTGAACAAGGTCCGGCCAAATAGCTCAGCGGATTAAAGCACCTGCAAGCAAGTGCAGGAGCTGGGGGTTCAATTCCCGGAGCCTGCAGTGCCGGCTCCACCCCCAGGGCACACTGAGACAGCACTTGAGAGTGGGCATGGTGGTGTGCACCTGTAATTCCAGCTCTTGGGACACTGTAAATAGGCGGATCACTACAAGTCCAATCTAGTAGTGAGACCCTGAACCCCCTGTAGATCCTTCTCTAAAATACAAAAGAAAAAATAAAAAAGCTTACACAATATGTGCTTTTTCCTACACATGCATATCTGTGATAAATTTTAATCCAGAGATTACCAACGACATCATAAGACAAATGATTACAACATACTATAATAAATGTCATGTGAATGTGTTTTCCTCTGAGTATCTTACTGTGCTTACACCTTTCCACTTAGAGGAAGCACTTTATAACTTCTCTTTGGCATATCTAAATTGCCAGCATCCCTGTCCCTGCATGCTTGGGCAGTGGTTAAGTAGAGGGAGGGTTATGGGAACATGCTCTCAGTGATAGCAGGCTATTAGGATGCCAGACGGGGTTGCCAAGTGACTAACAAGCAGACTGCACAGACAGTTCAGGTAGACCGAAAAAGAGATGCTTGAGCCCAACAACCCTGTGTTGACTCGGGATAGAATGAGATTTCATCACGATTTTCAGAATAGAGCACAATGTAAAACTTCCTAATTGCTTATCCCTGAAATTTTCCATCAAATGCTTTTTAACTTCTGACAACCTCAGATAACCAAAACTGCAGAAAGTAACACCGCAGATAACAGGACATGGCTATAAATGTTCATGAAATGAACAAACATCAATTTTAAAATGAAAAAAAGAATAAGGATTATTTTGACTTTAGGTTCACTATGGACTAAGTCATATTTATTGATCACTGTAACCTAAGATTAAAAGTTAATGTGATCCCAGAAGTAATATAAAATTGATTTTCCCCGTGATGGACATGAATTAAGATTTAATTCTTTTAGAATCTTTCTAGTACTGGCATTTACACTGAAACTTTCCTGATATGAAGCCTAAAACTATCTTAAACTGAAATAGGTCACTGACCATTTTTCTGGTACAACCAGCCCAAACAACCACCTTCTTTAGCCAAAGATACCTCATGCAATTGTGCGAGGCAGCTGTGGGTTAATAGAGTACCACACAGCACTCAGGTAACTGAACCAGAGCCAGGGCACCACCCAGAAAGTACCTTTCCAGGCAGTAGGTTAATAAAAGTAATCTATTTCTAGAGAAAAGCTTCACAGAAAATCCTGAATAATGAAAAGTCTATGTTTACAAAACCGTAGAATCTGTTGCTCTTCTCAAGATATTTTTCCACCCCACAGGAGTGATAACGTTTGTCCTGTGGTGCTGTGGACAGCCAGGAAATGTACAAGGCCACATTTCTTATTAAAACCTTTTTAAACTTTTTAGGAAAAAGAACTTAAAAGTAGTATAATATTCCTTTATCCTGTCCTTTATTTTAATTGCTTCTTTAGCTTTGGCTTGTTACCAGGAATCAAACTCAGGACCTTGCACTTGCCAGGCAGGTACCACGTTGTTGATCCATATCCCCCAGCCCTTTATTGTCTTTAAAACAAAGATTGAAAATGGCTCACAGAAAAATTGAATCACATTACATGGTTAAGGTTTTTTTTATGTGTAACACATATATTTTTAAAGTTTCAATCTACTCGCACATATTAATGAGATGATATTATTTCCTATAAAACATTTCCATGTACGGTCATTACCTAACCACTTATTTCAAAAGGCTATATATTTATTCCATCAACTTAATGCACCAACATGCTTTAATCTATTTTTGGAATAAGTTAAGTAAGGTGCACATTAGTGCAATTACAAATCACTGTCTTAGCAATTTCCTTCTTGCTAGTCTTCTGTGTGTGGATCTATCTATTTAATTTATTTAGTGATTATAAGGAAATGTGCATGATTACTAATTTTACTTTCAGATTGTGCTGGTCTATTTCCCCAAAGAATCACCAGAGGAGCACGTAAAGATCATTTTAAACTGCTTTCTGAGTTGCTCCTCAAAACAATAAATTTCCTGTGCTGTCCACAAAGATACCTGGGATGTTCCTACATTCCCACCAGACAGCGCTTGCTTTCAGGCTCTGCTGGGGTCAGCTCCTCTGAGTCACTGGCAGACCAGAGAGAAGCCAAGGAGAAAGTCTGCAACCATGTCTTCCTCTGCTCCGTCCCCACCTCCTCTCCCTGCCCTGTCTGAGGCACCACCCCCTCTAGGAGCCCTTCTTCCCCGTGTCCAAACTCCCCAGGCTCCAAGAGCACTGGCCTGTCCTTGGCCTCATCTGGTCCCTGAGTGGTGACAGCGCTGCCTTGGTGCCACTTCCTGGGTGCTCTCCTATCCTTCCGGGTTCCCGTGTCCCTATCCACATTCCTTGGAATGTGTGAAACACTACCCAAACTGACTGCTCTATGTATAAATGCTAATTAGTTTTGTCAATTTAATTGACATTTAAAAGTTATTTTATTTTACATTGCTAACAAGGTTGCACAGTTTTTCATATATTCATTACATTTCTATTTTCTGCCATGGGCAAACAATACAGACCCTCTGAATCACTTTCCAAAAGCCCGGATAATGATGGTACCCCAAAGTTCAATACACTTTCATAGCTGTTTTCAGATTTCACATTCTGAGTCTTCATTTAGCGTATTTATTTCATTATCTTTCCTTATGTAAACTGATTTTTAACATTCAGGCACCATTACTTGTTCTGTAATATTATTTACTTCATATACGATAAAACCTTTCTTCTACAAAAGGGAATGGCAGTCTACGCTCTTATTCTAGTTTTTTAGCTCTAAACTTTCTGGAATGTGACGCTTTTGGGGACCTGACTTCTACATTATGATATCGTCCCATACTGACACCCACCTGTCCTCCAACACCTATAACTAGTAATGTCTTGCCTCACTCCTAGCTTTCTTGAGTTTTGTTTTATTGTATATCAGTAATTACCAGTACTTACTCTCTCCCTAAGTCTCTAGTACATGCTGTGGATTTGTTTTGTTTTGTTTTGTTTTGTTTTGTTTTGATTGTTTGAGTGAGACAAGGTCTCACTATATAGTTTAGGTTGGCTTTGAACTTACTATGTAACCCAGGCGGGCCTCCAATGCAAGAGGATCCTCCTGTCTCAGCCTCCTGAGTTCTGGGATGATAGGTACATACCATCGCATTGAGCCACACCACAGATTTTTATAAATATTTTAACACAATTCGTGAAAATGAAGTGATTCTCAATTTGTAATGTTGTACTGCAACAGCAGGCAGAAACACCAAAATGACACCCAGGATTTGCAGGCAGATTTATTTACATCAACAAGCAGTGATCAGGATCATGCCCAGAACATCAGGCCCTGATCTCTGGTGGTCTAGGGCTTATATGGGATAAGCGAGCAGGAAGTATACAGGCAGAGTGGCTTGTCCACTGGGGATTGGTCCATACAATCCAGTGTGTCATAGTGTCCAGCTACGCATCAGGGATTAGCTGTCTCTAAGGGACAGGAGCAACCGGAACTGGAACAGGAACTGGATCACCCGGGCAACGAAGGAACGGAAGTACACTGGGGGAGGGGAGGTATTTTCTGTTCCACTGCAACTTTTAAAAAAAATTCCACCTTTTGAGCTATCTCCCTTATCGACTTCTAGATAAATTTTGCTGTGAACTTATCAAATTTTGTGGCCTATAAAATAGGCACATAAATTATTAAATTTAAAATTAAATATTGTAGTAGGAAGCAAAGTCCCTCTTTATATTAGAACCTCAATTCTAATGGAGAGAGATACACAATGTACAAATTAATAAATATATGTTAGGAGGGAGAGGAAAAGGGAGGGAGGACAGGGACAGACAGACAGAGAGAGAGAAAGAGAGAGAGAGAAAGAGAGAGAGAGAGAAAGAGAGAGAGAGAGAGAGAGAGAGAGAGAGAGAGAGAATAATATGCAGTAGAGGAGGAGCAAATGATAGAATGCTGAGAATGCTGCAAGAGGCAAGGAGTCTCATGAATCACTACCCATTAAATTAAATTGCTTGAGTATCACTTCTGTATAAAGCAACATTTGGGGCATGGTGGCACACCCCCTGTAATCTCAACACTCTAGAGGCTGAGGCAGGAAGATCGCCTTGAGCTGGAGGTCAACCTGGGCTACATAATGAGTACAAGGCCAGCCTGAACTGGGTAGCAAATCTTTTGTCTCAGAAAACAAAAATGAGAAAAGGAACATTTTGATGAAGAACTGGAGAAGGAAGCAGCCACGGAGATTTCTGGAACTGGCCTATCTAGCTCATCACTGAATGCATAATACCTTGGCACTGACTACATATACGTAAGTCATTTGCTGAATAGACACATATTAAGTGAAGTTTTCTGACATAATTATATCTGAATTCCTCCCTGGCATGTACAATGTCTCTCCTCTCTTCTGCTCTCAAAGTGACCACTACCCTTCCAAAACGAGCTATGTCAGGTAAATTACGAACTAGAGCAGTGCTTTATGGAGCTTCCAACAATGAGAGAAACTTTCTGAATCTGTGATGCCCGGTACAGAACTCAGAAGCCCGTGCTTTCTGTGCACTTGACATGAAGCTAGTGCAACTAGGAACTGGATTTCTAGATTTTATTTAATTACTCCTAGTTTATTCAAGGTCAGTGAGGACGCAGGACAGAAAGAACTTGTACTATAACATCCTGCAACTCAGTGGTGTCCCTAATTTTTTAATTAAGGAGATTATGGGTCCACAGAGGAAAGTGATCAACGGTATAGAGTGTGCCTAAGGAAAGTCACATGGAGAGAAAACATTCTCTCAGGCTTTCACAGAAAGTAAATTGATCAAGCAATGTCTGTGACTCATCCACATGGCTGACACTGACAAAGGATCTGCAAACTGTGGTACAGGGTTTCAGAGTAAATCCTGAGGGGATTTGACTGACCTTGTCAGATACAAAAGTGACATTTCTTGTTATACAGATCTTGCTTTATCTTGGTCTTAACCATCAGCAGAAAAGGATAAAAATGAGGTATAAAAAGTAAAGCCATATTAGAAGCCGTGGAGATGGCTCAGTGGAATAAGTGCTTCCCTGACAAGCACAAGGGCCTGAGTTCAATCCACGGTTCCGCAAAAAAAAAGTAAAGCCATATTAATATGCTAAGCTGTAAAAGGCTCAAATTAGCAACTTCTAACACTGTCAGTCATATGGAAAAACCAATACTATTATAGACTATTGGACTATATTGAATTATTTTGCTGAATTCACACACCTACAATATTTTAATGGCAATAGAACACCTATCTCTGACAAACTAAACCAAAAAAAAGGGATACAAATGAAGGACCATTTTGTAGTGAATATATATATATATATATAAATATATATATATCTTTATATACAAAATAGCATAGATGTACAGTTACTTTCTCTTAGTTCAATGAGAAGAAAGTTTAGCACTAATAGTGTTTAGGCAAGATATCATGTCTGCATCTTGTACTATAAATAACTACTATGAAGACAACACTATGCAATGTATTAATTGTTGTAACTGTCCTACTAACCTGTTTTGAAACTGTCTCATTGCTACTTCTTTCTCAATAAAATTAATATATTTTTAGAAATTTTGTAAAAAAAATTATAATCCACCCGAGTGACTTGTACTATAATGTGAGTATGGTGTGCCCTTTTACAGCTGGTGTTGAATTTGATGCCATTTTATGATGGCATTACCATATGGGGTTTTTAAGAGACCTTTGAGTCATAAACTGCTCTCTCAGGTCTGGCTTCGTTCTTATGGGAATGAACCAGTTCCTGAACTTGCAGTACTTATTTGTTATAAAGAGAGGCTACAAAAACACTGCTGTGTTTTTTTTTTCTCTTCTACATCTATCTTTTGTTCTTCTTCTTTTTCCTAATACAGTATGACATAGCATAGGGGCCTCAACAGATGTACCTGTTTTATCTTGGAGTCGATCCTCCAGAACCTTAAACCAAAATAAACCTCAACTCTTCAGAAATTTAAAAAAAAAAAAAAAAAATGTTACATAATAGAGAAAAAAAAATACTCCTAGTTCAAATTTACATTTACACAGCCAGGTGTGGTACGAGGCCACCCCACAGGGTAGGACTTCAGCACCAAAAGCACGGTTTGGATTAAAAAGACACCAGACCACATAGCCTAAGGTTTGTATTAGTCTGCCTCAATGAAAGCAGAAGTGTTTCCCTCAACGTCTAAGCCTACCTTATTTATTTTAATTTGTACTTCTTTGTAAGACCAAAATTTCTCCCTTTCATGCGAAGCATCAGTTCATGTACTTGGCTGCCCTCGAATTCTAAACTTTCTTGAAAAATTTTCTTAGTAGCAATATAAGTTAATTGTAGAAGCCCTAAAAACAACGCATAAATAAAAAGCCAAACAAAAATTATCCACAGTCCTACAATTCGGATAAACTGTAGTTAACATTTTGATATCTTTCTCTTGTAATCTTTTTGTTCTGCCATACGCATATTTTACGTAATTAAAATAATTCTCATCATTTCTGCATCTTCTGTTTTACACTCTGTACATTAGCATTAGCAATTCACGCAATGAAAACCCTCAAAACGTAATCTCAGCGACACATCGATCTTACAGATATATCATTATTTATTTAACACAATCTCTCTATTGTTAAATATTTAAACTATTTGCTGCTGTATATCACCATACAGTAAGCTCTCATCTCTGACCATAAATTCTTGATAGCATTTCTAATTATTTCCCAAGGACAGATTCTTGGAAGGAAAATTATATAACAGTTTAAAAAGACATAAAGGAGACTTTTTCCATGCATTACCAAAATGCATTTCAGAAAGACTGTATAAAACTATACCGTATTTTCTTCTATTAGATATGCAAATATATACCTGAAACATAATATTCAATGCAATATTTAATATTGTCTTTCACTCTGACAACTTGAATTGTTCAAAACTGGATGTTATTTCCGTGTGTGCGTCTGTGTTTGAATTACTAACATTTGAACATTTTTCAGGGGTGCATTAACTACTTGTACTTCCTGTTCTATAAATGACAGTATACATTTTTGTCTACTTTCTTATTAGATTTTTACATTTTTCCTACTAATATATGTAAATTTATTTATTTACTTATTTAGATTTTTTTTTTTTTCTGGCTGGCTCAGGCTGCCTTAGTGGCAGGTCTGATAAGGCATGTGGAGCTGGGGAGCACACTGGGTCCCCTGCTACTGACTGGGTTTGCCAGAGCAGGTGCTTAAACAACTAAGCTAACCTGCAAGCCATGTATTTGGATTATTTGAGACAGAGGCTCATGGTGTATTCCAGACTGTCATGAACTCCATGTACCTCCACTGACCTGTAACAGCGCTCCTGCCTCAGTCTCCCAAGTCCTGAGATTCTAAATACATGCGATAACTGACCATGTGTATGTATTTCTTGTGTGTCATTAGTACCTTTTTATAAACATATGGTAACTTTTCCATTTTGATTTTCTAAAATTTTAATTTACAATGTTTTTATGTTCTTAAGCATTGTATTTTTAGCAGTGAAATATCTATTTTTCTTGGCCAATTTCACCCACCACTGTTACGCTTAAAAATGTCTTGTTCATGCAAGGACAGATAAAGATTCAGCTACCCTTTCAACCTCTTTTATTTTCATTTAAAGATCCACTGGGCTTCTTGGTATATGACGTGCATTCATTTCATTCCCAATAGCCAACGTCTCCAACAATCATTCTGCCTTTACTCAACTTTTTCAGTGCCTATCCCATGCCGAGAATGTTACACATGTAGGACGTGAATAAAATATACACAATCCACCATTCTAATAAAGTTCATATTGTTAATTTAATAATCCAAGGACCACACACTACAGCTCATAGGTCCAATCTAGCCGTAGAAATTCAGCTGCATATTAGCAACAGCTCCTTAGCTCGCAGCCATTACTACAACAGTTGTGAGAGCAGTGCACAGAACTGAAATATTTATTATGTTGCTTTTTTACAGAAAATGCTAACTGATCCCTGCAAATAACCTGCACCTTCACACGAGTGAGTAGTAATTTTATATGTTATGACCATGTGTATCTGTTTCTATTTCATTTCACTGTTTCACCTACTTAATTCTGTGCTAAGAATATAATTGCTTCGTTTTTAAATCTCCATTTGAGCATATTTAACTTCAGAAGACATTTATTTACTGTACAGATAGTTGATGGACATCTATGACGTGTGAGACCCTGTTTGAGTTGAACTCTACAGCAGTGAACTAAATAGATAAAATGTCTGCCCTTCATTTGTTTCTCTTAAAACTAATACAGACACAAAAAGAAATGCCAGGTGGTGATACATTCCATGAAGGAAAAAGGGGAGAGAAGAGGGATAGTCAGTAAGGCCCTCTCCAGTAACGTGCCGTAGGAGCAGGACCCTAAAAAAGAGAAGGAAGAAGCCTTGAAGACACCCAGGGCAAGCACCCAGGAAAATGCAAAGAAAGGTGCTGAGCTGAAGAGTATAGGCAGCACAGCAAGGAGGCTACTAAATGCAGCGGAGAGCTACCCACGGAAGAAACAAGAGCTCCCAGGGAGATGGTTCAGTGGAATAAGCACTTCCCTGGCAAGCAAAAGGGCCTGAGTTCAATCCCCAGTTCCAAAAAAAAAAAAAAAAAAAAAAAAAAAAAAAAAGAAAGAAAGAAAGAAAGAAAGAAAGAAAGAAAGAAAGAAGAGCTCACACAGACAAGTGGAACAGGAGGAGCAAAACAAAGGCCAAATCATGCAGAGGCTTTCCTCTAGGTAAGACAACAACCCATAAAGGAACCTGAACAGAGGAATGATCTGAACCAAACTCCTCATCTTCCTCCTCATCCTTCTCTTTCTCTCTTTCTCCTCCAGATGAGAAAGAACAAATAGTACCTTGGATTAGGATAGTTAGGGTGGAAGTGTTCATACCTGGCCATGTTTGGGATATTATGGATATTCTGTTTGCAGAATTTGATGAAGGACTAGATTTAGAGAGGAAGAAAATAAATGTTACAAATGCCACCAGATGCTTTGCCTGAATGCCTAGAGTAGTGGCATTGCTGTATTTTAAGATACTGAAGACTTGAGAAGGAATTTGTTGCAGTCCAGCTCTAGAATGAATGATGCGCTGGAGACAGAGGCCACACGGAAATATCATGGAGAGCATTCTAGGTCCGGGGCTGGACTTCAAGGGGAGGACCTGAGCTGCAATCCGCCTGGCACAAGACTTAGGACAGTACTCGAGATCAGCAAGGGAGTGACTAGAGACAGAGCTGGAAGCAAGTCCAACATTTGAGTCTGGTGCACCTCAGTATTTAGAAGTGGGAAGATGATCAGGAAACACCCAAGAGATGAGGGAGTGGTCACTGTGCTAGAAGACAGAATGGGACTGACCCTGGTGCAAAGAGAAGGCGTTCTTGAAGAAGGAAAGGGCCAACTGTGACAAGAACAGGAAGTAAGACACAGGAGAAGGAGCAAAAATTAAACATCAGGAGCACTCAGGTGTTGTGGCCAAGTGGGAAGCATCGCTATAATCTCGCAAGCAAGGTAACAAGCAAACTATCATTGCATTGAGGGAATGATGCTACGCAAAATATAAAAGTCATATAATGATTCACACATTTTTGCTTCCCTGCAATGCTACTGCTAATAAGGCTATGGAAAAAGAACTCAAACAACACTTCTCATAGTCAATTCCACTTAAGAAAGTCTAGAAAGTTCTACATAATCTAGTTAATCCTACCTAATGAAAGAACTGGGGAGTCGTGCTTCAAAGTATACATAAATTCTCACTCACGGCTTCCTCTGAACTCTTTTGTAAGTTCAGTAAAGGTCATGAGGGGCTCCAGCGATCTTACATGAAAACAAAATCCCCTGATTTGTCTTGTTAAGCAACGACTGAGAGAACAACGACCTGAAACTAGGTGAGGCGCACCTCCTAAATGACTGCTCTAATTTCATTCTGCCTGTATATCACTGAGAGTACTGTTGATCACCAGGAGATGTTGAAATTGATAGCAAAATTGGGAGCATCTTCAAAATGTATACACGTCGGAGGCTGACATCAATCAGTCACCCCCTTCCGTGTGTTCTCTAATAATGACAGAGTCCCATGACTGTGCAGGAACAATCAGTTATGAGGCCAAAGAAAAGTGTTTCTACCCTGCTAACACCAATTTAACTGCATTAGACCATAGATCAAAGCAGGCGGTGAAGTGCGCTGAAAGACAATGTTACAATTTTTCAGGGGTCTAATAGCTTTGCTGCCTGCCTGAATCTGTTGCATGCACAGGACTGTGTCAGGCAATCGGAATGCAATAATTATGCGAAACAATCCAGCATCTTTATTTAAGGCTATTTCTTTAAAAAAGATCTTTTATATATTAGTGATAAAAAGAGAAAGACCAATAATAATAATAATAATAATAATAATAATAATAATGAAAGAAATAAAATAAAAGGCAAGGAGACACAAAGAAGAAAATGAAAGCTACTAAAAGAAATAACTGGGCTGGGGAGATAGCTCAGCAGTCTAAGTGCCTGCCTGGCAAGTGCAAGGACCCAGGTTTGATCCCTGGTAGCACAGGCCGTGCTGGCCCCAGAGCCCCAGGTGTGCTATGCCAGCCCAAAAGCAGGCGTGGTGGTGCATGTCTGTAATCCCAGCACTGGGGAGGCTGAGACATGAAGATCACTATGAGTCCAAGCTGTGTAGTGAGAGCCTGTACCAAATAAATACATAAATAGTTTTTTTAAAAAAAATTAAATGACTATTTAAAGAACTTCAAGAGCAAAAAGAAAGACCCTGGTAGTGCTGACTCCAAGAACCATGAAAAGAAAGGTGGAAGCTCCGAGTGCTCCTATGTGTTAACATCTCATTTACCTTTTTAATAAATTGCTCTCCAAGTCATTGCTTAAATGTAACTGTGCTGGGGCCAGCCAAATAGCTCAACAGATTAAAGTGCCTGCAAGCAGGTGCAGGGGCCAGGGGTTAGGTTCCCAGGCCTGCTGTGCCTGCCCTGCCCCCGGGGCACACTGAGACAGCAATTGAGACTGGGTGTGATGGCACGCACCTGTAATCCCAGCTCTTGGGAAGCTGTAAACAGGCGGATCACTATGACTCCGAGCTAGTACTGAGACCCTGAACACCCTGTAGACCCTTCCCTATAATACAAAAAAAAAAAAAAAAGAATAAAGTTTTTGAGGGCCAAGGAGTTGGCTCAGTAGAATAAGTGCTTGCCTGGCAAGCTCAAGGGCCTGAGTTCAATCCCCAGTTCTGCCAAAAAAAAAAAAAAAAAAAGTAACTGTGCTACCCAGACCCTGCATAAAGCCCTACTACCATCCCACTCTTAAACAGAAACAGACAGACTAAAAGGAACCAAAAGATACAATGACAAAGATCCCAGAAACCACAGAAGAAGAAGAGCAACAGAAAGGTGTGAGGAAAGTTCTGGAAGACATGTGAGTTACTGGAAAATATCTGAGAAGCTGCAGAGGCAAGAGGCATCCTACTTTATGACAAGCTATATGAACCTCCTGGCAAAGCACGTCCCTTGGAGGCCAACCTGGACCCCCTTAAATTCCTGTGGGTTACACGGCTTCATCATTTCCAAGGAGTCCACTAGCAAGGAGAATAGGTTGCCACAGTAAACACTTATGTCTCTGTTTAACAGAACAGTTCTATGTTGCTGGAGACGGGAGACCAAGGTAAAAGAATAAAAAGAAGACTGGGCTCAGGTGAGAACGTTGCATAATGAAGCTGTGCAGCAACAAAACCCAAAGGAGCTTCGGAATTGTTACAAAAATATCCCAGCAGGTGCGGAAGACCACAAGCTGGACATGAAGTTGACCAGCATGACTACTCATCTCGTCTATCCGTCTTTCCATCCAAGTTACCAAACACTTTCTTCCCTACTGCCCTCCCCACTGGTCACTGATGTCAATCCACTCTCCTAGGATGTCACCATTTTGTTGGAACCTCTGAAATGGATTTCTCTCCTCTGTAGCAGCGTGTACCAATATTTAGTCCTGTGCACGTTCAGGCGCAAGGACAAGGTTCTGCCTTTTATCTAAGCTGGATGCTCATCCCTGTGGTTATCCTCAATATTATCACTTGGTACAGATTCTGGGATGCTACTTAAAATTGCTTACAAGCCTCCACCCATATAACCTTGTAATAATACTGGTCACGATAGCCTCGATGATACTGTAATTCATTTGCTGGGCGCCAATATATGTGAAAAGTATCAGGTGCATTATTTCATTGAATATTCCCAGGAACCTCATGAAGAAGACGCTATTACTGTTGTAATTTTATAGATAAGAAAGCTCAAGGTCAGGAAGGTTAAGTCGCTTGTCAGAGGTAACCAAGTTAGGAAGAGGCAGTCTGCCCTTGAACTCTGATCTTCCTAACTGCTTTGAAATCCCTGCTCTTAATCAACACGGTCTAATTACTACATCAATTCTCAAAGTATTGTTCCTGGACAGGTTGCAGCAGCCCAGAGGAGCCTGTAAAGACTGTCAATTGTCCAAGGAGGAATTCTGGGGCAGGGCCCAGAATCTGTGTCTACACAGTCTCTTGGTAATTCTCACGCTCCCTAGAGTTTGAGAACTAGAGACCTATTAAGCAGCAAGTCTGTCTAGAAGGTTGCATTCTACTCTCTTAACCATACTTATTTTTGCAACCCGAATTTATCATTTGTAGTAGCTTTTTCATTTTTCTCCAGGGGGAGAAGAAGAAATCCCAGATACGGAAAAGCAGATTTGCTTTTCCTTCTGTGAAAGAGAAAGGATGATTTCTTGTCAAACCTGTTGAAAGGGTTAGAGAATTGCAATTTAAAAGGTAGGAAGCCGGGGAGATGGTTCAGTAGAATAAGCACTTCCTTGGCAAGCGCAAGGGTCTGAGTTCAATCCCTGGTTCTACCAAAAAATAAAATAAAATGTAAACAAGCAGAAAACAAGAAGGAAAAGAACTTTTGCGGCATAGTGAAGCCGTGGTTAAACACGAAGAGTGAATAAACCACAAAAATCTTGAAATTCCCCTAAAGCTTTTGCATGATAAATCACATAAGCTACCTGCTCAAACAAAAGAGTCAAAATTTTGAAACTCCCTGCATGCATTTTTTTTTTTTCAGAAGAATATAAACCTATGTCATTCTCTCTTCTGGCTATATCAATGGAGGGTGTCTCCAAGTGGCATGGTCAGCGACAGTTACCATCAGCTTTCTTTGGCTTAAAAAATAAACTCCTTTGAGCTCTAGAGCTCAGCTGCTTAGAATGTGACCTTGGACTTTCCCAAGCTTATCTTCAGTTGGTGACACCGTGAAGCTCTGCACATCAGCCTATAATCTCTTCAGTGTCCTTCTGCACATGCAGTTATAGAGCTCGGCCACTGGCTCAGCAATCATCCCTTCCTTCAAGGACTCTGAGCATTCTTGTGGCAGTCACACACAAGGCTTCCCCAAATCCAGTGAGAATAAATGTGAGTCTTCTGTTAAATGCTATGAAAAGAAAGGTGATTTCTCTCCAGGTACGGATTTACTTGAGAAAGGTAATAAAGGCATCTAGCTGCATAGAAAGTACGTCCAACAGGAACTATCTTACCATGTACTTGAACTTGGTAGCAATCTCACACTCTGGATTACACCCAAAGTAAAATAAGCATATTTCACTCGGAAACCTTGACTAAGTCAAAAGAGCTCCTGTACTGGAATAACACTTGGTGCAGCGTCTTCTCCAAGGGTATTTGTGGATACCTGATTTTGCAGTTGGTGTTTTCCTATGGTTCCTTTGTCCTCTTCTCCCACTCCATGACGTGGGGTAGGGAGGGTATGAGCTGAGAGATAACAGCACCCATTTTATAGGATAATGGAAATAGTGCTTCGCTAATCCCCCTCCAAACACACCTACACAACAGCTCAGGAAGCTACGAATGCTCAGGAATACAGGAAGGTCAGAGGGCCTGGGGCAGGCCACCGTAACTTACAACAGATCTAAGGAGGTGTCTATACACTGTCTTCAGTAAGGAAACCCCTTATTCACTTAACTGCATATTCTATTGCTTTACAGGGAAAATTAGACAGGATTTCTTCAAAATCAAAATAATAGATCGTAGAAATTACAATACAGCACAGAAAACAAAAGGTTAATGTGTGCAAAAAAAAATTGTTATCGATCAAGATGGTCATTTCTTTTTTACTTTATTCATTTCTTCAGCATTAACAGAGAAAACAAACCTACATCGGACAGTCTCTAGAAATTATCAACCAGCTGTATGTGGCTTCCCCAAATCCCTCCCTTCTCCAAAAACAGAAGAAGAAATGGACTTGGAGTAAAAAGCAGAATATAATGTAGTTGACGTGAGTGAAAACATCAGGTGACTGAATGATCAGAGCGAGCTTCCAAAGAGGCTGATCAGGCGACAAGGGCAATGATCCTCAGCACCCGGGCCCTGCACCCATGTACCTGAACGCAGGTGCCGAGACCTCTCGTGGCCTCTTCATCTGTGGCTTTAGTTGCAGCTATGGTAAGAGGCTGAATACAAATTGACTACTGCTGAATTTTTTTAACCAATGTAAAAAGCCTACAGAAGTGGGCTGGTGAGATAGCTCAGCAGACTAAAACGCCTGCTTAGGCAAGCTTAGGCAAACACAGAGACCGTTTGGATCCTCAGCACCCCATGCCGCACCAGCCCTGCCCCCAGGGTGGGCTGAGCAGGCCCCCCAAAAAAACAAACTCTACAGAAATTCTGTTTAATAACAGACAGATACATTCATTTGAAAAGGTACAAAATGAATACTTTATCCATCGCTATGCACCTTATACAAGGCACTGTGTATAGATTAACTCATTAAATGTCACAACCACGTGAAACTCATATACAACTATGACAATATAACAGATTAAATCGAAAAGCAGCACAATTCACTTAAGTCTTTTATCCAGATACTTAATATTGTTTAAACAACAGATACAACGTCACTAAAATGGAATAGTACTCAACAGCTAAAGTGTAACTCACCCTTGCCATATCCACCAGGAAGTTCTCAAATAGTTTCCAAATGTGGTTGCTAGTGTAGATTTCTTTCATTTCCACTTCCGTGTCAACGTAGCAGTGATTGACGAAGTTCACATACGCGATTTTCACCTGTGCACGTTTCAAATAAAAGAAAGCTTATTTCTTTATCGATCACTTTCAACTACCACTTTCTGGAATGATAAATAAAATCTTTGTCATCCTTACAGAAGATTGTAGGATGGCCTGTATCTGCTCAAAGAACATCCTGCCCCTTCTTTTGCTAAGGCCATCCACTCAGACCCAGCAGTGAACATGTAACCTGGTAGAGTACTGAACTTCCCTGCACCCAGTGGTTGGTGTTACTAGGAGCGCTGTAGTGTAACCGAGTTCATCACCTTCAAGACATAAGGAGTCAAAAGTGTGTTCTCTCTCTCTCTCCTCCCTCTCATCTATTACGAAGCAAAACATGATAAACTTAAACTATAATAAACCATCTCCTACAGATGTGGAGAGGACAATTATGCCCTGAAGAAGAGAATGAGACAGAGCACAAAGGAAAAAAGCAACAAGGGATGGAAAGAATACTGACGTGGTTTCAACATCTGGACCCACCTGAACAACTGTTCTTCAAATTCCCAAGTACGACAACCAAGAAAGTTCATTTTCTTATTTAAACTAGTTTGAATTTGGTTTCTCTTATTTCCAACTAACAGATTCTTAGTGTAATGTTTAAATACGTTAGCAAAATAATACTACATTGACATGAAAAATATTTACATTACTGGTCCTGAAAAGAAACAGGTTCATGGTTTACACTTTAAGACGTAGCAAAATTATTTTCCAGAATTAGCAAAATTCCTCATAGAGAAGAAGGATGAGTCTCACCCATGCATAGTATTTCTAAAGTGCATAGGCAAATAGTTTTTGCTTCTGTTTATTCTGTTCCTTTTTGGTGAAAATCCAATGAATATTGTAACTCTTTAAAAAAATGCATATAGATAAAAATTATGTCAATCATTATGAGGGAATCCAAATTAAAATCCATGGAGTACAAGGTCAGTTTTCATGTCCTCGGGGCTTCCTGCTGCCCTGCTGGGGACCAAACAAACTGTCAATCAAGAGTCCCAGGGTGGGGAGACATGGGAGCTGGTCCGCCCCTCCTCAGGCTCTCACGGCAGCTGATCCGCATTTGCAGCGCATACTACATGCCAAATGTCCTTGGCATTGGGTGAATATTGTCTTGTTTAATTGAATCCTCTGAAAATCTGATGAGGTGTATCACTACGACAATTTCACTTTAAAACTGTAGAAATTGAAGACTGGAAGGAAGGGTTTGGTAGCAACGTGACTGGGAAGTAAAGGGTCCAGGATTCTGGCTCTTTTCAATTCATTCTTCCTGCACTCCACATCTACTTACTGAGCACGGATGCTGGCTCAGATGATACAATGGCAACCTGAAAGAGCTCCAGCTGTTACCTCCCAAGTTTATAATCTTGGCCAAAAGTAAGAGGGCTGAAGACAATTGTTAAGTAATAAACCATGTTCCATACTACAGATTCTTCTAGAAGCCACTGAAGGAAGGCAGGGCACTTGTCCCAGAAGAAGTGGGATCTGAAGGGTGAAAAGGGATTACCTCAGCGAACACAGATGGTGCCCTCAGGGGGAGCTGTGTGAGGCACACGGCACAGCCAAGACCAGCGCCTCACACAGGAACAGGAGCTACGGATCTCCTCACTGAACTATAGGGACTCTCTGCCATCTTATCTCCAACCACTCAAGGCATCATGCACCCTTCAGCTGAGGGGTCAAAGGTTCCACAAAATTTCACAAAAATATTCTTTCAAGTCCATCCCTACGTGGAACTTTTCGGAAATAGGGAAGTTAGTCTTCCCTGACAGCTTTTTAAGTCACTGTGATTTAAAATTGTTTGGTTCCATACTATTTTCAGTGTACCACACATTTATGAAGTTTGCAATAACACATCACAATTGAAAGAATTTATTACAATCTACATTCCTGGAAGCCCCATTAATAGGACTCCACTGGTGGCCAACTAGCTTCTGCAGAGAGATCTTTCGTATCAAAGCCAAACTAGGACAGAGGGCAGAAGAGGATGTGTAAATAAAGCAAAATGAGTGGGCATATTTTTTTTTTAATTCTTCACTTATTTATTGGATACAGGGTCTTACTACACAGCTTAGACTCCTAGTGATCCTCCTGTCTCAGCCTACCCAGTTCTAGGATTACAGGCATGCACCACCATGCCCAGTTTCAGGGCTGGCAGCATGCTGCCAGGGTTCCAGGCCAGCATGGTATGTGGTATCGGGGATTAAACCTGGGTCCTTGTACTTTTCAGACAGGTGCTTAGCCTGCTGAGCTATCTCCCCAGCCCATAGTGAGCATATTTTCAAGAAAGCACCTATGCATAAAGGCAAGATAACTGCATGGTGTCTGATGTGGAATCCCGCAGGACTAACCTAGCATCTTCCATCATCACTGACAACATTTAAGGGGCTCTTGTTCAGCGCTTAAGAGCACACTAGAGGCTATGTACAAGCTTTTTTGTCTGCACCCACTGCCGTGCAGAACGTAGAAGCCATTTGTATTAGTTTCCAGGAAACAAACTGGCTATAGTTTCAAAGGTTTATCCTTCATAACTTTTAGAACTAAACGTAGACCTTTTATGTTCTCTGAAAATTTCCAAATCATATAGCTAAACACAACTCCTTGACTAAATATATGATCTCATTATCCATACTAATTAGTACGAAGACTACCAGCACTTCTATGAGCTTTCGACATGAGTGACAACTGCACGGCCACTACGCTTCCACAAGGCTCACCTCAGGGATGCAGTCATCATGGGTCACCACCCTCACTATGTCATCCAGGGGCAGAAGGGAATTGCACTTGATCTCCGTGTACACATTTTTCCCTTCTGTGCATGCCGCCAGCAACTCCACCAGGGTGATGTGGTAGGCCAAGGGGCCACCGTCATCCCCTCGGTCTCTCTCTGAACACATCATTTGGAGAAGGATTGGAAACGATGCTCTGTCATTGTAGAATATCAACACATCTTCACCCCCATTTATCAACTGCAATGATGAGAACAAGAGAATCTACATAGCACTCCAAATGTTCGTGCTTGCAATTATTTCCAAAGGCTTGACCTATCTAGAAACACATGCATCTCTTTGTAAAAATGCAACTAATACTGCAAATGCATAGAGCTATGCCAAGGCAGGATGATGGAAAGAAGTAATCATATGCTATCAAAACCAGAAAGGAGAGCCAGGGGAACAGCTCAGTGGCACAAGCACCTGCCTGGCAAGGTCAAGATCCTGAGTTCAATCCCCAGTACCCCAAAAAAGAAACACACACACACATACACACACACACACACACACACACACACACACACACACAGGCCAGATACAGTAGCGCACACCTGTAATCCCAGCCCTCTGAAAGGCTGAGCCATGAGGATCACGCACTCAAGCTCCGCCTGGCTAGTTCAGCAACATAGTGAGAAGCTGTCTCAAAAATGAAATTAAAAAACAAATAGTTTCCTAATTCTTGCTTGGTGATGAGACTATAAAATCAATGTAGTTCCCACCCATTTCCACACAATAAAGAACTAACGTGAACGCAAACAGACATTTAAGAAAGGTAAATTTTACAAGTTGATGGTAATGTTCCTCACCGTACTTAATAATAAGAATATACTTGTAAAAATTCAAGGTCTCATGCAGAGCCAATGCTAAGACTTCCAAGTGGCAAGAGGAATCCACACTGGATCGATATGAAAATATCTTCTATTCCCAAATAAAAAGCATGGAATGCCCTAAAAATGTCCCCACGCTAACAGTATATGGTGTGCCTGTTTGCTGGCTGTGGCTGGATGCTACTTAATCCACATGGGCCACTGAGGAGCCATTTATTCCTTCACAAAGGAGTGATTCACTTGCGTGGATGCCTCGCACTCCGAGCCCCCAGAGTCTTACGCTTGGTTCCTCGTAACTTCCTCGTTCTGTAGATCTTATACAGAGTCAAACAGCAAAATGAAAGGGGCAACACAAATTACGTATACCACCTTTTTTATAAATTCTTAAGCTAAGTAGCAAGTTACTACCTATCGTACCAAGCACACGTGAGTGGTTTATATTCACGATCTCGGATCCCTTCAAGGCCTTTGCAAATAATGGCAAAGGACATCCATTCTACATGTGAGAAACAGAGCGACGAAAGCCTATGGAAATTTCTATCTTTGTTTCCATCTCTTCACTGTATTACTGCAAAGTTAGAAATAAAAGCTTTTGCCTCTTTAACTCCAAATACCTGTATGAAATCGTAAGCTGTTACCCATTGTTCCACCTACCCAAATTCACAATGGATCACAAGGAAAAACTTTTGGAAAATCACAACTCAAGTGGCCCACATGTTGCTCCCCTAGACTACAGCAAAAAAGTATATGTGCTGAAGAAGCCACGGCTCATTTACATGATTTTCCATGCCTGCATTATGGTTTCTTTCCTGCTCTTAATTAATAGAAAACACATACTGGAGCACACTGTTTACGGCAAGCTGATAAAATGCCAACCCAGAGCATACCTCCGTCATTACCATATCCTGGCACTTCTTCACGTATTTACCATCTGCTTTCACAATTGTCTGCAGAAACCTGAGGTACTCCACGTGGCGGCCGTGCGTCTCGATGCAGTGCACAAAATGCTGCACCACCCTCTCGCTGATCTCGTTGCACAGATGGTAATTGTTCATGAAGATGTGCCGCATGGTCTCCGCTTCAAGGAGCTGGGCAGAGAGAGGAACGTGCCGGTGAGAGGAAGACCAGACCCGTTTTCCACTCTCCAGAACTCAGACCGTGTTCCCTGTTGTGACCAGCGCTATCGTTCATGCAGAGCCACAGAGAATGAGCCGTACATGCCTTCCACAGCAGGCGGGGAGATCAGTAACCATCCGAAGAAATTGCAGTTGCAAAGGAGTTCAGTGGACAAAAGAGCTCGTGCTCACCAAGGGCGACATGTGGGCATTGGTGTTGTTCCTGAGGTTGGTTTCATTAGCTATTATCCAAAGTTAGTTCTTCCCTAAGATCTGCTTAAACACATTTAACAAGCCAGCGTAAACTCCATTTTGAGCTTTTCATGTTTATCTTATTCACTGTATCATCAGGTTAATTCTACGTTTGGCCACCTTTGACCATAATTTTTTGAATTAGATACATATAAACAAAATTGTCACTAACATATAAAAATTAGTGTGATTTTTCAAGTTACTTTGAACGTGGTCTTAATGCAAATAGAAACATAATCAATTTTAGGAAAATAAGCTCTACAAGGAAAAAACTGAGCTGACCATGATTTAAAAAACTCTATCAGTTAGTGCCACCAAAATAAAATGCTACGCACTTTACTATAAATATCAGTGGTCATGCAAATACTTACACCAGGATTTAAGAACAAATTCAGATGTTTGTGAAGGAGAACTTGATTCTGTGGATTTCCCCGACAAAAATTCTGGAGGAATGTGTGGGCCAGATTCATGACGTCATTCATCTTCTCATCGGTCTGTAGGTCAGTAGAGTGAGCATAATACTGAGAAGCAAACCTCACACGAATACGGCAGGAAAACGCGTCCCCCTCCCCACATACATGCTCCCCCTGCCACCCCTTTACACTTCCACGGCTCCCGGTCACCCCTGCTGTGTCTGCTGTGCATAGTCTAGATGGTCAATGCCCTCTATTTTTCCTCATACTTGCTCAGCTCCGGGGACCCTTTCTCCCCTGGCCTTTCAATGTCTACCACACCTCTGGCCACACCTCTCTCCTCTTCCCTTCTTTATTTCTCCCTTCTCATCCGTACCCTTTCATTCCTCTAATTCCTTCCCCCATCAGGGGCAACCCTGTTCCCAATGTGTCCACATGCATGTCTGGTCCTGTTTCTACACTCTGTTGTTTCCCTTTCCCCACCTTCCATACCCACTTCTTCCTCCTATTTCTTTCCTAGAGCCTCTCTTAAAGTCTACTCCTTCCCTCTGTCCTCTGTCTCCATCCCTCCCTCTCACCTGGCCTTCGCTCCTCCTCTCGGCTCACTTTCCTCTCTTCCCCCAGCTGTGAATTTGTCTCTTTGTACGAGCCCCTCACCATGCTCTCCTCTCCAATCTCTACTTCCTCTGACTCTAAATTTTCACCCCTTTTCCCTCCACTGTCTACTTCCCCTCCCCCCCGCTTTGTTGTCTTCTCTTGGCAGGAGCCTCTGTCCCCTTCCCTGTTATTCCCTAATATCCTACCTTTTGCCACTACCATTTGCTTACGGAATCTCAAAAGAAACTTAGGCCTTGAAATTAGTTTACAGAGAATGCAAAATTCCCATCTTAAAGGTGGAAGTTTAACATCAATGAAACCATCTAAACATTTCATGAATAGCTGATTGTCCCATTTTTCATGTAGTCCATGTCAAAGCTTCAAAAGGGTCTCATGTGTTGAGTGCCAGAGCATAATGAATGAATGAAACGTCTTCCTTTTCCCTAAGGTACACCCAAGAGGCATGGAGCTTATGCCTCTTTAACCAAACAAGATGCCCACAGTCATTAGTAGACCATTCATTCATACATAAAACAAAAATAAAGAGATCAGTGGTGGCAAACCTATGGCACACTTGCTGCAGCAAGCTGTTTGTTTTCACTGAAAGCTCTAAAAGGTTCACCATCACTGAAATAGAAAACCCCATGCAGGGGCTGGGAGATAGCTCAGTAGAATAAGCGTGTGGCTGGCAAGCGCAAGGGTCGGAGTTCAATCTCCAGTTCCACGGGGGGGGGACACGACGGACGGGATGGGACGACTCCATTCACAACCCCAAACTGTAAAGTTTATTTCAAAAATCTACTGTCTCTTTTACCTGGATAACTGAGGCATACTTACACGATGATAAAGACACTTCAACAACAGATGCACCCAGTTCACACAGAACCCCCACCAGGACTGAAGAACACTGTCAGGGCCGGTGCTACCATAGTCATCTTTCTTTAGAATTCTCACCTTATTCTTTGCATCTGAACAATCCACTCATAAATCCAAGTACACAGATAAGAACAAAGTAGGAGCAATATCCTCAGTGCCCCACTGACACTATTAGAAAAGGGGGATTGCTTACGTGGCCAAATCCATCTTATCGTAACAGGAAAAAATAATTTGGATAATAAATACTAACTTAGGATCTAATATCCTTTGTTGTCTTTCTATAATTCTTCTATTGCTTTTTCTACTATAGCTTGAATTAGGCCAGCTTAGGAATGGTATAAACTTACAATTTTATATAAATTAAAGTAACCAAGTTGGAAGGGGACCGGCAACCTAATGAAAGCCCAAGTGGGGTGCGCATCCACATAGACAGGTCTGGCCTGGTGCACTGGCACCCAAGGGAGGTGCAGGGGCCACTCACCCCGGGGGCTGTCACAGACTCAGTAAGAGGTAGAGGGAGGCATGACAGTGGCGTAACAGAAGACCACATGGTGGTTTAACACAGGATATCGATAAGCAAGTAGCCATATTGCAGATGATGGGACAGCAGGTCTCCCAGTGAGTGTTGGAAAACAGAGATACAATATGGGAAAGGAGAGGCTAAAATGAGCCTCGTGGTTTGGAAATTATAGAGTCACTGGTATAGAACCATGGCTTTCAATACTGTACAGTTAGATAACAAAATAAATACAATTTGTACATGCTGCATGAACACACACAGGCGCATGTCCTGCCCTTGTCTTTTTATAGGGTCGGGAGCGTTACCACCCAGATAGCAACAAGCACACTCGGCTCTCAGAAGTCCCCTTCTGAATAGCACTCTGTGCCAAAGGGAGCACGCCCAAAGCCCTGGGTTGGGCAAGAAAAAAGCAATTGCGGGTGGAATGTTTTATTGTGCCAGAGAGCAAGAAAGCAGCCACAGAACGATGAGGAAATGTTAGACGGGGAATCTACTTGAATGGGCTTCCCTGGCCAGATCTAGGAGACTCTCAGGGAAAAAAATGACAATGGGAACCTATTAAATGGATGCAACTAGAGACTAAATTGGTAAGTGGAATAAGTCAGACCCACATGTGCAAACATCGTATTGTCTCGCTAGTGCGAGAACTTGAAAGTAAGTAAAACCTGAAAGGTACAACAGATACCTGGAAAGGGAAAGAATTTGTTCAATGGGAAGGAAAAACTGGGATGAGGAAAACGACGAAAGACAGAAGGGAAAAAGATATATTTCTGTAAATATGCAAGATAGCTTGGATAGTTGTACTGCTGATTTCTGCTGGTTTACTTAAAGGAACAGTTAAGGCTTAAATTTTATTTATTTATTTTTTCTTTTTAACTTCTTATAATTTATTTTCTTTTTTGGTGTTTTGTTCTTTTTTAAAAAAACAATTTTTTCAGGCTTGTATCTGGTAACCGAAACAAATAATTTGAAGATAATATCATACAATACAGCAACCACTATTGAATTTCTATAACTTTGTCTAATGAAATATTGCATCATTTCTAATGTTTTTTTTCTTTTTATTATTTTGTATTCTTTTAAAAAGGGGAGGTGGGCAGGGAGATAGCTCAGTAGAAGTGTTTGCCTGGCAAGCACAAAGGGCCTGAATTCAATCCCTGGTTCCGCAAAAATAAATAAATAAGTAAATAAAAATAAAAAACCTACTGTAACCTATTGAATAAAGTTAGCACCCACATGTCCATACTGATAACAAGCGAATGACTTCAAAGTTAGATAAAATACTTGGTGTCACCGAATCTCTTCACAAAGTATTTACTAATCACAAAAGGAAAATGAATACTTCACAATGCAAAATCCAGGTAGAGAATCAGGTGATCCAAGTGGACATTCACATCAATATTAATAATAGGGGGTTGGGGAGATAGCTCAGCAGTCTAAGTGCCTGCACAGCAAGCACAAGGTCCTGAGTTTGATCCCCAGTAAGGCATGTAGTGCCAGCCCCGGAACCCTGGGCACTCTGTACCAGCCCTAAAATCAGGTATGGTGGTGCATGCCGGTAATCCCAGCGCTGGGGAGACTGAGAACAGGAGGGTCACTACACGTCTGAACTTCATAGCGAAACCCTGTACCAAATAAATAAATAAAGATGTTTTAAATTAAAAAAAAAATATATATATATATATAAATTAATAATAGGATAAATCAAACCCATTTACTGGAAAGCAAGGAAAGGAAAATAGCACCTTTCTGTAATGCTCCTGCCAAAATGGCATTACTGAGTTTAGTCAGAGAAATAAATGGTGACTCAAATTGGGGGACACCATTCAAGATAACTGGCTATCTGCAAAAATTATCTGTGAAAGTAACAAAGCCTCCTGGCGTGAGATTTAAACAGATATAATAACCACACGGTGTATGTCTCCTAAACAGATCTTTGGTCAGACAGAGCACAATTCAGACAACAGGAGAAACCCGAGTGGGGCAGGGGCCAGGGTGGCAGGAAACTGTCGTGCCCTTTCCTGATGAGGATGACTGCAGATGTGTTATATATACACTATGTCCCTAACCCCGTTTCTGTGACACGCAAACCAAAGGGCTCAAGAAAGGAGGACTTATTTGCAAATAGTTAAAGGAAAACAAAAACTTCTTTATAACTTTGCTACACATATGAAATTGTGTTGAAATAAAAAGTTGAAGGAAAAAGTTGACAAGGACACACACCTTTTCGTAGGGGATCTGCAGAAGGTCCAACACCACAGAATGGGCCCCCATGTTTTTCAGCAGCCGCTGGTGTTGGTTCCGGCACTTTTTATTCTGCACACAAAGTTTACTCAACCTAATCAAAATCTTCAAAAAAAAGAGAGAAAGCATTCAGGATAACAAACAGCAATGCAATACCAAGTATTAGCAGAGCAGTGTTTGTCAAGCAAATGTAAGCCTATGCAAAAACAGCTTCTATCCACTGACCTCCTTCACAATCCGGTAGTTGTTGCTCTTATTGCTGTCGATCTGGGGTGACTTTGTTCCGTCTTGTACTGGACTTAAAATGTTTGATTCCTAAAATAAGCACAAATATATAATTGCTTTGCAATAATTTACATTTGAGTACTATTTTAAATATTTAAAGTTGGGAGGCTGGGGAGACAGCTCAGCAGCATAAGCACCGGCCTGGCAATTGCAAGGTCCTGAGTTCAACCCTCAGTACCAAAAAAAAAAAAAAAAGACGGGTGTAGTGGTGCACACCTGTAATCCCAGCACTCAGGAGGCTGAAGCAGAAGGATTGCTGAGAGCTCAAGACTAGCCTGGGTTACAGAACGAGCTCAAGGTCAGCCTGAACTGCATAGCAAGACAAAAGAAAAATTTTTAAATAAAAGATAAAAAAAGTTGGTAGTGTTTTGTGCTTTATAATAGAATAAAAAGTTCCTTGAGCAATATAAATTACTACAACCTAAAAAGAACCAAATTACAAGACAAATGGTGCTATTAATAATAAATAAATAAATCTTTCACAAAGTTCTACATATTGCTAATGTATATAAACTAGATATATAACTAATATGTGTTTATATATACATATATTGCTCATTTATATTACAAAAATATAGGCAATGTGTATCATATCACGGTACACATTGCCTACGTGAGAACGAACAGGAAAACACCAAAGCATAAAAGATGGAATTTTATCATTAAGAATAAAGTATAAGGAAATGAAGAAATAAAGAGTGAGGAGCATATCACAGCAGTGCATCTTACGGGAAGGAGTCAAGTACAATCTCAACTGGGGATTCTCTGCAGGGTGCCACAACAGCCTCAGGGTCACCACGGGGGACCAAACAAGTACATCCAGGGCCATCAAAACAAGAGAAGGAAAGTAGAGCTTGAATTAAAAATAACATTTGCATCACTACATTTGTAAAACTTATTAAGAATACCTGAAATGTCCAAAATACTCAATTATAACAGCCAGTATCTGAATCACCAAAATATAAAGCAAATATAAGGAGCACATGAATTTTTACAGTATCAACTATTAGAATTGTCATATTTTGAAAACCACTAATTACAAACACTTCCCTTCAAAAACCAAGTATTAAGACAATATCTGACTGATAGCAGACTATGGGAGATGGGTCTAAAAGACATAGAAGATAAGCTCCTTTTGTCAAGAAAACCACTGCCTTTTTAAGATAATAGGAAGAAATTTTTAAAAAAAGATTTGCGCTGAGCAGAATTCACTATTGAGCAAAAGCGAACAACTTCATGAATGAGGTCAAGTTTGAGCCAAGGTCTTCAAAGGTAGAAATGACCTAGGAAAGCCTAAGAGATGCACGGCTGGGCAGGAAAAGACTTCAACTGAACAAGTCGCCTCAGCTAAAGGTCCTGCGACAGGGACAGCAGGAGACGGCACCGCAAATGCCAAGAACTGACAGTTCACGTTGCAAAAGGCCGAGCAACTACCTCTCAGGTTTACAGTGAGTATAGAATTGGCCTTGGGAGGAATGTCACATTCAACTTAGGTCAGAAGCAGCCTGAACTTCTGACTGCTGAGGGCACTGGACTGTAAGAGTGCAAAGGGACAGCGGCATGAGCTCAAGGAGAAGCAATAAAGATAGACGAGGCCTGGCTATATAATTTCATTTGTCCTCAGCTGGTTAGGAAAACTTTCCCTGCTAGTCAATTCTGATGAATGCTTCAGGAATCAGAGTGACCCAACGCGTTTTAAACTAGCATCATGTGACTCTCCTTAGGCACACTCCACGTCATCGATCAATTTCCTCTTTGGCCCCATAACCTTCTTGATCAGAAAATCTGGGACACTACCGAGGTACATGACGTTACAGTACAAGTTCTCATATGTCC
>NW_004524640.1:6927949-6931032 GCF_000260255.1 Octodon degus
TAAATAAATAAATAAATAAACTAGCATCATTCATGGGTCAACTTTGCTTTCTTTTTCTGTTTCTCTTTTGGCAAACACTGCCTAAGCTTCTCAGCCTGAAAACCACGTTAGCAGGTGACCTCTGTTCCCACTTGCAAACAGACAGAAATGCCTCTAAAAGCCATTTCCTCTTTTCCACCTGGAAACATCCAGCATCACCAACTAACCTGTCCATGTTCCCTCTCATGTCCCATGGAATAAAACTCCTGATGCATGGATTTGGAAATTCCATCTCTCTTGCCCCCATTCCGGCTACATGCCCATTTCCTATGCACAAGTATTTTCAATCTTCTACTAACTCAATTCTCAGGTCCTTGAAAATATGGGCTGGTTGAGGTTCTCCAAGTACTTTCAATAATTTCGCCCAGCCTGAGAAGTGGTCTGGCCTTTAAGATTATCATTCCCACTAATCATGACCTATGCAGAACTGTCCTAAATTGCTTTGCATACTCATGTGTAATCTAAGATTCATGATTACTAAAGTTCCTTCAGCGTCTGACCCCGTGGCTCATTCCCATTCTTGCTAAGCTCCTTCGTCCTTGCTGGCTCATGCCATGACATGTCCGTGATTATCTTCTCCCCTGAGACCAGACATCCCTTTCATCACTAGAACTCGAACTGTGAAAGGTAACAGAGACCAAGAGCGAAAGCCTTGGAATCTTTTCTCACAGAGATTCAAGGGCTGCTTCAGCAGTCATCATAATAAGCAATACAAATGAACATTAGAATGAACTCCCTGCCAAATTAAAAAGAGGAGGGTGACAGATTACCCATCAGTCACTAAATATCAAGTGAATCCTAAAAAGTGACAAGGGGCCGGGGAGATAGCTCAGTGGAATAAGCGCTTCCCTGGCAAGCTCAAGGTACTAAGTTCAATCCCCGGTTCTGCAAAAAAAAAAAAAAAAAAGGCAGTCCAAGTAGCTAAGATAATAAAACTACTGAAAAGACTAGAGGTCAGAGAATGAGACAAACAAGTTTCCTGTTGATAGATAACTTCCTGATGAGAAGTAGAAATTACAAAAACCAGCAATATAATTCAATTTCTTTTTTTCTGGTCGCAAAAATGCAGGGTGACTTTTTTAAGGCCATTTCATTTTTCTCTGGAAATAAAGAAATATTAAAGAAAACTAAATCTATATCACAAACAAGGATTAAGATATTATCGTGTATAAAGGTTTCTAAAGCTCCTAAGGTAAAAAGAGCTCTCCAATATAAATCAACTTTAAAGAAAGTAGTTAAAAAGATAGGCAAAGCTTTGGTGCCTTATATTTGAGGCTATTTTTCAAAACAATGGCCTGAAGAAAAAGCAACTGTCTTGTTTTAAGAAAAGTAATCTTGAGCAAAATGTACTAAATTATAAAAAGTTATGCTCTTTAATTGAACCCACGGGAAGGCATAAATAAAGCTAAGTCATGTTAAGTATGGGAATTATGAAGAATAATGATTTTAATTTTAAATTCCCAGCAGCCAACAAAAGAAACCAGCATAGGAGGGTTTAATAAACAATCTCTTCCAATTTCAGCAAATAATTCCGTGTAATTCAGCTTAAGAAAAATATCAAGCCATAGAACATCTGGACAACTCCAGAGAAACTTAAGAAATTTATAAACTATGGAACAAAAGGCTTTGTTTTATTTTGAACATGCACTAAGTGAAAATATCTTGAGATTTTTCTTCTGCAAGGAGAAGAAAGCATCTGTATTCTTCATGTTCTGCACAACTTTAGTCCTAGGTCAGTGACCAAAAAACAATGCCCTAAGTTTGTTCTAAGGACAAAAGATTATAAAAGTACAAAATATAGGAGCTTGGCTTCAACAGAGTTCCAGAGCTGAGCAGGTTCAGGAAAAAAAAAAAAAAAATGTGTAACACGGAGAACCGCGCAGTGTTGACAGCACATGTGCGAACGACTCTGACAACAGCGACAAAGAGCAAATGCCGTGCTCTAGTAGTACTCGCACTTTACGGTAACTGCTGCCTGTCATCGGACCATCTAAATTTAATTCCTCTAATGGAATACATAAAACCACCAAATTAAACAATTTCATTCAGGCAGCTCCATTTTTAATTGTATAAAAAAAAAAAAAAAAGGAAGCAGTAGTTTCTTTTTTTTTCTTTTTGGTGTCTGGCTCAGCGTGCCCTGAGAGACAGGGCTGGCATGTAGCATGTGTTGCCAGGGATGGAACTGTGGTCTTTGTGGTTGCCTAAGTTTGCCTAAGCAAGCACTTTAGACCACTGAGCTATCTCGCAATAGTTTCAATTTTTTCTCTTTCAAAATAAATGAGGCTCTATGAAATCTCTCATAAATCCTGACAATATAAAAAGATCATTACAACACAAATAACCTATACAGCTTACTATTGTTCATTTTCAAAAGCATAAGGTAGAAAGCAAAGACCAGTAGGTGTGCAAACAGAAGGGGGCTATCTTTCCTGATATTGATCATCATCTTTTTCTATGCATAAATCCTTTCTGAAGCAGCTGGAAGAATGACCAAGGTCGGCCATGATCAGGAGAATAAACACTGCTGTGGGTACAATACTACTGCCACCTCCATCGAAGAATTTCCTAAGCTGAACACAGCAGCAAGTATCTGTAATCCCAACTACTTGAGGGGCTCAGGGAAGAGGATCACATGTTTGAAGCCAGCCTGAACAGCTAAGCAAGAATTTGTCTCAATATGCCTATTTTTAAAATATATTCTAATTTTTAAATGTTTTTTCATCATATTCCATAGGGACTTAAAGTTCAACATATCAATACTTGATGAAGGGGCTGGCGAGATGGCTCAGTGGTCTAAAGCACCTACTTGGAACAAGCTTGGCAAAGCACAGGGACCACAGTTCGATCCCCAGCACCACATGCCAGCCAGCCCCGCCCCCTGGTGGGGTGAGCTGGCCACACACACACACACACACACACACACTAAATAAATGTTTTAAAAAAGTTAAAAAAAAAATACTTGATGAAAAATACCTGTCCCATGTTATGCCTAAGATGTTTGATATTCAGACAGATAGTGAGGTTAAGCTTAACAGCCTAGGTTG
>NW_004524640.1:6931132-6942785 GCF_000260255.1 Octodon degus
TTTTTCATTTATGTATTTGGTACAGGGTCTCACTACGCAGCTCAGACTCCTAGTGATCCTCCTGTTTTCAGCCTCCCCAGCACTGGGATTACAGGCATGCGCCACCACACCAGGTCTTGGTGGCTGGCTCAGCCTGCCCTGGGGTGGGGCTGGCACTGCATGTGGTGCTAGGGATCCAACCTCGGTCCCAGTGCTTGCCAAAGCAGATGCTTAGTCCGCTGAGCTATCTTGCCAGCCCGAAAGCAGTAGTTTCAGAAACAAGACAGCAAGCATGTTCAAATTAGATGGACAACAGGACTCCACACAGAAACAAAAAGAGTGAAATTTTGCTTCAAAAGAGAGGTTCTTTCCACCTTTTCTTCTCTTTCTAATAGTAAGGTAAGAGGAGCAAGGTAACTTTTATGTCACAGAAAAAATAATGTTGTAGGGACTATGTGGCAAACTAAACATTGAACCAATTAATGGGGACCCAACTTCTTAATTTAAGCAACGGCAATTGTGCTTTGAAAAACAGAACTTTCCTAATCTTACCACGGAGATCTGGTGGCATCCAAAGCTGCATGATTAAAATAGCTCAGTGCAGGCCCACTATCCATCCCACTGTGTACACACTGGGTCTCAGGAGGCCTCCCTCAGAGAGGCATTCAGTCAGCAAGGCTGCAAAGCGTCTTGCTCACCATATATTTCACAAGCCTTCTCTTCTTGCAACCTCTCTTCAACCCAGTTGGTGGTGTCATCAAGCAAGCCCCCTGCAACTTTAGACACCAAATACCTTCCTTCTCCTTACCCACCTCCCTCCAAAATATAAGCAGAATGCATCTTAGCCTGTTAGTGATGTTGTCAAGGTGTTCCCCCAAAGCCTCATGCAGTCATAGGTGTGGCTTTCCCGAGGTGGCTGGATATAGGGTGTGTGCTGTTAGGATCAAGAATATGATGCTAGGATTAAGGGCAGTAGCCTGCATAAAATATAAGGGACAGACAGAAGGTCACTGGTAGTTTGCTGTCTTCTGCCCGCCCTGCCATGAACTGTTTCTCTTCTACAATGCCCCTCTACCTTGCCACCTGCCTTGGAGCCAGCCGACTATGGACTGAAACCTCTGCAAACTGTGAGCCAAATGAACCTTTCCTCCTTCAAGTGATTTTGTCTCAGCAAGAAGAAAAGTAACTGCCCAACATGAATGAATGAAAGTGCTTCATGAAATTAACATAGCATTCCTTATTGGTCAGACATGTAGCAAGTCTCTGTTTAAAACACATGGACTCTCCAAAGCACGACGTGAGGATTTGACATTCTACCAGTCACTGATGTCAAAATTCAGTCTACCAGCTGGGTGGGATAGTGCATGTTTGTAATCCCAAGAGTCTGGGCAGCTGAGGAAGGAGAATCACAAGTTCCTGTCCAGCCCTGGCAATTTAGTAATTCAGCAAGATTTTGTTTCGAAATAAAATAAAGAAGGGCTGGAAGTACAGCTCCCAGAGAAGGTCTTGAGTTGCTCAATTCCCTATAACACACACACACACACACACACACACACACACACACACAGAGTGAGCACATCAACTGCAAATTACACCACAGAAACACAGTTTCTTTAGAATAATTTTCCCACTGTATGGAGTCAAGTGTTCCTACTTGGAAAAGCAGAACTTTCCTACAAGAGAAAATGTTCTCTTTGCTGAGTCATCAAAGTGCTATAGGCAGCTAACTTGGACAGAAATTAATACATAGACAGAGTCTAGGCTCACAAAAAATCGAGTGGGAAAAATAAACGCATCAGAATTGTCCCTGGAGAACCATCCGAAAAAGGCCAGGCATAAACATAAAGACCCACGGGCCAGGCCTGCACTTGCTCGAGGGACAAGCAGTACCTTGGAATTATACTGTAACTGGTATCACCTGGCCCAGTAAAGTCCAGACAGACATCAGGTACCCCAATGGGTGACCAGAGCATCCAGACCCAGCCCTTCCCAAAATGCCTTTTTTCTTTCCACGCACCGTTGCTGCTTGCTACATGGCTTGCTTTCCTACTGGATCAATATTAGCCAGGCTGCTATAATTTCAGTCTTACAGGTTGATGTGAAGGACCACCAGGATGGCTCCCCTGGCAAGAAGACCATCTGTCTCCACTTTGGCTAAACCTGGCCCTAATTAATACTAATATATACAGAGCTACTGAAGAAAATACTTCATCCCCTCCATTGGCTTTATGTATGTGTGCATTTATTTATTTTGTTCTTTAAAAAGAGTGCAGGGCCTGGGATATAGCTCAGTGCCTAAGTGCCTGGCTGACTAGTGCAAGGTCCCAAGTTCAACCCAGGTACCAAACAAAGACAAAAAATGAGAGCACAAAATAGTATTAAAACAGAAAAATTAAAAACAATACATAATTTCACTAAACAATAATATGAATTTCACAGTATTTCTTGTATCTCATAGTGTGGCCTTCAAATTATGTATTCATATTGCCAGATATATGCATGCAAAACTGGAAGAAGAAAGAAAAAAAGAAAGATATATATATATAAAAGAAATTGAGAAGAAAAACAGGGTGGCCAGCAAGATAGCTCAGCAGACTGAGCACCTGCCTAGGCAAGTGCAGGGACCTGGATTCAATCCCTTGCATCCACATGCCACACTGGCCCCACCCCTGGACATGCTGAGTGAGCCCCCGAGACCAGGCCTGGTGGCAAATGCCTGTAATCCCAGGGCTGGGGAGGCTGAAAACAGGAGGATCACTGTGAGTTCAAGCTGTGTAGTGAGGCCTTGTACCAAATACATTAAAGGTAAAAGAATTTTAAAAAGGAGACAGAAAAAATTAAGCACCAACTACTCCTTCCTACAGACCTGCAGAAATCCAGAGCACAGTTGTCCTAACTGTGGACATCTGGCTTACATATAGATAGATATAGATATAGATATAGATATAGATATAGATATAGATATAGATATAGATATAGATATATAGATATATAGATAGATATAGATAGATATAGATATATAGATATATAGATATATAGATATATAGATATATATCTATATCTATCTATCTATATCTATATATCTTTCCCACATTCCCCCTCCTGTCCTTCTTCTCAACTCACTAATTCCTTCTTTCTGCACAGGTTCATGCCCTTTTCCCAGTGTCTACTGTACCCTTCAGATTTCATATCCTCTTTCAGGTTCTCACACTAAGGAAACAATATGATGTTTGTACATATCGGTTTGATATATTTCACTTAAGAATATAGTCTCTAGTTGCATCCATTTAATAATAAAAGCCTCAAATGTATCCTTTTGATAGGTGAATAATATTCCAGTGTGTAAAAATACACATCTTCTTTATCCATTCTTCAGTTGATAGGCATTTGAGTTGTTTTGCAAGATTTAGCTATGACAAACTACACTGCTAAAAACGTAGGTGCACATATATCAGTGCGGTATGAGGTTTTTAGTTCTTCCGGAAAAATACCCAGGAGGAGAATAGCTGGGTTGAATAGGGCCTCCAACCCTAGCTTTTTGAGGAATCTCCATGCTGATTTCCATAGTGGCTGTACCAGTCTGCACTCCTACCAAAAGTGGAGAAGGGTTCCTTTCTCACCCCACAACCCCTCCAGCATCATTAGCATTTTTGTACACAATGAAAGCACTGAGGAATTAAGGAAACCATGCTTCTCATAATAACACCCCCCAAAATAAAATGTTTAGGAATCAATCTTATAAAGTGAAAAGATTTATACAGTAAAAATTATAGTACTCTGAGAAAAGGGTTTTAAGAGGATTTCAGAAAGATATTCCTAGGTCCTGGATAGAAAAAAACCAACATTGTGACAATCTCCACACTCCCATAATTGTTATACAGAGTCTCTGCAATCCCAATTAAAATGCCACTAGTATACTTCACAGAGCTAGAGAAAACATTCCTACAATTTATCTGGAGCCAGAAGAGACCCAGAATATCAAAAGCAATCCTGGGCAACGAAGGAAAAGCAGGAGGCATCATAATCCCTGAGCTGAAATTATAGTATAAAGCTACTGTGAAAAAGCAGCATGGTACTGGCATCAAGACAGACATGAGGGTCAGTGGATCACATAGAGAATGCAGAAACAACGACAAGCACACTCAACTGCCTTATCTTTGATAAAGAGGCCAAATACGTTCATTGGAAGAAAATGGCCTCTTTAATAAATGGTGCTGGAGGGGCTGAGGAGATAGTTGGCAGTCTAACCGTCTGCCTGGCAAACACAAAGATTCATGCTTGATTCCTAGTACCACATGCCATGCTGACCCCAGAACCCCACAGCGGTGCTAGGTTGGCCACTGAAGCCAGTTGTGGTGGCACAAGCCTGTAATCCCAGTACCACAAAGGCTGAGACAGGAGGATCACTATGAGTCCAAGTTGTGTAGCAAGATCCTGTACCAAATAAATAAATAACTTTAAAAAAAATAGTTTAAGGGTCAGCAAGATAGCTCAGTGATCTAAAGCAACTGCTTAGGCAAGCTTAGGCAAAGCGCAGGGACCACGGTTTGATCTCTGGCACCACATGCCATGCCAACCCTGCCTCCAGGGTGGGCTCAGCTGGCCACAAAAAAAAGTTTAAAAAAATAATAAATGGTACTGAAAAAACTGGCTTTCCACATGCTGAAGGCTAAAATTAGACCATATCCATCAGCATGCACTAAACTACAGTCCAAATGGATCAAAGATTTAAACATTAAAACAGAAACACTAAATCTTCTAGAGGAAAATGTAGGTAAAAATCTTAAAGACAAAGGGGTAGGTAGCGAGTTCATGAACAAAACCAAACTGCATGGGAAATACTTCAAAGAATCAGCAACCTGGTTCTCATCTTTTTGAAATTTCTGCACTTCAAAAGAAATCTCCAACAGAGAAAAAAGAAAACCAGGAACTGGGAAAAAATTATAGCCAATGGTCTCTCTGACAAAGGCTTTCTATGTAGAATATAGGAAGAAGGTTAAAAAATCAGGGTCCCATAATTCAAAGACTCAATCCAAATATGGGCACCTGAGATGAATATGTACTTCTCAGAGGAAGAAAAACAAATGACAAGTAAATATATGAAAAAATGTTCAACATCATCGATCATTCAAGAAATGCAAATTAAAACAACACTGAGATTCAACCTCAACCCAGAAAGAAATCAAGATAGCTCAACAGACTAAATTGCCTACTTAGGCAAGCATAGGCAAGCACAGGGACATGCTGTGCCAGCCCTGCCCCCTGGGTGGGCTGAGCCAGCCAGACTCCACACGTAGTGGTGCATGCCTGTCATCCCAGCACTGGGGGTAAGGTGCTGAAAACAGGAGGATCACCATGAGTACAAGCTGCATAGTGAGACCCTGCAACAACCAAATACATTTAAAAAAAAAAAAAAGTCAACCTCAATTGGCTTTAAGCAATGCAAATGAGTCCATCCAGCCAAGGTGCTAATGTGTAAGCTTTAAAGTAATGGGATAGGTCAGTGATACCCCACATATAGCTCCCAATTAGTATAATGAGCTAAGCCAGGTGACACCGCACTGTCAGCCGAGTCTGAGGCTCCAGAAAGAACCCATGATGTCTCAAAGCATGAAGGCCAGGCATCAAAGCGGAAGTACCGGGCTGGCCAGATGGCTCAGCAGATTAAAACACCTACTTAGGCAGACACAGGGGCTGGGGGTTCGATCCCCAGCCTACCATGTTGGCCCTGCCCTCAGGGCGCACTGAGGTGGCAAATGAGACTGGGCATGTGGTACACACCTGTAATCCCAGTGCTTGGGAGTCTGAAAAACAGGAGGATCACTACGAGTCCAATCTGTGTTGTGAGACCCCACACTAAATACAACTTTTTTAAAAAGCTGAAGCACCCACTAAAGCACAAAATACTTCCTCCGACTGCGCTATGCAGAGTCCTCCGAACTGTATAGCCCTCTCTGCATGTTGCGGAGGTGGTCTGAGGGGTGGTCTCAGGCCTCCTATTTAGCCCAGTTCACAGCACTCACCTACCTCCCACCATTCTCACAGTCGCTCCACCTCAATGTACACCCCCCTTCACAAAATAATAAAACCCAGGTCTGGCCTGGAGCTCAGGCCTATGTTCCAGTAGCTGACCTCTTAACTGCATTTAGGACCCCCCCCCCCGCACTCCTCACCACTGTAGATATGTGTTTGTCTCTTTATTCATGCTGTAGGTAATGCTGGAAATATTAGATTGCAATTTACTCTCTGGAATTCCAATAACTTTTCCCTGGGAGTACAAATATAAATTCCTTTGGACCACGACAAGATCAATGCAGGCTCTCTACAAGTCGATTGTAGTTCCACCCACGTTGTACCCATGTTGTCACTTTGCTATGATAAATTACCCCTGACCATGGGCCTCAATGGCAACTCACTTCCGGGATCCCTCCTCTTCCCCAGTAAACTTTCCTACTCTTAACTTCCACTGTGCTTTGGAGTTCCACAAAGGAATTTCATGCTGCAGCATGCAGTAGAAACCAGAAGACTGCATAGAATCACTCAGCATAAGCAAGGTCAGCTTTTAAGGAAAGGGGAGACTACAAGCCAAGAATTATCATGAGAAGGTCAGACACAGGTCCCCGGATGTTCCATCAGCCAACACAGAAGGGTTGATTACGAAACCAGACATTAGTAGGGGTTTTGATTTCCAAGTAACCATTCTTCCTGTACCCACAGTCATTTTTTAGAAGGCAATTTTGAGAGAAACCTTCTCAATGAACGTTCCCACAAAATGCTTCAGCCCCAGGCAGTGCTCATTGTTTATGGAAACTTCTTAGGAACACCACCAGCTATGGGATCAATAGAAACTGGACTTCTCTGGTAGGAGGTTGGGAGCAGAAGCTACAGGTCCCATGAGAAGCAGTCAGTCTGCAGCTCCTTGGAAGAGAGGGATTCCCTCACCACACACCCATTCTCAGTCAGCTCACTGACCAACAACCCAGGCTGAGTCCTCAGAGACATTTTTTTTCAGTTCATTTTGTTCCTTACATCATACAGCCATTAAAAAAAAAAATCAGAAACAAAAGCAGGCCAATATGAACCTAGAATGGATGGATACGAAAAAAAAACAATTAGAAAACCTGAAAAATGTTCTATATGGTTCTCAAAGTAGGAACCAAACAAATGGTTTAAACATTAGCCTTTGTTAAGAGTATGGGTATTAAAAAAAAAAAAAAAGCTGAAAATCATATCCAAATGGGTAGAAAGTTAAAGACACAGGTACAAATAGAAAAGAAAAATCATTGTAAGAAAAATAACCCAGCTATCTGGGAAGAGATCAAACCTACAAAGTTTGAAATAAATTGAAGTGCTGAAATGTGAAGAAAAAAAAAAAAAAAAGAAAAGAAAAGAAAAATAACCCAAATAAATAGCATAAGCAGAGACTTCTTCTAGAAGGCCGGGGATATCCAAGTGACCTGCTTCTCCAGCCTAAATAAAGAGATGTGTGAACATCCGGGGCAATCCTGACTTAACCCACGTGGATGCAGTTTCCTGAGTTAATCTCTCCTTCTATATTTAGAAGTCAACACATATGTGAACATGATGAATTAATAATTTCTCCTAATGCTACTAACAATATCAGCTTGTTATACTCTTGCTACTAAGCTTTCAGAAATTGTGTTGCAGTTTTTTTAATGCTAAGGAAGTTAGGGTTATTAAAGGGAAACACTTGGGTGTATAACAGATAAGAAAGCTTATAGGCACCAGGGACGCAGTGGCCACACTATATGACCAAACCCACTCCACATTCCTCCCTATTTGTAAGAGATCAACAAAGCAATGGGATAACTCTGGATCCTACCATGAGATTTGTTAATATTAGTACATGGACTGACCTTCATTGCCCATATGTTATACAGAATTTATAAATGAAGGGGAAAGAAAGGTTTATGCTACTGAGAAATTTCTTTAATTACCAAGATGAAGAATCACATGAATGCTATCTAGGCCTCTGATAATGAAGCAGGCACAAAGTCAGACCATTATGAGCTGTTTTAAAACAATGCCCATGGTCCTCTGTTTAGAGTCTTTGTGAGATTCACAGAACAAGAAAGAATTGTTATTTGTACGGTCCACTAGAGTGAGGGTCTGCTGCCTGCTACCGGCTGATCCCATTGACACGTTCCATCCTGTTTACAAGGCACTGCCCCTGTCTTTGGCTGCTGTTTCGCTGCATAACACAGGCCACTGGGTTGTGATAGGTCAGCGATTGTATGATGCCTCACTTTTCCTGGAATCAATCACTTATAAATGTGGCCTTCTTCTGGCTTCTCAGGACTATTGGGGGCATTTCCGGCGTCACCTCCTTGCTTGTGCTCTCAGGGGCTTCACACCTGACCCTAAGCATGAGGCTCTTCTTTGTTTTCCCACTTTGCTCTCCTGTCCTTCTGTTCCATTCTGGAATTTTCCAAGGTCCCTCCCACAAATGCAGACAATCCCAAGCCTCTGTCATTTAAAATGCAAATCGCTTATTCTTCTCTGTAGTTGTTATCTTCCCTGAAAGCATTATCTAACTAACTGCTCTCCATCCTTCAATCAGACCTAGGCCACCCAGGCCTTCAGCAAGCCCCCCAGGAGCCTTCCTTTTTGGTACTACAGAGTTCAGCACAGCGTCTGTATCTGCCCTGTCACACGCTTCTGCAGTGTCCACTCTGCGTGTTCCAACTTGCACGATGAAAGTCAGCTCCAGCACATTAGGGTGGACTCTGGAGATCACACTTGAAGAAAAGAAGTGAGAGATGCAAGTATGTATAGCAGGGCGTGGACGTCATAGGACAAGGTCCCCAGTGTCATGCCAGACAAGGGTTTAAAGAGGGGAGAAACACCACGGCTAACGAAGTGAAGGAGGTGCAGGTTTGGTCCATTCTGCCTGGAACAGTGTCCAGGGCAGACATAACAGGGACAAATCCATGGGCTCAAAACACAGATGAGCTCTTCGTTGTTAAGAACTGACAAGTAGAACATGGTCATGCAACATTCAAAGAACCTCATCCTGTACATAGAAAAGCAAGAGATACATATTTCATGCAGCTTCTATGAACCATGAAAGTACATAACAATTTCAGAGTATTATCCACACACTGATTTCATTATTGGCTTGTCCCTAGCTTACAACATGGATTCTGAGTTTTAACATCACACACACACACACACAGAGAGAGAGAGAGAGAGAGAGAGAGAGAGAGAGAGAGAGAGAGAGAGAGAGAGAGAGCACAAAGGAAACAAAGCTTACATCCCCAGAAAGATGGAAGATGTGACCAGAAGCCCTGGAACCAGCCATCGATAATGGGACACACCTGTTATCCCAGTATTCTGTGAGGCTGAGGCAGGAGGATCACAAATTTGAGTCCAAGCTGGATGACTCGGTGATTTAGCAAGGCCTTGTCTCAAACTAAAAATTGTATAAAGGGCTAAGAGGTTATATTCAGTGAGAAGGTGCTGGATTCACTCCTCAGTATGGAAGAAAGAGAAAAAAAAGAAGAGGAAAAGAAAGAGAGAGAAAGAAAGAGAGAGAGACAGACAGACAGACAGTTGAGGCAAGACAAGAGACACAGAGTGACCCCTGAACAAAGCCAAAAATACTAAAGGTAGACACCTCCATGACAAATGAAGCCCACAGAAGTGTCAAGCAGTACACACCTTGGCCTGGCTCCGCTCACAGGTACTGCTGAGGCACCTGCACACAAAGATCATCCCACTTTGTCTAGGATTGTAACTCCCGCTAATAAAGTGTCCCCAAAGCCCCAAACCAAAATTGTACTTAATATGGTTACAAAATCCAATACCTCAAAGTGCTTCACAGAACCAAACGAAGTCTTCTCTAAATTAAACACAGACCTCAAAAGAATTTCACATATAAAGATCCAAAGAATGTAAGTTGGTAACAACAGCAAAAAAAAATTTTAGAAGTCCTACTAACCACATAAATAAGCACTTCTGAAGGAATTCTGCAAGAATAGCTAACTTAAAACTGAAAAATAACTTCCTCTTAAAAACAACTAGGTTCTAGAAGTAAACCTATTTTAAGTACATTTCTGAACTCACACTAAAAGGGGGAAGACAACTCCCTGAGATTCCCATCCCCTATCCCCCAAGGGACAGAGAAAGAACTAAACATGAGCTCAGAGGGCTCCAGGCTCCCAGCCATGGAATGAGGACCACAGGCTATGGCTAGCTGTGCACCCAGGAAGCTAAATAAGCCTTAGCGGGCAGCAACCTGGGGGAGCTAAACCTGAAATTCCCTTCTTCAAGTCAGGTGTCTAGGAAGGGAGCAGTGAGGCCTCAGACCAGCAGCGCCCCCTGGCATCAGGCCAAGGCAATCACAACTTCTCTAAGGGAGTAAAGCATCCCCTGTTCAACTACCTCAGCTCAGGTCAAATAATGGGCCCAAAGCCTGCATGTAAATGGTTATAACAGTTTTATTTATAATTTCCCAAAACTTGATATACAATATGACGTCCTTCAACAGGAAAATGACTATTCTAACTGCAGTAAATTCATGCAATGGACTACCAGACCGAAAACAAGTGAGCTATTAAGCTCCAAAAGAACATGGAAGAACCTAAATGCACATTCTGAAATCAAAGAAGACAGTCTAAAACAATTGTCTACTATTTGACTCCACTTTATGATGTTCTGAAAATGGCCAAGCTGCAGAGACAGGAAGAAGATCAGTGGCTGCAGGGGCCCAGGGACTCGGCGGGGACAGATGAGAGGGTTGCTAAGGCAGGCTGGGCTGCTACGAGGCACGAAATAGCAGCTATACAACATGATGCACCCGGCAAAACCCCCAGCAATGACAACACGAAGAGCATCCTAAACAAACAGTGGGCTGCAGTGCACGAAAGCACACCAGGACCAGCTCACCCGGCAGAACAAACGTACCACAGTAATCCTAGATGCAGTAGAAGAGGAGACTGAGAGAAGAGGAAAGATGTGGGCTCTGCTTCCTGTGAAAACTTCCCCTAAGCCTAAATCTGCTCTAAAGTCTATTCAAAAAAGATATGAATTCAAGATGATAATCAAAGATCATCAAAATATAATATTGAAATTATTTTATATTATATTATAAAATATATTTAATATTTAAATATATTAGCATTGCTATAATTACTATATTATTTGTATTATAATATTAATATAAATATATTTTATAATAAATTGATTATATGATAATCAAAATATAATGATATGAGGATCAGAAATGAGAATCATGAAATTCACAAGTACTTCAGATGCTGGTAGGACTATATACAGGCTATCAAAATAGCCATATGGAATCACAGAAGTTAAAAAGCATAACACATGATTTAAATGACCAAATAGGTATGAGTAATAATCATATTTTAGCTATGAAATAGTGTGATGGGTACAGTTCAAAATTCGATTGGTGGAGTAAACTGTTTAAACAACAAATCTAAAGAGAGAGTTGGATAAGTACAAAGAAACTATTCAACATATTGAGTCAGGTGTGGGAGTGCACGCTTATAGTACCAGCACTTGAGAAGTTAAGGCAGGTGGACAGCTGTGGGTTTGAGGCTGCCCTGGGTTACATAGTGAGTTCAAAGCTAGCCAGAACTACATAGCAAGACCCTATCATGAGAGAGAGAGAGAGAGAGAGAGAGAGAGAGAG
>NW_004524640.1:6942885-6957153 GCF_000260255.1 Octodon degus
AGGGGGAGGAAGGAAAGAAATTATTTAACATATAAATAGAGCAAAGTCATGGTTATGAAAACCTTGAGGAAGAAATTGATACACACTATATTGTAACATACCCCCCATATTACTAACAAACATACGAATAAGGTTTCCTATGACCCGAAGGAAAGCTTCAAAATTAAAACACTACTGTTCAACACAAAACAGCCTTCTTTATAGCAACAATGGAAACCAGAAGACAAGGAACAATACATCCACAAGTGTGAAAAACACAACTCTCACCCAGTAAGTTTTGTTCTTCAGTAAAAATAATAATCACAGTACTATAGTAAATGTATACACATCTAATAAAAGTTTCCAAATGTATAAAAAAGAAATTACGGACCAGGAATGTAGCTCAGTTCTATTAGAGCTCCTGCCTAGAGTGTGTGAGACATTATTTTCTACGAGGTTGACTTTTCGGACTTCTGAAACAACGCAATGCCACAATTTTCTTACGGCGCTGTTTGTACTTCCCCGCTGAAGCTCCATTAACCGACAGCCTTGCCACACTGCACTAGGGTCTCACTTAATCCTTACAGAAACTTGAGCTAAGGATCATTGTTAGGTCCATTTAATAGATGACAAAAATAAAACTTAGAGAAGGAAAACAAGTTGCCCAAAGCCACAGTAAGAGGCGAACCTGGGGGTCTGCTTCCTAACTCCTTGCTATGCATCACATACTCTTCAGTCATCTCTACGCTGCAGATTATGAACCGACATTCAGCATCCGTTTCCACCTTTTGGGTTTCCCTGACTGCTCTCCCCAAGTCTCCAGCACCTGGAGGTCTCGCTTCAACTCAGCTTCTGCAATGCAATGACTTCATGAGGAATGTGGTGGGCAGAAGCACAGTGAAGAGCCTCTCCACTGGGACTCTAAGGGGCAAAGAGAAAATTCCAACAACCAGGAGCGCTTCCTGTGAGTTACACAGCCCGTTATTTTGCTGCGTGCTTTTGTACTGTGAAGCCTTGGTGGCGGCAGCCAAGCAACTTCTTGACCTTTGAGTCGTTGCTATGGAGGCATAACTTGAAATCAATAGTCCAACCTTCACGCTGTATCCCTCCAGACTTTGCAAATACTTAGCTCTTTTTGTTAAATCACTTCCTCCATGAAGAACACACCCTGTCCTGAACTCAACAAATAAATACGAGCTTGACTAAATTCTACGTATCTGAAGACCTTAGAAAGTTACGTATATAACGCACATGCGATACAGTCTCATCCTTAGAATACCATCAGCCAAACCACTGGTTCCTCTTCTTTCTCACATAGATACAAGATGCTTGTGAGACATCTGGGAGGATGCTTGCGTGACAGAGGCTCTTCCGCTACCTTCCCTCTGCGTGCAGGAAGTGCCGGATAGAGGTCAACATCACTCGTGAACCATCTATCATCTGTACTCTTAGAAGGTATTTTTCTTCATGGCAAACTTTTACAAAGAACACAATGCATCTTCTACATTTTAGGCTGATGCACATTTTAAAAAAAAAGTAAAAAGGGAAGCAACAAGGGCCAGGGAGATAGTTCGGCAGTCTAAGCGCCTGCCTGGCAAGTGCAAGGACCCAGGTTTGATCTGGTACTGTATACTCGGCCTGCACCGAGCTGGCCACCAAAACCGGGTGTGGTGGTGCAGTCCTGTAATCCCAGCACTGGGGAGGCTGAGACAGGAGGATCACTACAAGTCTGAGCTGCATAACCACACTCTGTATCAAAGAAATAAAAGATTAAAAAGGAGCAACACTATATTTACTCTCCAAGATATGTATAAAATAAGTGGTTTCAAAGAGAAGAGCTATTGTAACTTGTGAAAGCATAATACACATATTAATATCCCTAAATATCATCTCAGAAAGTACACTCATTAAGGAGCCTGAATCTTAGCATCTAAAAGAGCGGGGTTCCAATTTCAGCTGAGTCCTGGGGCTAACTTACAACAAAGACATACTTGGGTTCTCAGACCTTCAATTTATTCAGCTTTAGAGATGCAACATCTACAATGATCTCCAAAGCTTATAATAACATTTACAAAGGAGTTTCTATGAGGAAATTGTCTTCTCTGAGATTAGATGTAGTAAATACTACATGAATGTTAAATTTTCTGGTATTTCTTAAATATGTCATGGAAAAAATTATCCCCACTTGTGAACTGCTCATCAAACAAATTTTCATCAAATAGAAACTCCATATTTACACAAACATATTACAAAATCTGTGGGAAAATTCCTATAAGACAATATCACAAAAATATAGATAACTGGTAATTAGTGCTCAAACAAGTATAGCCCATGAATTTAATGCGTGATCTTAGCCAAAAGGCCAAGAAGTGATAGCCCACCAATTCAATTTCCCTTTGAAACTTCTCAACATTTTAACTCTTCCTAATCTACCACCATTCTTCACTCCAAAGTCACTAGTTTGGATACTCCAACAAGCATAAAAGCTGACAGAGATGAGCCTACCTGAATATGTTATATTCTTACAGATTAAACAACAAATAAATAGGAGCTGAGGGGCTAGTTCAGTGTAAAGCACATGCCCAGTATTCAAGAAGTGTTGGTTCAATTGCCAGCATGATAGATGGATGGATGGATGGATGGATGGATGGATGGATGGATGGATGGACAGACAGACGAATGGATGGACAGAGGGATGGATGATGGATGGACAGACAGTGCATTATCAGTCATGATACTAGTACTGGTCTGCTTTTATTTAAGCATTACCACAAAAACATAGTTTTTCTAAAAATGGCCATTGGTAAATAAACTGGGAAAAAAGCAACAATTAACTACAAATGCAAATTCCTATGCAACAAAGACTGGAAAGGAGCATCTCACTGTAACTCTTCAGCTCAAACATAAGTTCTTAGGGCTTTCACATTGAAAATAAGGCATGGGGCATTCCCTTTAGATACTCTTACTGTACGAGGGGAGGCCGTGACAAATGAAGAGCACCTGAGGACAGTTCACTAATAAACAATGAAAAATGGTACATTTTGTTGACTAGAACCAGTGTCTAATTCATGAACAATTCTGAATATATAGAAAATGGTTAAAAAATATCTTCCTTAAAATAGATTACTTGAATTATTTCAAAAGAGATCTCGGAGACAAACCTCATTCGGCTCTTCACCACCTTTTACTTGGTTTTCACCCATCTCCCCATTCTCGTAGCTACTGTTCTTCTCCACCCACAGCTCAGATTTCTCCACGGTCAGTCGAAGTTGGTCCAGATCTGCCTTGATTTGCTTGTAGTTATCTACATCTTGATTGGACACCAGTAACTGCACCTAAAAACAGAAGCATTTCAACCTTTAATCTATTTGTACTACTTCTTTTATTCTTATTTCTTTTAGGTATAAAATTGCAAGTCTTTTTTTAAAAAAAAAAAAGATTGATTTATTTATTTATTTATTTGGTACAGGGTCTCACTACACAGCTCAAACTCATAGTGATCCTCCTATCTCCACCTCCCCTGGGCTGGGATTACAGGTGTGTGCCACCACACCCGGTTTCAGTAGCCCATATCGTGCAGGGCCTGAATGGCACACACATGGTACCGGGGACTGAACCCAGGTCCTTGCACTTGCCAGGCAGGCACTTAGACTGCTGAGCTGTCTCCCTGGCCCAAAAGCATAAGTCTGTAAACATTTCTTGGTTGAATGCAGTATTTCTAGAACATTTATGAATATTTCACATTATACTGTCCATGAAAATTTACTCAGGAATATCTGTAAATTCCAATCTGTATATAAACATTATAAAGAATTTTTTTAAAAATATGTGCTATAGCCAGTCTTTTCATAGTGTTAAAAGAGTAATTTATATATAAACAAGATGGTTAAGCCAATGGTCCTAAGAATCTCCATCAGGTTTTTGAAAATAACAGTTAATGGGTAGAATTCTCCCCCTGACCAACTCTATATGCTGATACCTATGAACTAAGCAACTACATGGAAGATAGCAATATGTTACACTAAAACCATGTTTGAAATACCTATCATTTTGGTCTTCTAAATGCGTACTGCTTCTAATATCATATCAATTATTGCTATACCCTCTTTAAAGTAAATGTTTGTAAAAAAAAAAGGCAATAAAAGAGCAACTGAACATAAAGGATATTTACTCTAATTTCATTGTTGATACTAATTCTTATGAGACTGTTTGAAAACACGTAGATAAAATAAGCAGAAAACACAAGTACACACAAACTTCATTGTGAATTTTATTATAATGTATATGGATTATGATATACAAATATGTGCAAAGCTGTTTAGAGTTATATGACTGTCATCATCTCATATTCATTAGCATATTCTTGAAAAACTTCCTAATAAGATACCCTATTTAAGACAGTAAACATTAATGAGATATAAGCTCATAGGTATTACTAATTAATAATCTCAAGTTGATATCTTATTCAGAGATCATAAAGAACAAGATAAGATCTCTAACAGTTCCTTTCCTTTGGGTTAATACATTTTATTCAGTTGCAAAATATTTATTTTGAAGCTCTTGTTTGTCTTACCCAATGTATCAATAAAATGTGGCATCAAGCTTCACTGGAAATGCTTCAAAGAATCAACAACTGGGACCTTATTAAAAAGTTTTTGGACATCAAAAGAAATCACTGACAGAGTGAAAAGACAACCGACAGATTGGGAAAAAAATTTAGCCAATTTTCCCTCAGACAAAGGACTTCTATCTAGAACATATAAAGAACTAAAAAAAATCAGAACCCCCAAATTCAAAAACCCAATCCAAAATTGGGCATCTGAGACCAACATACACTTCTCAGACAAAGAAAAAGAAATACAAATGGCACATAAATATATTTTAAAATGTTCAACATCATAGGTCATCTAAGAAATGAAAATTACAACATCACTGAGATACCATCTCACCCCAGAAAGAATGGCTATCATCAAGAAGTCAACCAATAACAAAGGCTGGAGGGGCTCTGGGGACCAAAAAGCCTTCTCCACTGTTGGTGGGAGTGCAGACTGGTACGACCACTGTGGAAATCAGCACGGTGACTCCTCAAAGGATTAAAGATCCCATTTGACCCAGCTATTCCCCTTCTGGGTAACTTCCCAGAATTAAATACATCATACCACAACAATATACGAACACCTATGTTTATAACAATGCAATTTGTAATAGCTAAACCTTGGACATAATCCAAAAGCCTATCAATTGAGGAATAGATTAAAAAATATTTTATTTTTATATAATAGAGTACTTCTCAGCCATAAGAAAGGATAAACTGGAAACTTTTATAGGTAAATGGATCCAACTTGAGACCATACTCATTGGTGAAATAAATCAGACTCGTGTGTAAACATGGCACTGTCTCCCTGCTGTGAGAAATTGAAAGAGTGTAGAAGGTCTAAAATGCATAGTAGGTATGGTGAAATGGAAAGAAATTGTTAAAAAGGAAAAACGAACTGGATGGTGGAAGGGAAAAGAGAGAAAAAAATGCAAGTTAGTTATCCTATTAATGTCTCTTAGTTCATAGAAAAGGAAGATCAGCACTAATATCAACTGGAGAATTTTTATGCCCATATCTTATACTCTTGAGTAAGTACTTCAAAGGTAACAATATGCAATATATTGACTATTACCTTGTTATGAAATTGTTTTACCTTTCTCCATAAATAAGAAATAAAATAAATTATGGGGTCAAAATAATAGTAGTGGCAACAAAATTCCTAATAATGTTATTGTCCTCCAGCATCTTCCTGAACCTTCGTGCCCGTTATTGATATTAAAGCTATTACCCATGTATCACTTCTGAGGAACTGTTTTGAAAATAGATCATGTCTTGGTATAGAGGAAGCCACATCTATGTTTTAAAAATAGAACATGTTCCGAGGAAAAAGCCACAACGTTTCACTAACTGCAACACCAAAGTCACGGTGGAGCTTGTCAGCAATATGTTCACTGTTTTGCCTATGGTTCATATTAAGACTATTCAATTTTTACCTTATTTTTAAGTTCTGGAGAACTGGGGATTGAACCGAGGGCTTGCTCATGCTAGACTACTGCTCTGCCACTGAGCTGTACCTCCAGGCTCACCCTTACCTGTTTTGCTTTGTTTTGTTTTTTTATTTATTTATTCTGTGTGTGTGTGTGTGTGTGTGTGTGTGTGTGTGTGGCCAGCTCAGCCCACCAGGGGGCGGGTCTGGCTGGCATGTGGTGTTGGGGGATTGAACCGCGGTCCCTGGGCTTTGCCAAGCTTGTTCCAAGTAGGTGCTTCAGACCACTGAGCCATCTCTCCAGCCACCCTTACCTGTTTAAATGCCTGTAACACTTCCGCTCTCTGGCTAAAATGCTTGAACAGCAGCTGCAGCGCCCCGGACAGCAACGGGGCGTAGTCATGCATAATCAGATGGATGAGGACCCGCAGAAACGTCCTGCCTCCTTCATCATCAAGTTGGACTGGATTTTTTTCCTTTCTAGAAAATGAAAAGTGGTTATTAAATAGCACATTTATATAATGTCTAAATTAAATGATTAAAATTATACTGTTCTCAGAGGTTTGTCGGTTGCTTCCCAAATAAGGAAGAACTTTTTACTTCTTTCTCCCTTTGTGTAACCAACAGGAAACAACCAGCAAAGAAAAACTGGTGTTTGATGATAAAAGCCCGGATAACTGAGCCATGAGAGTTGGGCCACGCCTGAGGGACTTCTGAGACAGACTAGGACGAGCTAGTCACCCATGCAGAGAGAAAAGGCAGGCGTCTTTTTAATCAAAAACTGTATTTTTTGAAATCCCTACACCTTTCACTTTTTCTAGGTTCTCTATTAGCACATGTTGGTAGTGTACCACAGATACACTGTTCGTGGCTAGACGGCGCCTGTTCCGCTCTTCCCTGTGCGCCTAAGACTCTCACACCCTCCTCGATCCACTTCCTTGCTTAATAGGTATATCTGTTTCCTATTGTTGTGTTCATACAGAGGACTTTTATTGGACAGTTGAAAGCACTGACTACAAGCATCACCCCCCAAAGAATGCAGATTCTTGCAGGAATTTGACACCCCCCCCCTTTTTCACTAGTATATGTTTGTGAAACGCGATAATTGCATTCACTGGATGCCTACACATATGGCATTTGAATTAGACTTCCCTTCCCCCTTCATCCCCCTTCCCCTCCCCCTTGACCCCTCCCCCTCTCCTCTCCTTTCATCCCTCCCCCTCCCCCACCCTCAGATCCCATTCCTATCTCCACATGCCAAAAGCATTTCTGGACGGTGCACCCAATGGCTGATTTCCCCAGGGCTGGTGAGATCCCCACAAGAGGAAAGAAGGCTGAGGGGAGCGCTGTCCACACTCACACAGCCATCACCGAAACAGCTCTTTATGCTTAATATAATGGGACTCTGAATAAGACTGGAGTGGAATAAAAGGCCTAGGTCTAGTCACATACTGTCTAATGATGGGGACACATTCTGAAAAATGCAAGGCCTCAGCAATCGTGCAATGACGTGAACATCCCAGAGGACACTTACGCAGCACACACATACACAGGTTAGGTATGTGCAGACAGTGTAGCCTACTGCTTCTAAGGCTATGATAAGCAGAACAACACTTGGTTAAAACAAGCACGAGAGAAACACTGGCGTAACCCAGAATGCTGCTTTACGATAAACTTTACTTTTTTTTTAATCCAGGGTCTCACTATGCAGTTTGGACTCGTAGTGATCTTCCTGTCTCAGCCTGACTAGTGCTGCGATTACAGGCATGTGCCACCACACCCAGTTCCAGGGCCGGCAAGGCATGCAATACCAGGGATCAAATTCGGGATCTTGCACTTGGCAGGCAGGCACGTAAGCCAATGAGCTACCTCCCTAGCCTCTAAACTCTACTTCACATAGGTAGATGTGCTCTTTAAAGTAGTGATGAAAATACATACAGACATATGCCAGGAACACAGTCACCTTTTATCAAAGTATTTTGTCTTGTATGCAGTTGTATGTGCAATACTTTAATGTAACAGGCAGCAAAGTAATTTGTTTATACCAGCATCACCACAGAGGCGGGCAACCCCTTGTGCTCGGACAATAGGACAGCCATGAGGTCACAATTCTGTGGGGCCAGCATTGATTCAGCAGTCTGCCATTGACAAAAACATCATGATGCAGCACATGGCTGTATCTTAAAGGGAAACCATACAGTGGTTCTTTCTTTCCGATACAATGAAGTACTTCCATAGGAAAACACAACAAAAATGTTACTATAACACAAAAACAGGGCCCGTGAGAGAGCTGAGCAGCCTAAAGTGCCTGCTTAGGCAAGCTTAGGCAAGTGCACAGGGATGGCAGTTAGAGCCCCAGCACCACATGCCGTGTCAGCCCCACCCCCTGGGTGGGCGGAGCTGACCGAAAAAAAAAAAAAAAAAAAAAAAAAAAAAAAAAAAAAAAAAAGAGAGAGAGAGAGAGAGAGGGAGAGAGGGAGAGAGAACCTAAAGGTAAACCCATTCTGAAGGTAAAAAGCTCTTTGAGTGGGGGCTGTTTAATTCTTAGTCCCATTTGCCTTCTAACAACAAAAAAGTTATAAAAAAAAACTTAGTACAGCCCTTTTTAGTTATTTATGTTGTCTAATAAAATGAACACTCAATTCTTGATCATTTTAGCTTAGCTATTTTACTTTTTTTATTTTGATTACTATTACCTTCATTTCTAAAAAGAGGTAATACAACTCCACAACAATAAATGTGCTAAGATTCCTGATAGCAATGCAGGGTCGTTATGCCACGGACAGCTCCTTTTCTTTAATCATGGATATTCCAACTGGCAGAAAATAGCTTTATATCTCACATATAAAGTTAATGATAACATTAAGAAAAGTTACTTTCTTGCCTCAAATACCTAAGATTCAAGGCAGCAGTATTTTATAAGATGCGGTGATATATATATATATATATATATATATATATATATATATATCTCAGAGGAGTTAAAGGGCATTCTAGTGCTGTCATTATTTGAGAAAGGAAAGAATTCAGGGAAAAGTTTAATACACGGATCTCATCTCTCTGGTCCTTTTTTTTCTTCCTGTTTTCTTTTTTTCTTGTTAACCTGACCTAAAGAAAAGGGATGCTTTCTCCTCTAGAGTAAATTGGTAGCTTGGTTTCTGGTGGAAATTATATTCACAACATAGATGGTCTAAAAATAGATATATGGAGGGGAACAGTAACAAACAGCAACACAACGGCACATAAAATTTTATTGGCAAGTTCGAGAAAGACGCATAAATGTCACTATACCTTCCAGCAAACATAGTCTCTGCCTGAGCCGCGATTTCATCTATATCAGGAACAATAGCTGCAAAGAAAAAAGGTGAAATCTTTTCTTTATCCTCTTAATTAGGAGTCACAATATTCATATTAATTGTAGCTTACCTGAAGATTTTTTGCCTTTATGCCACCATAGGTCAGTGAATAGGTTTTAAAAATCACAAAATCATTCTGTTTCAATTTCAACATTAATTTTAAATTAAGGCTTCCATGTATTTACTAATTCTTTGATGCAGTGGGTCAAACACAGGCCTTTATGAATGTTGTTGCTCATTATTAATGGAAGCTATATTTCAAACTAATGTATTATTATAATCAAATGTAGATTTAATAGAGCAGGAAGCGCCACCCACAGAGGTGCGCCTTATGTACATGCATGTGTTTCTCTATCTCCATTATATGTATATTCGATATATGGGAACATACACACATGTAACTTAAATTAGCGACAATATGGTAGGTTAATTCTTTTTAAATCAAAATATACACAAAATGAGCCTTATTGCTCTACAATATTTTTTTTTCTTCCAAAGTACTGAGGATTGAACCCAGAGCCAGCTTCACCGCAAATTCTTTAGTCCAATCAAAGTGGTCGTTTTACTTAAGCTTACTAACTTCCAAAATTCCATCTCTTTTTTTGTGTCAAGGGTGTTTTCTTCCTTTTTTTCTATTCAGACTACCCATGATTCCTCACTGCACCCCATCACTAATATCCGGGGACCCCTGTTTTAAACTATTATGTTTAAATGATAACCATATAATTCATGTCTCGTCTCTCCAAAACATGAAAAGAAAATAGAGGAAGATATACAAAGGAACAAGCAGTCCCTGCCCTGCTCCTCAGAACGATGCCCTTGGAGAGACACACAAGGAGGGCGGCCACGCCAGTGAGAGAAAAGGGGCTTCCCGCATGCCCCTGGACCTCCCCTCTGGCACTTTACTGACACTCAAGGCTCCTGTTTCCAGAAATCTGGCTTCTGGGAGCCAATAATTGTTATTCTTCTGTCAATGCAACCGCCAGCACGACTTTCTGGATCTGCCCTCCTGTTTCTGGAAATGGCTCTTGGGGTTCTGCGCTTCTGGGAAGCAGGCAAAAGCTATGGCTGCGAAGGTGCCAGTGGGATGCTCTCGGCGAGCCACCGCCCGTCGTCGGGGGCCAGACTGCATTTGGGGTTTTCCGATTCAGGCATGGACAGTAAAACACTGGCCCTAAAACATCCACTTTATCTGCTTATGTGCAATCAATGAGCCCTGACTGCCAACTGACTGTGGGATAGAGAACAGAAAAGATCCTAACACTGCCAGTGGCTCTGGTGTAAAGAAAGTTTTGTGTCTGTGGACAAATCCTATCCTGAGAAAAAGGATTCTGTTAACTGGTTAAGTAGCTCATCAGACACAGTTTCCAGCCTGCTACAGCTGGCCTGGTCTATCCAAAACAACCAGCAATTTAATAGTTTTCATTTTCATAAAGTCCTTTCTATACTCTCAAGAAGTTTACAATCATTTTTGTGCTCTTTGGGTGCTAGGCTCCAAGTCTCAGAGATTAAGAGTCACTTTATTCTCACACTTCTAACATTTAAATATAAGCCCAGTTTATAATCAGGCAAAGTAAAAACAAAAAGAAAAACAAAAATTCAAAACTAAACCAACAAGCCCCTGCAGGGCTTTGGGGAATGCCCCACTATTATTACTGAGGAAGTTGATAGCATCCCCACCGTTTACACTTCCTCCTCACTGTTCCTTGATGCAGGTGGAAAAATTTCTCTTGGATTTTCACTTAAATGCACCCAGCTAAAAAGATTGAGAATAGAGCTGAAGAGACCATGGGGGCATTCTGACTTTCCTGACCCTCAGGAAGTAATTTAGGGCGACCCTTTGCCCCTGGGTTTCTCATTGGTGCAACGGTACCGCACACCCTCTCTCTCCCTCACAGACTTGGCAAGAGCGCCACGCACGAGGCATTCACAGGAGTTAGCACAAGCACCAGCTAATATCCTCTCTGCCATTCCAGGCGAGTTACTTGGTGTTCTGAGCTCTCTCGTATCACAGGTGGAGATAACTTCTATGTTTTTTTCTCCCACAGCAATGCTGTGGGAGAAACACTGTTTTAAAATACAGACGGGCCTTTTCAAGTTCTTACAAAATAAAATGCAAACGGCGAACACTGTCACAGGGGAGATACCTGCTGGCACCAAAGTATCTGGGGAGCCATTGGCAGACGTCTCGGCAGCGTCGTTGTTCTCACCGAACTCCTTCTTGTATATGGACAGCATGTATGAGATCCTATAATCGAGCCTGACACTCAGGATGAACTGTGAGAAATGACAAAAACAGCGACATTTTTTATTAATTGGCATAGTGTTTAAAACTGCAGCTCGTTACACAACACAGCCATCAGCCTTGGGAACAATCTAGTTATTCCACCTGAAAACTCTCAACACTCCCTGCATATTGAGCAGGTTTAAGACAGTGAGGGGGATACATTTCTACAACAAGCCAGTCTTAATAAAATCCCATAGCAATTTTTGGGATTAAAAAAAAAAAAAAAAAAAAAAAAAAAGGCATTTCATTCCCCGTGACTATTCCCAAATATTCCAAATGGAGATTTCATGAAGATCAGCATCAAGGGGCGAGGGTGACATAATGTGACTGGACACTGGGCTGAGTATTCAGGGGTCGGAGAGAGAAAGCTGGAGGTGTGACCCTCATCTTTGCATAAGCTGGCTGAGATTCCAGACACACCCGAGCTGATCCCAGGGTCATCACTGTCAGCCCTAGAACTGGGCTAGGAGAAAACAGCTGAAGTATCCCATGTAGCTACGTGCCACAGATTTTTCCCACTGAAGGTTGTGTTGTTGTGGTTATTCTCCTTTGCGGATGTAACAGCAGAAGCTGAGCACCTAGCGAGTTCGCAGACTGCCCAGGGCCACAAGAAATGAAAATACGTGAAGCCCCCCGCTTTCAAGAAGCCACCCGCAAAGTGAGAAAGACAAAATACAACACTGTTAACATGATCAGCAAACTATGAAGGATGAAGTCACGCAGCACAAATGCCACGGAGTTTGGAGAAGGAAAAGTCAGAACTGCCACACATCAGAGGACTCACATAGTTATCTTCCACCCTGTTGGCCTTAGATAGGCCCAGCCGAACCTCTGATCTCAGTGCAATTGTCAACAGTGTCCCCTGCCCGCTGAAAAGGTCTCCTTCGGACCAGAAACAATGCAGCCACCGTGGCTTCGGGGGTGCACATGCATGGTATCACCTCCCTTGCGTGTCTGCACCCCTGTGCCACGTCTACCCTGCCCCCACTTCTGCTCTCACGCCCTCTCTCAGATGCCTCCCATCCCATGGGCGCGGGTCCACCTGCGGTTTCTCTCTTGCATTCCTACTGTTGCTCAGAGCCCCCTTTTCCTTGGCTAGTCTTCCCCTCCACCCCATAATAGCCATGCCTGAACTATCTCCCATGGTCCCGTTTAAAATCCTTCATAAATGACGCTTTCCTTAGTTTTCCCGTCAAAATATGATGAAACTCTCGCCCTGCCGTCCTCGCCCTTTCTCTCCCTTCCGCCCCTCCTCCTCGCTCTCTTTCTCCATTTTGCTAGATCTCTGTGCTCTTCGCTGCGGGCCACGTGCAGTACCCGACTGTGGGCTGGGTGTGCTGAGGGAGATGCCAGGGATGCAAAAAAAAGTCCCAGAGATGCACTTCCTGCTACTGAAGGGCTTAGGAATCTGGAGGGAAAAGCAAACGCGGAAGAGATTCTTCTGGGAGCTCTGGTGAGTGCAGAGGCTGGTACTGGGTGAAGCGGTCCCGGCCACCTGGAGGGTTTTCAGAGCGGTAGAAAAAGGACCCCGAAGGAGCTCTTGGCTTTGATAGCTTGGAGCAGGAGGCGGGCGTAGAGCTGGGTGGCAGGGGCTCAGCAAGCCAGGTGTTTCACTAATGCTTTGGAATGAAGCGAAGAACAAATTAACCAAAGGTGAAACTCTAATGAAACAGCACTTCTGGTTGAAGATGAATACGCACAGAATTTAATTTCATATATATATATATATATATATATATATATATATATATATATATATATATATATATCACTTTCATTTGCTAATTGTTCAATTAATGTTTTAAAAAGATGGAAGAAAGAGAGGAGAGGGAAAAATGAATACATGAGCAGAGAAAGAGTTTAGAGGGGGTCAAAGAGACACTCTAGGAGGGTCAGAGAGACACTCTAGGAGGCTGAGGCACGAGGACTGCAAGTTTAAACCCAGTCTGGGCAAATTTAATGAAAGCTTGCCCCAAAATTTTAAAAGAAAATAGTTTTTAAAAGGCTAAGGATGTAGTTTAGTGAGAAGCCACTGGGCCTCCAGAATGAGGGAGAGGGAAAAGGAGAGAAAGAGGAGGAGGAGAGGGGAAGAGGGGAGGGAGGGGAGGGGGAGAGGAAGAGAATGGGAGAGGGGAGGGGAGGGGGAGAGAAGGAGGAGGGGGAGGAAAGGGGAAGAGGAGAGGGAGAGGAGGGGAGAGAAAGAAGGAGAACAGGAGGGGGAGAGAAGGGGAGAAGGGAGGGGAAGAGGAAAAGGAGCGGAGAAGAAGGTAGAGGAAGGAGAGGAGAGGAAGAGAGAGTGGGGGGAAGAGGAGGGGGTGAGGGGAGGGGAAGAGGATGATGGACTGAAAATGAGAGACACACTTAAAAATGGGAAGAAATAACCCTGAGAGAGGAGGACCGGCCAAATAGCTCAGCGGATTAAAGTGCCTGCTTAGGCAGACACAGGCTGGGAGTTTGATTCCCTGGCCTGCCATGCCGGTCCCACCCCCAGAGGGCACCGAGATGAGATTGAGACTGGGCATGGTGGCGCACACCTGTAATCCCAGAACTTGGGAGGCTGTAAACAGAAGGATCACTATGAGTCCAATCAATGCAGTGAGATCCTGTACACCCTGTACACTCT
>NW_004524640.1:6957253-6960365 GCF_000260255.1 Octodon degus
TCCACAAAAAAAAAAAAAAAAAAAAAAATCTGAGAGGAGAAGAGCCGGCAGATAGCAGGCTTGCCAAGAAATGTGACCACAAAGAAATTCAGGACCATAGTTCCAAGAAAGAAACAGGCTGGGTGAGACTGACCCAGACCAGGCCACAGGGACCAGAGCAGAAGCAGAGAGGGCCCGAGGAGCATTCGTGAAGTGCCCCGAAGAGGCAGCAGAAATGAAGCAGCCCCTGACTTCGGCGCCACAGAACCTATTTCTCATCATTTTTGACCAGCTAAGGAATCTTTCAAGGCTCCTTCTCTGTAACTGTGGGCTACAAAGAGGGCACATGTGTACAGGTCGTCCCTGGAGGAAGGTGACATTGAGCGGGGGCCTCTTGGGTCCCAGATCAAGTACTCACTGCCTTTCTCAGCTCGACGATAGGGAACTGTAAGTGAGATTTCAGGGTCATGAGCGCGGGCTCGGGAGGCCTGCCAACATGTCTCAGGATTCTGCCTCCAGAATTCCTGGAGGAGCCGTGGAACCTTTTATGATTATAAACCTAATTACTTGAAATGAAAAATGTATGGGTCCTTCCAGGACGACTGACCCACTTCTGGGAGCTCACTCTACATTAAGTTCTGATGGGAGTCTTGGTAAAGTCCTATACCCAGACTCTGAAGAGAATCTTGAAAACTCCAGGCTCCATTCTCCAAATCGGGGACAAATGCTACCATTAAGATATTGTAACACTGTTTTCTAAAATCTAACCAAAAAGAAAAGTACAAGGAATTTACAGCTACAGTAAATGGGAAATTTATTCACTAAACCAGAACCCAGGAAATAATAATTTTTTTTGTTTAAATGCATAGCAGCAAAATGAAATTTAAAAGAATCACAGCACTAGGTTTTTTAAGAGAATAAATTTTAAAAATGAAACAAATTAGACACAATACAGAATTTCACTAAGCAAGATGATAGGAATTTAACAATGGTTGTTATATTCCATATTGTTGTCTTCAAATTAGCTGTTCAGAGTCCCAGATATAAGCATGCAAAATTGGTCAATCAATAATAAAAACATAAGCATTGACTGACTTTCAAAAGACCAGTACAAATCAGCAGTACAATTATCCAAGCTATCCTGTAGATAGATAGGCAAATAGACAGACAGACAGACAGACAGACAGACAGACAGACAGACAGATATTTCCCCTTCTTTCTTTTCTCCTTTCCCTCCTCCCAGGTCCCAGTTCTTATCCCTTGAGCAGCTTCTTTCCCTTTCACAGTATCTACTGTACCTTTCAGATTTTATTTACTCTTTCAGGTTTTTAACACTAGGGTGACAATACAATGTTTACACACGTGGGTCCAATTTATTTCACTTACAAGTAGGTTTCTAGTTGCATCCATTTAACGGTGAAAGCCTCCAATTTATCTTTTTTATAGCTGAGCAATACTCCATTGTATAAAAATACCACATCTTCTTTATTCCCCTGCTGACGGGCATTCAGGTTGTTTCTAAGAGTTAGCTATGACAAATTGTGCTGCTCTAAACATGGGTGCACATATGCTGTCGCGGTATGATATGTCCAGCTCTTCTGGAAAGATACCAACGAGGGGAACAGTACTAGGTGGGTCTTTTGTTGTGGGGGTGGTGGTGGGTTTTTTGCTTTTTTGTTTTGTTTTGTTTTTTGGTTGTTGTTGCTTTTTGTTTTTTTGGTTGGTTTTTGTTGTTGTTGTTGTTTTTCTTTGTGTGTGTGTGTGTGTGTGTGTGTGTGTGTGTGTGTTTTGGTTGGTTTTTTTTTTTTTTTTTTTTTTGCAGAACCAGGGATTGAACTCAGGCCCTTGCACTTGCCAGGGAGGCGCTTATTCTACTGAGCCATCTCCTCGGCCCCAGTACTAGGTTTTAGACTAGGTTAACTTTAAAAACATTATTCCTCACTCCTTGGAAATAAAATCATGACGATAGGTAGCCAGTGATATAAAATACTAAAGTCAAGACAATAATCATTCTTTGTTTACAATAAATACTTCAGTTGAATTTCTTCACTACAGTAATAAATCTGGATATACAAAATTATATGTTTGGGTCAATTAAAATAGGAACATAATTTTGTTTGTTTTAAATGTTTCTAATATGGGGCCAAGGAGCTAGCTCAGTGAAATAAGTGCCTGCCTGGCAAGTGCAAGGTCCTGAGTTTGATCCCTGGTACTGAAAGAAAAAAAAAACCTTTCTAATATGGCACCAATTTAACCAGGATCAATATTAAATGAAAAAATATAAAAGCAGTTTTATCCACCTCAAAGCCCTTAGCAGTTGCTAATTATTTGAGTATATTTCATGAGAATAAACCAACAGACTAGAGATGTTAAATGGCATAGGGTAAGATTTCTTATCAGACTTGTCCTTAATTTAAGAAAAAAAAAAAAAAAAGATCAACAGTACTTGGAAATATCTGCATGGTGACTCAGAACAAAGAAAGTTTAAGGGAAATCAGTACAAGCAAAATGACCTCTGTGGCTGCCAGCCCCGGCCGGGACACACCTGTAGAATCTCAATGATCTTCAGCTTGGTGTCCATCACAGTGACGTCCTCGTGCTCGGCGTGGCTCGCCTGCTTGCTGGGGTGGGCGCTGGGCTGCACGTCGGGCACGCTGCTGGCGGGGAACAGGGAGCCGCGGCTGAGCACCATCTGCGTCATCATCTCGCCCACCCCGTGGATGGTTCTCATGACGTTGTTTCCTGTCACCAGAAAGGGTGGCATTAGCTCACACACATCTGGAGACGCGAGGCTGGGGCACTCGCTAGTCACAACCAGACCACTTGCTAGGCAGGCACCCTAGCCCTGAGCTCCGGGCCAGGCCCCCAGGAACTAACAGAATAAAGGAAGGGACAGCATCAGCCCTGGCCTGGCTCACTCTTTGTGGATGGAACTAAGACACTGCAGACCCATTCAAAGGAACAGCTCCACCCCTTTCTGGCTCTCTGTCTCTGTCTGTCTGTCTGTCTGTCTGTCTCTCTCTCTCTCTCTCTCTCTCTCTGTGTCTCTGTCTCTGTGTGCGTATCTTTATCTCTTTCTGTGTCTCTGTCTCTCTTTGTCTATCACTCTGTGTGTGTCTCTGTCTCTCTCTCT